>NC_091285.1:144330136-144631768 GCF_032444005.1 Ranitomeya imitator | reverse complement strand
GAAACCTTCATAGGAGCATAACGAGACGACAACCAAACCAAATCCCCAACACGAAGTCGGGGACCCACACAGCGCCGGCGGTTAGCGAAACGTTGAGCCTTCTCCTGGGACAATGTCAAATTGTCCACCACATGAGTCCAAATCTGCTGCAACTTATCCACCACAGTATCTACACCAGGACAGTCCGAAGACTCAACCTGCCTGAAGAGAAACGCGGATGGAAACCAGAATTGCAGAAAAACGGCGAAACCAAAGTAGCCGAGCTGGCCCGGTTATTAAGGGCGAACTCAGCCAACGGCAAAAAGGACACCCAATCATCCTGATCAGCAGAAACAAAGCATCTCAGATATGTTTCCAAAGTCTGATTAGTTAGTTCGGTTTGGCCATTTGTCTGATGTTAAGACGAGGAAAAAGACAAATCAATGCCCATCCTAGCACAAAAAGATCGCCAAAACCTCGAAACAAACTGGGAACCTCTGTCAGAAACGATGTTCTCCGGGATACCATGTAAACGAACCACATGCTGGAAAAATAATGGCACCAAATCAGAGGAGGAAGGCAATTTAGACAAAGGTACCAAATGGACCATCTTAGAAAAGCGATCACAAACCACCCAAATGACCGACATCTTTTGAGAGACGGGAAGATCCGAAATAAAATCCATAGAAATATGCGTCCAGGGCCTCTTCGGGACCGGCAAGGGCAAAAGCAACCCACTGGCACCAGAACAGCAGGGCTTAGCCCGAGCACAAGTCTCACAGGACTGCACAAAAGAACGCACATCCCGTGACAAAGACGGCCACCAAAAGGATCTAGCCACCAAATCTCTGGTACCAAAGATTCCAGGATGCCCAGCCAACACTGAACAATGAATCTCAGAGATAACTCTACTAGTCCATCTATCAGGGACAAACAGTTTCTCTGCTGGGCAACAGTCAGGTCTATCAGCCTGAAATTTTTGCAGCACCCGCCGCAAATCAGGGGAGATGGCAGACAAAATTACCCCCTCTTTGAGAATACCCGCCGGCTCAGGAACACCCGGAGAGTCAGGCACAAAACTCCTTGACCGGGCATCAGCCTTCACATTCTTAGAGCCCGGAAGGTACGAAACCACAAAATCAAAACGGGAGAAAAATAACGACCATCGAGCCTGTCTAGGATTCAACCGTTTGGCAGACTCAAGATAAGTCAAATTCTTGTGATCTGTCAAGACCACCACGCGATGCTTGGCTCCTTCAAGCCAATGACGCCACTCCTCGAATGCCCACTTCATGGCCAACAACTCTCGATTACCAACATCATAATTGCGCTCAGCAGGCGAAAACTTTCTAGAAAAGAAAGCACATGGCTTCATCACCGAGCCATCAGAACTTCTTTGCGACAAAACAGCCCCAGCTCCAATCTCAGAAGCATCAACCTCAACCTGAATCGGGAGCGAAACATCTGGCTGGCACAACACAGGGGCAGAAGAAAAACGACGCTTCAACTCCTGAAAAGCCTCTACAGCTGCAGAAGACCAATTGACCACATCAGCACCCTTCTTGGTCAAATCAGTCAACGGTTTAGCAACACTAGAAAAATTAGCGATGAAGTGCCGATAAAAATTAGCAAAGCCCAGGAACTTTTGCAGGCTCTTCACAGATGTCGGCTGAGTCCAATCGTAAATGGCTTGGACTTTAACAGGGTCCATCTCGATAGTAGAAGGGGAAAAAATGAACCCCAAAAATGAAAACTTCTGAACTCAAAAGAGACACTTTGACCCCTTCACAAACAAGGAATTCGCACGAAGGACCTGGAACACCATTCTGACCTGCTTCACATGAGACTCCCAATCATCCGAAAAGACCAAAATATCATCCAAATACACAATCAGGAACTTATCCAGGTACTCTCGGAAGATGTCATGCATAAAGGACTGAAATACTGATGGAGCATTGGAAAGCCCGAATGGCATAACCAGGTACTCAAAATGGCCCTCGGGCGTATTAAATGCTGTTTTCCATTCATCGCCTTGTTTAATACACACAAGATTATACGCCCCTCGAAGATCTATCTTGGTGAACCAACTAGCCCCTTTAATATGAGCAAACAAATCAGACAGCAACGGCAAAGGATACTGAAATTTGACTGTAATTTTATTGAGAAGGCGGTAATCAATACAAGGTCTCAAAGAACCATCCTTCTTGGCCACAAAAAAGAACCCTGCTCCTAACGGTGATGACGACGGGCGAATATGGCCTTTCTCCAAGGATTCCTTTATATAACTCCGCATAGCGGCGTGTTCTGGCACAGATAAATTGAACAATTGGCCCTTAGGAAACTTACTACCAGGAATCAAATTAATTGCACAATCGCAATCCCTATGAGGAGGTAGGGCACTGGCTTTGGGCTCATCAAATACATCCCGATAATCCGACAAAAACTCTGGAACTTCAGAAGGAGTGGAAGATGAAATAGACAAAAATGGAACATCACCATGTACCCCCTGGCAACCCCAGCTGGACACAGACATAGATTTCCAGTCCAATACTGGATTATGAACCTGTATTCTTGGCCAAAGGCGTAGCATCAATTCCTCTCAATGGAATAGGATACTGCAAGGGCTCCAAGAAAAAACCACAGCGCCTAGCATACTCCAAATCCATCAAATTCAGGGCAGCGCCTGAATCCACAAATGCCATAACAGAATAGGATTACAAAGAACAAATCAGAGTAATGGACAATAGAAATTTAGACTGTACCGTACCAATGGTGTCAGACCTAGCGAACCGCTTAGTGCGCTTAGGACAATCGGAGATAGCATGAGTGGAATCACCACAGTAAAAACATAGCCCATTCCGACGTCTGTGTTCTTGCCGTTCAGCTCTGGTCAAAGTCCTATCACATTGCATAGGCTCAGGCCCATGCTTAGATAGTACCGCCAAATGGTGCACAGCTTTACGCTCACGCAAGCGTCGATCGATCTGAATGGCCAAAGACATAGACTCATTCAGACCAGCAGGCATGGGAAATCCCACCATGACATCCTTAAGGGCTTCAGAGAGACCCTTTCTGAAGATTGCTGCCAGGGCACATTCATTCCACTGAGTGAGCACAGACCACTTTCTAAACTTCTGACAATATATCTCCACTTCATCCTGACCCTGACACAGAGCCAGCAAGATTTTCTCTGCCTGATCCACTGAATTAGGTTCATCATAAAGCAATCCAAGCGCCAGGAAAAACGCATCAACGTCACGCAATGCCGGATCTCCTGGCGCAAGGGAAAATGCCCAGTCTTGAGGGTCACCACGTAACAAAGAAATAATGATCTTTACTTGTTGAACAGGGTCACCTGAGGAGCGAGGTTTCAAGGCAAGAAACAATTTACAATTATTTTTGAAATTCAAGAACTTAGATCTATCACCAAAAAACAAATCAGGAATTGGAATCCTAGGCTCTGACATCGGATTCTGAACCACAAAATCTTGAATGTTTTGTACCCTTGCAGTGAGATTATCCATACAAGAGGACAGACCTTGAATGTCCATGTCTACACCTGTGTTCTGAACCACCCAGATGTAAAGGGGAAAAGAGAGACAAAACACACTGCAAAGAGAAAAAAAATGGTCTCAGAACTTCTCTTATCCCTCTATTGAGATGCATTAGTACTTTGGGCCACCTGTACTGTTATGACCTGGTGGTCAGGACAATAATGGACCTGGTGGTTAAGAGCACACGGAATGACCTGATAGTTACTGATAATATAGGACGAGCTCTGGGACGTGGGAACTCTGCTGACCGCAATCCCTAATCAACCACACTAGAAATAGCTCCTAACGCTCCCTATGCAACTCGGCACAGCCTAAGGAACTAGCTAGCCCTAAAGATAGAAAAATAAAGCCTACCTTGCCTCAGAGAAATTCCCCAAAGGAAAAGGCAGCCCCCCACATATAATGACTGTGAGTAAAGATGAAAATACAAACACAGAGATTAAATAGATTAAGCAAAGTGAGGCCCGACTTACTGAACAGACTGAGGATAGGAAAGGTAGCTTTGCGGTCAGCACAAAAACCTACAAAAAGACCACGCAGAGGGCGCAAAAAGACCCTCCGCACCGACTCACGGTGCGGAGGCGCTCCCTCTGCGTCCCAGAGCTTCCAGCAAGCAAGACAACAATCCAAATAGCAAGCTGGACAGAAAAATAGCAAACCAGAGAAAAACAAGCAGTCACTTAGCTTCTGCTGGGAAGACAGGTCACAAGAACGATCCAGGAGTGAACTAGACCAATACTGGAACATTGATGGGTGGCATGGAGCAAAGATCTAAGTGGAGTTAAATAGAGGAGCCAGCTAACGAATTAACCTCGTCATCTGTGGAAGCAAACTCAGAAACACCCACAGCCACCAGAGAAAGTCCATGGACAGAACCAGCCGAAGTACCATTCATGACCACAGGAGGGAGCCCGACAACAGAATTCACAACAATGGGGCCTATTGTGTATGGAGCATCTTATGGGGCCATAATGAACTGTATGGAGCATTATACGGGGCTCCTGATTCTATATGGATATTCAAAAACACTTAACCTATTGATGTCTCAATAAATTTTACTTTTATTGGTATCTATTTTTATTTTTAACATTTACCGGCAGCTGCTGCATTTTCCACCTTAGGCTTATACTCGAGTCAATAAGTTTTCCCAGTTTTTTGTTGGAAAATTAGGGGGGTCGGCTTATACTCGGGCCGGCTTATACTCGAGTATATACGGTGTGTGTGTGTATATATATACATATATATATATGCATCTATCATGTATGCAATGGTCTGCAGCAGTTTTGTGACACATTTTATTTTTTGCAATGGTCTAGATTAGATAACTAAGGAAGGATATGTTATTTAGCTACTTTATATTCTTACATCCTCAAATGCTCTTTATAACGAAGAACATAGCTGTAGAATTTCTCTAAAATCTGCTGTCATTTATTTATCTAAACAAGTATGGACACAAAACAAATTGTTCTATTCCAGCCAAGAAAGCACGGAAATTTAAAACAAAGTTTATAAAGGTATTAAGCTCATATACCAACAGACCAAGACCATATGACCTTTAATTAAATCTAACTGTTTGCAATGTAGTCGCTCAGATACATAGGAGTATGTCATATTTGAAGCTTATGGCCTCATACGTCATCTATATTTTTGCTGTTAAAAAGATCTTCTCTTCTCTTACTTTGCATGACACACATGGCTTAGTATATGTAAAACAAATATTTATTTTATTATAAAGTAAATTGTGAAAGGTATACTGTATGTCTTAAAATGTATGCCTTTGCTTATATAATATGTCCACATGCCCTCAATTGACCTGGAGCAGCAGGCATCACAAGGCAAAAGTAGGATATCAATACCTGCTGAGATCTACTGCTATTAGACGCGTTACTATGTCATAGAGAACCATTTTCCCTGTTTAAAATGCCTTTCTATAGTGGCATAAACTAAATGAACCTCTTGGGGCCTAAAGAAAAATCTCCAACAGGCCCCAAAGTATTAGTACCCCGGTATGTAATAGTATTGGATAACTCACATGGGAAAAAATGACTTTCTTGGTCTCTTTAGCTCAAAGGCTTATCCTATATTACTTCCTTGCCTTTATAGCATGTGTTCACATAATAGCACGTGTCCCATTTTCAATGCCCTAAATACTAGGCATACCTTCAAACCATCCTGGATCCAGCTGGACAATCTGGATGCTTTCTTGCTGCATCTGAAGGTTAAGGCTATGTCCCAACTTCAATGTGTCTGTGTCTTCAGAAAACAGTGCAGAGAGATAGACAGATAAAATTAGACAGACTAGTAATCTATTTTTGAAGGGGGTATTTAGGAGTATGTAATATTTTTTGTTATGGGCTTAAAAACTAACAGGTGCCTATTGTGCCCAACACCAATCTCTGTCGGTTAGAGCGGTCACAATCCGCTCCTTTCGGCGATTCAGCGACTTCTGCTGATGTCACATAGTAGAGCAGCATCCTCTCTTCAGCTCTGCTCTTTTGACAGGGCATGACTACCGACATCATGGTGATTGACAGCCGGCTCCCCATTGCCAAACTACGGGGAGCCAGCTGTCAATCAGCATGACGTCGGCCATCAAGTTACATCAACAGAACAGCCTGCAAAAAGAAGAGAATGTAGTAGCTGGATTGGCAGCAGCAGTGGTCTATGTCCAGTACAAAAGGCAGGTAGCTGTCTCTGTTAACTACCTGCCTGTTAGTTTTTAGACCCATAGTAAAGAAAATAAAATAGGACACGGCTGGTGACATACATGTAGAGATTTAATCTTAGGCTTGCACTCAATAGTTATTTCACTGACTTCATGTCATGTGTTTGCATAATGGGAGGTAGCCCATTTACAAGGCAACACCTATTAAATAAAGCAAAAAACTACATCACATGACCTTATTTTACTGTCCTTATTTATGCCTTACTGCCAGGCTCAACCACATTCCTGCATGTATTTTATGCCAATGATGCAGAGATAAAACCAGGACCTCTGCCACTGGAAATTGCAAGCATGAACCTTTAATAAAGATGTGATGTGAGTAAAGCTTAAAGAGATTGCCCAGTCCAAATCGTTAAGTCTGCAATCACTCTGTGTGACTGCAAACTTATGAATAAACTTAGCACATCAAGACCTGTAAGGTAATAATCCATTTTTAAATCCTTAGAAACAATTGAGATGCATAAAAAGGACGGCTGCTAAGGGGCCTTAATCCCTCATCGCCATTTTGCAACAGAGATCGGGAATACGATAATAACACCATCCAGAGTCCAAAAATCATTTGGGTCTCAGCTACCAGAGATAGCTGAGACCCTGGAGAACACGTTCTGGACCAGTCCCCGATGAAGTGATTGCCATTATTCTATAAATAAAGGCGATCATGTAAAAAAAGTGAGATCCAATGTAAAAATCATTTGATAGATGGTCTTAACCAATCATATCCCCGAGTTCCCCATGATACCTTGCTACTGGTGATGTCTTACCCTAGCCCTTCGTCCTCATCATGAAGCAAAATGACGAGCTCATGTGCTATGCACCCACCGAGATCTGCCTGCCCCCTTCAAACGCAGGGATATTTTCCTATTCGTTGCTGACTTTTGATCACTGTGATAGACACAATCACAGTGATTAAAAGCCTAATAATTAGTAAATAAGACTGAGCTTGGGCTGTGTCGCTGTGCACCCCCTTGATTTTTTAACATTTTTATAACTTTCATTTCTTTTATTCTTTGCCGTTTGGGTCAGGCTTAGGATTAGGGTTAGGCTGAGAGTTACGGTTATGGATAGGGTTATGGTAAAATTAGGGTTAGGCTTAGCATTAGGGCTAGGCTTGGGGTTTTTCAAAAGTTCCAAAACAAAATTATAACAATATGATGGCACAATCAGTATGACAACCTAATTTTATCAAATTCAGTGCAGTACCTGTGAGTTCAAAATGATAATTATACCCCTGGATAAAGTCAGTGAGGGGTGTAGTTTCCAAAATTGGGTCACTTGTGGGGGATTTCTGCTGTTTAGGCACCTTAGGGGCCCTGACAATGCGACATGGTGCCTGCCATATCTTTCAATGAAATTTGTGTTGAAGAATTCAAATATTGCTCCTTCCAATATGAGCCTTGTCGTTTGTCCAAACAGAGCTTTTTGACTACATGTGGGGTATCGATGAGCTCGGAAGAGAGTGGATAACAAACTGTGGGCCCAATTTTTGGTGTTACCTCCAACCCATCCTGGGGAAAGAACACCACAAGCATTATAAGCCCTGCTGTTTGTCCAAACATAGCTTTTCGACTACATGTGGAGTATCGCTGAGCTCTGAAGAAAGTGGATAACATAAACTGTGGGGCCCACTTTTTGGTGTTGCCTTGTGCAAAAGTGAAAAAAGTTGGGGCTAAACCAAGATTTTAGAGGTAAAATTGAAATGATTTTTTTCACTCCACTTTCTCAACTTTTAACCCCTCTAACATCCTAACAACACAATATTGTGTTTCAAAAAGGTTGCAGATGTAAAGTATGGATTCAGGTGGATAAGCGTATAGGTGGGCCGTGCTGCTGGAGTGAATCAATTCTTCAGAAAAAATGATGAGGAAAAGGCTTCATGTGTTTTTTCACTTGAAACAGGTGCCGATGCGGCATTAAAATGCTTTGTGAATAAATAGCAGCACAGCCCACCTACATGTTTATCCAACTGAATCTAATATATTCCGGAGGATTTATCCACTAGCCACGGGACAGCAGCAGTTATTTTTCTTCAGGCCTCCATAGGAGTTGTGCCAGTCACAACACGACCATGTGAGCGTAACCAGCACTCTCCTACTCTACCTCCATATATATTTTTACATTTGCAGATGTAAAGTAGTCATACGGGAAATGTTATTTATTAATTTTTCAGTATGACTAATTGATTTAATTATGTAAAGATTGAAATTTTGAATTGCGATTTTTTTTTCACAATTTTCACCAAAATTATGATATTTTCACAAAAAAGGCAAGTCATATCGGACAAAGTTTAGTACTATCATGAAGTACATTATGCCATGAAAAACATTTTTTAAATCACTGAGAAAAGTTGAAGCATTCCAGAGTTATTACCACATAAAATGACACTGGTCAGATTTCTAAAATTTGGCCTGGTCATTAAGGTCAAAATTAGCTCACAAAGGGGTTAAACCATTTTGTCCATTACGTTACTGCTTTATAATGGCTTATCTAATGAGTCAAAATGTTATCACTTTCCACATTGGTACATAAACCAATTTTTGCATCTGAACCTCTTGGATTGTTGCCTTCATTTTACGTTTTTCTATCCTAAGAGTTTTGTTTGAACGCAACTGGTGGGCATGCACTGAATTGCTACATGGAACTTTTGCTTTTTTTGTAGATAGATAACAGGGCCAGATTTAGAAAAAGTGTGGCTCTGCATAAAATTAAAAGTGAGGTCCCAAATGCTAAGATATTGTAACATCACACTGAAGCATTTTGGGTGCATTTACCTATGCTAATTTTAGACTATTAAAACTAATGCCAATCGACTACATACCAATCATGGTAATTGAATGTCCTCTTTTACTCATTTACCAGCAGTGATATACTGACAACAAGATTACAGTAGGGGGATAGAAGAATCACTATTAAGATAATTTCATTCAGACACAGCACCAACTTATTGCCAGCCCATTCCCTATTTCAACTGGGCAATGTGTGACTGATAATGAGTAATTTCCATGCTGGCATAAATGATCAAATTACCCAGCAAATGAGCGTTTTCCTGATTCATCAGGTCATTGTCAACATGTTTGCATCATCAGATAATCAGGACTAATGTTTTTTCGAATGGTTGTCTGCGCTGCCGCCACTTGTTTATGCGGATGCTGTATCTCCTCCCCTGCAACTAGGGTAAACTATATTAAACAGGATGATAAAGTATAATGTTGCAGGGTATGTACACTAGATTCCTTGATAGGGCGTTGATCCAGAGAATTAGTCTGATTGCCGTATGTGGAGTCGGGAAGGAATTTTTTTCCCCAATGTGAAGCTTACTCTTTGCCACATGGTTTTTTTTTGCCTTCCTCTGGATCAACATGTTAGGGCATGTTAGGTTAGGCTATAGGTTGAGCTAGATGGACTTAAAGTCTTCCTTCAACCTTAATAACTATATGTAGACTATAACTATAAAGACTAAAAATAAAGTGACACCAGGTAAAGCCATTGAAAATGAAGTGTCTGAAGAGGGTAATTATCTCTACAGGTTCACCTCATCCATTAAAAAGGAAAGTATTGTTAATTGCAGTGATGGTCCTCTTCTACAGCGTTGAAGCACTCTTCATACTGTATATATACACATCTGCTATGCATACAATATTCTACATGCATACGAAGAGTATAGAGGACATGATAGATTAAAGAATGGAATTCCTGAACATACTAGAATACTGACTTCAGATGGAGGTCCTAGTTATAGTAACTTTATCACTGTTTCAATTTAGAGAAATATCAGGTTTAAACCTCCCCTTCAGTTCCTTCAGACTCTACAGGTTGAAGGACCTTTAGTCATGTGGTCAGATCTTTTTAAATTTTA
Source organism: Ranitomeya imitator (assembly GCF_032444005.1). Lineage (NCBI taxonomy): Eukaryota > Metazoa > Chordata > Amphibia > Anura > Dendrobatidae > Ranitomeya > Ranitomeya imitator. The sequence continues at coordinate 144,621,657 of NC_091285.1, read as the reverse complement.
ATTCACAGACTTTACGAAACGTAAGATAAAAAAATTCTATCTATCTATTCCATTTATTCTGGAAAGCTTGTAATTGCTCAGAAAATACATGTGGATGAGAGGAGAGAAAGAGATAGAACCCCATTGGTGTTAGGAAGTTACACTTTACAAGCGAGAGAGAGAGGACCTGGCGGACCATAAGAGCTTGCACTGTATAGACAAGAGAAAGAAATGACCCTGTTAAACCTAATAACTCAAACACTACAGAAAAAAGAGCCTCACCTAGTGACTCCAGAGATGGAAAAGAACTTTTCAGTACAATTGGTTTTCCACTGGTAACTTCTGATCTCTGATGGTCCAGGTACTGACCACCACTGTAAAAGGTATGATTATCTGTAAGAGGTGAAATCTAAATCCATAATAGGTCATTATTGCTGGGTATTATGGGGAGGCCTGCTCTGTAATGCAGAATGACATTAGTCCGCTCTCAGATTTTTCAGCAGTGTGGCAAATAGCATGCGGCAAGTTGTGTCCAATTCAAATCTCCAAATGATCAAATTTGTGTGAAAACATGAATTTCAGTAAATTCGACTCAAATTTCATTTTTCACCAATTGATCTGCTGATGTCTTCATGTGACAAGTATGTGGTCCTACTACCTTTCTAACCTCGTAAACATCACTAATAATGGAGAGCGGGCGTTATACATACAGTTAGAGGTTTGTAAACCAGCTTTACGGGACCTTGTAGGGGTCCCTTTCGGTTTTGGATGGAGAACCTTGGAAGTTTGCCCCCCTGAAGAATGAAACAACACAAGTCCCAGCTGAGAGTGCAAACATCCAGATAGCCACCAAATTGTGAACTCTTATATGTTCAGAAAAAGGCAACATTCCAAAATTGCGTAAAGCAGAAGTTATTGTCCATGTGTTGAAGAATAGCAAACCTCTGCTGCTTAACTATTCTTTCCATCTAAACTGACTTTATCTGTGTAATGAACATAGCCTAAATGTGCCTATAAACCTTCAATAGCTGTGGGCTGACAGCTAGTCATGCTAACTTTACACCTGCACACTTGTTTTAATATGAGAATAAAATGAGCAGCTCTCATGACGTTGATTATGGTATTGAGTATACCTCCCAGAACTCTTGCACAGTTGACTGGTAATGAGTACATGTCCCATTCATTGGAGTAATGCAATGGAGTAACTGTTGGTTACGGTGTGTCCTGACAAGTATATGCAGATGCAACATATTCCATGATGCTCACCTCCTGACCATGTAATGAGTGATGCCAGACAAGTCTTTTAAAGCCCCTCATACACTTTAAATAGTTGCCTTTCAAATGGCAAATATTGTGCCCGATTCTCCAATGCACAAAAGCACACTCATATTCTCCATGACAGGACTGCTGACAGATATCTCCGGAGGCAGCTTATCTCATAGCGTACAAAAGGATTGGCACCCCAAAATTTTCTATGCCAGATCCTTATCTTTGCCGACATCATCTATCGAGGAAAGTTGAGGACTCCATACATATTAGACCACTGGACAAAGGTTCTTTATATTTGTGTCATGTCTTTTTTTCTTTAAAAATGAACAGAGATAATTTTTTTGTTCTGTTCAGGAAGAATGTTTACTTACACTGTAGTGTACATAAAATGAGAAAGCATTCCTAAGATAGGACCTTGATAAGGTAGTGAGAGAAGGACAAAACAGACATAAGTACAAGAACTAAGGTTATATTGCAAGTTTAAACAAATGAAAGCCTGAGCTGTAATTTAGATTTAATTTATTAGAAGCTGTGTATAATTAAATCTACGCCAGCTGTAGGCCAACGTAAATTTACGCTATAGTTTCTGAGACTTTTTTGACCTGTTTTGTCCCACTGCCCCTTTGCAAAGCTCCACACGCTTTTAATAAAAAATGCTATGAGCAGGGGTAGCAGCTTAAATATTTGCCGCATACCTATTGGGTGAACTATAATTTGTGACATTTTTTACAACAGAAATTGGTGTAAATACTAAAATAAATTTATTCCAGTGTGCTTGGACACATTCTCTTTTTGAACAACATGGCATTTGATTGGGCATGCCACAATTGTATTAATCAGAATCCATCAGATAAAAACTATGTATGAAACCTGAGACACATCTAGGTATGGTAGAGGGTTCATGTACCTCTATGAGCACTATTACAACTCAAAGCAACCTGATAATAGAGCCGTGTGCATACTAATAATGTTTATTTATATTCCACCAATATATTCCATTCCATTTTACAGTTCAGAGGGTACATACTAAAACAATATCAACAATTTAATTGTATCACATAATTGAGCACTTAGAATAGGAGAAAGTAGTAAAGATAAGCGGATCTTTTGAAATTTGAACTTGCTGGCTTTGACAAACTTTCCCTCAAAATTTGATTTGCAATAAAAAAAAATTCACAAAACTCAATACTGTGAAAGTTGCATTGCTTGTAGTTACTCGGAAAATACAAGTGAGGGTGAAAGAGAGAGAACCCCACTGACCATAAGAGCTCACACTTTACAGGCGAGAAAGATAGAACCTTGCTGACCACAAGAGCTTACACTCTAGAGGTCTACAGAGGAAAGACAGGACACTGCTGATCGGGTGATCTCTGAGTATTTGGATGTGTTCGGAGATTTAGTTTCTGTCTCCATAGCTGCATGATTTGCGGCTGCTAGACAGCCTGAATACATGTGGGGATTTCCTAACAAACAGGCAACCCCCACATGTACTCAGGCTGTCTAGCAGCCGCAAGTCATAAAGCTACGGAGACAGAAAGGAAATCTCCGAGCACAACAAAATACTCAGAGATCACCCGAGCATGCTGGGAGAAACTCGAGTAATGAGTATACTTGCTCATCACTAGTCTGCTCTCATTTCTGTGTTTTTACACAGACTATATGTTTGTGTAAACCACATGGAGACAGGTCCTTTCTTTTAAGCACTACGGATGACAAGGACCAATACAAGTCTAAGGGTCGGTGTAAAACATTTGTGTGCCATCCACGTGCTGTACGTGTTTAACTTTACAAAGTATAGGAGAAGCTTTGTAATTTATTTTTCTTAAGCCATACCGGAAAACACTGATTCAAAACACTGATGACACCAGTAGTGGTTTTTCTGGTACCAGTTTTATCCAGATGAGTGAAAGGGTCTATACATAGACTGGTTCTGCTGGGACATATAGTTTTTATACTTGAATCAAAATTGATAAATTTATATTAACCCCTTAACCCCGGAGCTTTTTTTGTTTTTCTCTCCCCTTCTTTCCAGAGCCATAACTTTTTTATTGTTCTGTCAACATGGCCTTGTTAGGGCTTATTTTTAGCAGGACGAGTGGTACTTTTGAATGATACCATTGGTTTTACCATGTCGTGTAACAGAAAACAGGAAAACAATTCCAAATGCGATGAAATTGCAAAAAAAGTGCAATCCCACACTTGTTTTTTGTTTGGATTTTTTGCTAGGTTCACTAAATGCTAAAACTGACCTGCCATTATGATTCGCCAGGTCATTAAGAGTTCGTAGAGACCAAACATATCCAAGTTTTTTTATATCTAAGTGGTGAAAAAAAATCCAAAATGTTCTAAAAAAAACATTGTGCAATTTTCCGATTCCCGGTACTGTCTCCATTTTTTGTAATCTGGGGTTGGGTAAGGGCTTATTTTTTATGTGCCGATCTGACGTTATTAATTATACCACTTTTGTGCAGATATGTTTTTTTGATCGCCCGTTACTGCATTTTAATGCAATGTCGCGGCGACCAAAAAACGTAATTTTGGCATTTTGTTCTTTTCTCGCTACGCCGAGAAGTTTAATCCTTTTTTTTATTGATATATCGGGCAATTCTGAATGCGGCGATGCCAAATATGTGTAGATTTGATCTTTTTTTATTGTTTTATTTTGATTGGGGCAAAAGGGGGTGATTTGAACTTTTAGGCCATGTTCACACAGTGCGTTTTTTACTGCGGAACCGCAGCGGTTTTGCCGCTGCGGTTCCGCAGCTGTTTTCCATGCAGGGTACATAACAATGTAACCCTATGGAAAACAGTCACTGCTGTGCACATGATCCGGAATTTCGTTTAAAAAGCCGCGCAGAATAGCTGCGGCAAAAAAGAAGGAGCATGTCACTTCTTTTTCCTGAACCGCAGCGGTTCTGCACCCATAGACCTCCATTGTGAGGTCAAAACCGCAGTAAAACCCGCAGATTAAAAATATATCTGCGGGTTTTACTGCGATTTGATGTGCAGAACCGCTGCAGCAGGAAGTGCGGGGGAGCGGGCGGAAGTGCGTGGGCGGAGTGTGGCTGCCCCCCCATGCTCCGATCCCGCCCCCCGTGCTCCGATGCCCCACCCCCGTGCTCCGATGCCCCCCCCAGTGCTCCGATGCCCCCCCGTGCCCTAATCTCCCCCCCTTATACTTACCCGGCGTCCCGGTGTCCGTCCGGGCGTCTTCTCCCTGGGCGCCGCCATCTTGCAAAATGGCGGGCGCATGCGCAGTGCGCCCGCCGAATCTGCCGGCCGGCAGATTCGCTCCAAAGTGCATTTTGATCACTGAGATATAACCTATCTCAGTGATCAAAATAAAAAAATAGTAAATGACACCCCCCCCACTTTGTCACCCCCATTGGTAGGGACAATAAAAAAATTAAGAATTTTTTTTTTTTTTTTCACTAAGGTTAGAATAGGGGTAGGGGTAGGGTTAGGGTTAGGGGTAGGGTTAGGGGTAGGGTTAGGGTTAGGGTTAGGGTTAGGGTTAGAAAACTGCATAAAAAAAAGGATCAAAAAACGCATCAAAAAACGCATCAAAAAAGGACAAAAAAGGACCAAAAAAAGGACCTGCGTTTTCTGCCAAGAGCTGCAGTTTTTTAAAAAAACAGTCCTGAAAAAAAAAGGATGGAAATCCTGAACGTGTGAACATACCCTTATATTTTTTTATTTCTTTTATATTTTTAAACACCATATTATTTTTTTTGGCATGCTTCAATAGCCTCCATAGGAGGCTAGAAGTATGCACTACACAATTGCCTCTGCAACATAGAGGTGAAGCACAGATCACCTCTATGTAGCAGAAATGCAGGGTGGTGCTCACAGTAATCGGCCATGAACAACGATAGAGGTCAAGGAGACCTCAGGTTTTTATGGCAATACACCGATGAGCCCCGTTCATGTGACGGGGTCAGCGGTGTGAGTGCTTCCGGCCGTGCGGCCGGCGGCACTTGTTGAATTCCGCTTTCAGAGTTTGACAGCAGCTTTTAACTAGTTAATGGGCTCGGGCGGAGAGTGATTCCACTAGCGCCCATTGCGGCCACATGTCAGCTGTTTATAACAGCTGACATGTCACGGCTTTGAGGTGGGCTCACCGCCGGAGCCCACCTCAAAGCGGGGGATACTGCCAGCTAACGTACTATCCAGTCAGCTGGCAGAAAGAGCTTAAAGTATTTATCTGAGTATTGACAGTTTATTAATACCTCATGAACAGTGCAAAAATACATATAATATTTTCTGTAATAAAAAGTTTTGAAATTAAAAGGAATTTCTACACAAAAACCCCAATATAGATAGACATACCCAATAATAATATGTTGTTAATAAGTTACAATATGGATATATAAATAAAAGAAGGAAAACAAAGAAAAAAAAACATAATTTCTTGAAAACTAATACAGTGTCTTGCGAAAAGTATTCGGCTCCCTGGGACTTTTCAACCTTTTCCCACATATCATGCTTCAAACATAAAGATACCAAATGTAAATTTTTGGTGAAGAATCAACAACAAGTGGAACACAATTGTGAAGTTGAACAAAATTTATTGGTTATTTTACATTTATGTGGAAATTTAAAAACTGAAAAGTGGGGCATGCAATATTATTCGTCCCCTTTACTTTCAGTGCAGCAAACTCCAGAAGTTCATTGTGGATCTCTGAATGATTCAATGTTGTCCTAAATGCCTAATGATGATAAATATAATAAACCTGTGTGTAATCAAGTCTCCGTATAAATGCACCTGCTCTGTGATAGTCTCAGGGTTCTGTTTGAAGCACAGAGATCATCATGAAGACCAAGGAACACAACTGGCAGGTCCATGATACTGTTGTAGAAAAGTTTAAATCTGGATTTGGATACAAAATGATTTTATGTTTGAAGCATGATATGTGGGAAAAGGTTGAAAAGTTCCAGGGAGCCAAATATTTTCACAAGGCGCTGTATATCAAACAAAATCTGACTTGTTTTGTAATGTTAATATGGTGTACTAATGCAAATTGCCTCTTCAGAGAGAAAGAGGACTTATAATAATAATAATAATCTTTATTTTTATATAGCGCTAACATATTCCGCAGCGCTTTACAGTTTGCACACACATTATCATCGCTGTCCCTGATGGGGCTCACAATCTAAATTTCCTATCAGTATGTCTTTGGAATGTGGGAGGAAACCGGAGTGCCCGGAGGAAACCCACGCAAACACGGAGAGAACATACAAACTCTTTGCAGATGTTGTCCTGGGTGGGATTAGAACCCAGGACTCCAGCGCTGCAAGGCTGCTGTGCTAACCACTGCGCCACCGTGCTGCCCCTAACTTTAACTCTTTATAGCGCCACCTGTTGGAAGTAGTGATCAATCAAGTCCTCTTCATTATGAGGAGGCAATTTGCATATAACATTTCCCAGAGGAGCATTGCACGGCATACAAGCCTCCTTACCTTGTCAAGCCAGAGCTGGAATGTCACTCTCCACAAGGAGAAGCCTAACCCCTTAGATCCCAGTTTAATAATGCAACAGAAATATGTTTGTCAGTTGAGCAAAATATGTGTCCGCTCTTGTCAGTACTGTGTCCTACTCTTGTATCTTATCCTGTTCCTGTACCTGACCTAATCTGAACTCAGTCCTAAACCTGTGTCTACTTGTAGCCTTGTCTGTAGCTTTCCCTAACTTGCTGGGTGCATTATTGTGTTCCGTTTTCTGTGTTTACGTCTGCTCTGCTCACTGCACCCTGCGGCTTTTCTCTGCTCTGCTCCTTGTGGCTCCGCTCTACTCTTGGCTCTGCACCCGGCTCCGCTCACTTGTGGCTCCGTCTTGCTCTTGCTCCACACTCTACCATTCCATCCTGCTCCCACTCCATGCTCTTTGTTTCTGTCCTGCTTTCACTCGGTGCCTTGTGGTTCTGCTTTGCTTCGTGCCTTGCGGTTCTGCCCTTCTCTGCTCTGCAGTTATGCTCCGCTCTCATTCCGTACCTTGCTAGTGTTTGTCCTGCTGTCTGAACAGGTCCCTGCCTGTTCCCTTATATCACTAATACCTGTCCGTGTTCCTGTCCTCCCTGAATCTGTCCCTTCTCTCCTGTGTGAACAGGTCCCTACCTGTCCACATACACTACGCATGCCTGTCTATGTTCCTGTCTTACCCATACTGGTTCCAGTCCCGCTAGCTGTGTCCACCTGCCAGAGCCTCCATCATGCCCACCAGAATGCCAGCCGTGTCCTAATGTCTGACAGTGTCTCAGCCGTGCCTGCCTGTCTGCCAGCGTCTCAGCCATGCCCGCCTGCCTGCCATTGCCTCAGCCGTGCCTGCCTGCCTGTCATTGCCTCAGCCATGCCCGCCTACCTGTCATTGTTCCGTTTCTCAGTGGGATCAGCAGCCACAGCCAAACTCCACCCTGGAGTTGTACCTGGCAGCTACCTGCCGCACAAGCCTGACCTCACCATCAGAGGCTCCAATGAATACCAAGGAAGCTGCTTAGTCATGCCCCTTCCTGTGTAGTCTGGTTTGTGGCACTGTGGGGCCACACCCCCACATGCTCGCACCAACCAGTCTGGGTGCAAACGTTACATAACTACTGATATTAGCATGTTTGACAATCTTTAGTCTAATGTGTCTAGGGGTCTTCAGCTTGTTAGGAGTTTCTTCTACAATTTCTAAATGTGCATTGATCATATTCCTCTAAAACCAATTGTTGCCATAATATACCTTAGCTTCCAGAGTGTTTCCCACATGTCAAATATAACTTTTGGCCAATTTCTTGATAAAATCAAATTTATAAAATTGTGTAATATGAAAACTTGACTAAATACAGCTGAGGTCAGTCAGACATCACTAGGTGTATACAAGCTATGACATCTGCAACTAATGTTAACAGCGGAAACAGCAAGTACAGGCACTGGAATGGGGGTGAGTAAGTAATATTTCTCTGTTTGACCCTACTTTTGCCTGAATGCAGAATTCTAAATTTCTCAGACCACCTGTTTTATAACTATAATAATAATGGCATAATGGCAGGCCATGTTGCAGATTTTGCATTGGGACCCAGGAGCACATGGGCTAAACACAATGCCTAGCTCTTAGAACATGTTTATAGAATAGTAAATCATTACCCAGTGATAACACAAGAAAACTGTGAATTTGATCCAGATTGAGGACTGACTCAAATTTATTTGTTAGAACAATTCTAATTCCTACTGTATTTCTGCACCTTTCTGACTACCACAAGTGATATCAAGCCCATATACAGGTCCTTCTCAAAAAATTAGCATATAGTGTTAAATTTCATTATTTACCATAATGTAATGATTACAATTAAACTTTCATATATTATAGATTCATTATCCACCAAATGAAATTTGTCAGGTCTTTTATTGTTTTAATACTGATGATTTTGGCATACAACTCCTGATAACCCAAAAAACCTGTCTCAATAAATTAGCATATCAAGAAAAGGTTCTCTAAACGACCTATTACCCTAATCTTCTGAATCAACTAATTAACTCTAAACACATGCAAAAGATACCTGAGGCTTTTATAAACTCCCTGCCTGGTTCATTACTCAAAACCCCCATCATGGGTAAGACTAGCGACCTGACAGATGTCAAGAAGGCCATCATTGACACCCTCAAGCAAGAGGGTAAGACCCAGAAAGAAATTTCTCAACAAATAGGCTGTTCCCAGAGTGCTGTATCAAGGCACCTCAATGGTAAGTCTGTTGGGAGGAAACAATATGGCAGAAAACGCTGTACAACGAGAAGAGGAGACCGGACCCTGAGGAAGATTGTGGAGAAGGACCGATTCCAGACCTTGGGGAACCTGAGGAAGCAGTGGACTGAGTCTGATGTGGAAACATCCAGAGCCACTGTGCACAGGCGTGTGCAGGAAATGGGCTACAGGTGCCGCATTCCCCAGGTAAAGCCACTTTTGAACCATAAACAGCGGCAGAGGCGCCTGACCTGGGCTACAGGGAAGCAGCACTGGACTGTTGTTAAGTGGTCCCAAGTACTTTTTTCTGATGAAAGCAAATTTTGCATGTCATTCGGAAATCAAGGTGCCAGAGTCTGGAGGAAGACTGGGGAGAAGGAAATGCCAAAATGCCTGAAGTCCAGTGTCAAGTACCCACAGTCAGTGATGGTGTGGGGTGCCATGTCAGCTGCTGGTGTTGGTCCACTGTGTTTCATCAAGGGCAGGGTCAATGCAGCTAGCTATCAGGAGATTTTGGAGCACTTCATGCTTCCATCGGCTGAAATGCTTTATGGAGATGAAGATTTCATTTTTCAGCACGACCTGGCACCTGCTCACAGTGCCAAAACCACTGGTAAATGGTTTACTGACCATGGTATTACTGTGCTCAATTGGCCTGCCAACTCTCCTGACCTGAACCCCATAGAGAATCTGTGGGATATTGTGAAGAGAAAGTTGAGAGATGCAAGACCCAACACTCTGGATGAGCTTAAGGCCGCTATTGAAGCATCCTGGGCCTCCATAACATCTCAGCAGTGTCACAGGCTGATTGCCTCCATGCCACGCCGCATTGAAGCAGTCATTTCTGCGAAAGGATTCCCGACCAAGTATTGAGTGCATAACTGAACATTATTATTTGTTGGTTTTTTTGTTTGTTATTAAAAAACACTTTTATTTGATTGGATGGGTGAAATATGCTAATTTATTGAGACAGGTTTTTTGGGTTATCAGGAGTTGTATGCCAAAATCATCAGTATTGAAACAATAAAAGACCTGACAAATTTCAGTTGGTGGATAATGAATCTATAATATATGAAAGTTTAATTGTAATCATTACATTATGGTAAATAATGAAATTTAACACTATATGCTAATTTTTTGAGAAGGACCTTTACACGTTTCTGTGCTTTCCAACAATGTTCATTTGTTCAGGATCCACAGGGACTATAGACAGCATACAATTAGCCTTTTCTGCAGGTTTGTCACCTTAACAAATGACCATCACAGTTTCTGAAGCTTTGTCTAGGCCAGGAGCAATGATGTAGAATCACTGAGAAGAGCACTATACTTTAAATTCAGAGGGTTTTTTGTTAGCTTTTGTCTCAGCAGGTCATGCACTTTTCAAGCTTGATCTCTTAAATTAGTGTTCCTTATTCATCTTTAACTTACTGACATTTTCTTTAAGTGGAAGACTTGTTCTGGAACATCTTGTAAACTCTTAAAAGTCAAACCATTACAGTTGTTTTTACAATTCAGAGCTTAAATACCGACTGAAGAAATCCTACAAGACATGAAAGAAATTATTCAAAATGATAAAAAGGCCAGTAGTTTGAAATTAGAAAACAAAAATATAAATATGTATATATATATATCTATATATATACAGTACAGACCAAAAGTTTGGACACACCTTCTAATATAAATATTTCTCTGTATTTTCATGACTATGAAAATTGTACATTCACACTGAAGGCATCACAACTATGAATTAACACATGTGGAATTATATACTTAACAAAAAAGTGTGAAACAACTGAAATTATGTCTTATATTCTAGGTTCTTCAAAGTAGCCACCTTTAGCTTTGAATGCACTCTTGGCCTTCTCTTGATGAGCTTCAAGAGGTTGTCACCGGGAATGGTTTTCACTTCACAGGTGTGTCCTGTCAGGTTTAATAAGTGGGATTTCTTGCCTTATAAATGGGGTTGGAACCATCAGCTGTGTTGTGCAGAAGTCTGGTGGATACACAGCTGGTAGTCCTACTGAACAGACTGTTAGTTTTTGTATTATGGCAAGAAAAAAGCAGCTAAGTTAAGAAAAAGAGTGGCCATCATTACTTTTAGAAATGAAGGTCAGTCAGTCTGAAAAAATTGGGAAAACTTTGAAATTGTCCCCAACTGCAGTGGCAAAAACCATCAAGCGCTACAAAGAAACTGGCTCACATGAGGACCGCCCCAGGAAAGGAAGACCAAGAGTTACCTCTGCTTCTGAGGATGTTTATCCGAGTAACCAGCCTCAGAAATCGCAGGTTAACAGCAGCTCAGATTAGAGGCCAGGTCAATGCCACACAGAGTTCTAGCAGCAGACACATCTCTACAACAACTGTTAAGAGGAAACTTTGTGCAGCAGGCCTTCATGGTTAAATAGCTGCTAGGAAACCACTGCTAAGGACAGGCAACAAGCAGAAGAGATTTGTTGGGGCTAAAGAACACAAGGAATGGACATTAGACCAGTGGAAATCTGTTCTTTGGTCTGATGAGTCTAAATTTGAGATCTTTGGTTCCAACCACCGTGTCTTTGTGCGACGCAGAAAAGGTGAACGGATGGACTCTGCATTCCTGGTTCCCACTGTGAAACATGGAGAAGGAGGTGTGATGGTGTGGGGGTGCTTTGCTGGTGACACTGTTGGGGATTTATTCAAAATTGAAAGCATACTGAACCAGCATGGCTACCACAGCTCTTGCAGCAGCATGCTATTCCATCCGGTTTGCATTTAGTTGGACCATCATTTATTTTTCAACAGGACAATGACCCCAAACACACCTCCAGGCTGTGTAAGGGCTATTTCACCAAGAAGGAGAGTGATGGGGTGCTACGCCAGATGACCTGGCCTCCACAGTCATCAGGCCTGAACCCAATCGAGATGGTTTGGGGTGAGCTGGACCGCAGAGTGAAGGCAAAAGGGCCAACAAGTGCTAAGCATCTCTGGGAACTCCTTTAAGATTGTTGGAAGACCATTCCCGGTGACTACCTCTTGAAGCTCATCAAGAGAATGCCAAGAGTGCGCAAAGCAGTCATTAAAGCAAAAGGTGGCCACTTTAAAGAACCTAGAAAATAAGACGTAATTTCAGTTGTTTCACACTTTTTTGTTAAGTATATAATTTCACATGTGTTAATTCATAGTTTTGATGCCTTCAGTGTGAATGTACAATTTACATAGTCATGAAAATACAGAAAATCTTTAAATGAGAAGGTGTGTCCAAACTTTTGGTCTGTGCTGTATATAAATATACTGCTCAAAAAAATAAAGGGAACACTTAAACAAGAGAATATAACTCCAAATAAATCAAACATCTTTGAAATCAAACTGTCCACTTAGGAAGCAACACTCTGTGACAATCAATTTCACATGCTATTGTGCAAATGGAATAGACAACAGATGGAAATTATTGGCAACTATCAAGACACACTTAATAAAGGAGTGGCTCTGAAGGTGGGGACCACAGACCACATCTCAATACCAATGCTTTCTGGCTGATGGTTTGGTCACTTTTGAATGTTGGTTGTGCCTTTATACTCATGGTAGCATGAGATGCACTCTACAACCCACACAAGTGGCTCAGGTAGTGCAGCTCATCCATGATGGTATATCAATGCAAGCTGTGGCAAGAAGGTTTGCTGTGTCTGTCAGCATAGTGTCCAGAGGCTGGAGGTGCTACCAGGAGACAGGCCAGTACACCAGGAGATGTGGAGGGGGCCGTAGGAGGGCAACAACCCAGCAGCAGGACCACTACCTCAGCCTATGTGCAAGGAGGAACAGGAAGGGCACTGCCAGAGCCCTTCAAAATGACCTCCAGCAGGCCACAAATGTGCATGTGTCTGCACAATTGATTAGAAACCGATTCCATGAGGATGGTCTGAGTGCCTGAAGTCCACAGATGGAGGTTGTGCTCAGAGCCCAACACCATGCAGGACACTTGGCATTTGCCACAGAACACCAGGATTGGCAAATTTGCCACTGGCGCCCTGTGCTCTTCACAGATGAAAGCAGGTACACACTATGCACATGTGACAGACGGGATAGAGTCTGGAGACGCCGTGGAGAGAGATCTGCTGCCTGCAACATCCTTCAGCATGACCGGTTTGGCAGTGGGTCAGTAATGGTGTGTGGCAGCTTTTCTTTGGAGGGCCTCACAGCCCTCCATGTGATCACCAGAGGTAGCCTGACTGCCATTAGGTACCAAGATGAGATTTTCAGACCCCTTGTGAGACCATATGCTGGTGCGGTTGGCCCTGGGTTCCTCCTAGTGCAGGACAATGCCAGACCTTTTGTGGCTGGAGTGTGTCAGCAGTTCCTGCAAGATGAAGGCATTGAAGCTATGGACTGGCCCGCCCGTTTTCCAGACCTGAATCCGATTGAACACATCTGGGACATCATGTCTAGCACCATCCACCAATGTCACATTGCACCACAGACTGTCCAGGAGTTGTCGGATGCTTTAGTCCAGGTCTGGAAGGAGAAAACCATAAGTGAGACGCTGGGTGAGAAGGAGACAACTGTTGGTGCAATAGTATGAAAATGGAAGAAATACAAAATGACTGTCAATTGTTATCGATCTGGGGCACCATGCAAAATCTCACCCCTTGGGGTATCCTTGATCATGAGGAAGGTGAGAGATCAACCTAAAATTACATGGGGGAGCTTGTTAATGATCTCAAGGCAGCTGAAATCACAGTCATCACAGTCATTACTAACACATTGCACCATAAAGGTTTAAAATAATGCAATGCCCGCAAGGTCCCCCTGCTCAAGAAGGCACATGTGCAGGCCCACCTGAAGTTTGCAAATGATCACCTGGATGATTCTGTGAGTGATTGGGAAAAGGTGCTGTGGTCAAATGAGAAAAAAATTGAGATCTTTGGCATTAACTCAACTTGCTGTGTTTGGAGGAAGAGAAATACTGAATATGAACCAAAGAAGACGGTCCCAACTGTCAAGCATGGAAGTGAAAACATTATGTTTTGGGGGTGTTTCTCTGCTAAGTGCACAAGACTACTTCACTGGGAGATTGGGAGAATGGATGGAGCCATGTATTGTAAAATCCTGAGTGACAACCTCCTTCCCTCCGCCAGGACATTAGAAATGGGTTGTGGCTGGGTCCTCCAGCAAGACAACCCAAAATATACAGACAAGGCAACAAGGGAGTGGCTCAAAAAGAAACACATTAAGGTCACTGAGTGGCCTAGCCAGTCTCCACACCTTAATCCCATAAAAACTTATGGAGTGAGTAGTAGCTTCGAGTTGTCAAGCGACAACCTCAAAATCCTAATAAATTATAGATGATTTGCAAAGAGGAGTGGACCAAATTTTCTCCTGATATGTGTACAAACCTCATCAACAATTCTTCCAAGTTAGAATTAAGATATTAAAGAACATGCTAATTATGAAAAAATTATCAGGACAGCTTAGTTCCTCCATCTTCCCATAATTCCTGTGTAGTAACCTCTCTATGTTTCATAAATTATGCACACGAACGGTTGTTTTAAAAATATTTTCTTCTACCATTCTAGTAATTGATTTCAAAAAGTTAAAAATGGTGTTTTAGGATAGATTTTAATTAGTAATAAAGAAAAATAAATAGTGTAATACATATCTGGGCAAACTACTCAATTATGTCGTTATCTGCATCCCCGGCCTTGTCCTCCGCCATCAAGCATATGAAACTGTCTCAGTACAGCATGCATGATGGTGTCATTAGATCGTGCGAGATGTAGAGCCTCAGTATGCAGGGCAAGGAAGCAAGGACAGGAGCAGTATGCTGGGGAAGAGAGGCAAGGAAAGTAGTGTTTGCTTTTTTTGTCATACATTTGTGAGAGAGAAGAATGTGTGGAGCCATTATTATGTGTTTGGGGAATGTTGGGATCATATTGAGAGGGACATAATTGTGTGTTGGGGGGCTGTGGAGATCATACTCCAGGGTGTCATAATTCTGTGTTGGGGGGCTGTTGAAGGACTGTGCGTGTCACCAAACGGTGGGCTTTGTAGGCCATTATGCTGTGTAGGGGTGATCATATTGTGTTGGGGGCTGTGGGGAAAAATACTGTGGGGGTAGTTATTTTGTGTTTGTTGACTATGAGATTATCGTTCTGTGTTTGGAGGACTATGGGGGTCAGCATTCAGTGTTTCGGAGCTGTAGGAGATAATAGTGTGGGGTTCTCCATTCTGAGTAAATAGTTACATAGGTTGAATAAAGACCTAGGTTCATCAAGGTCTGGGGGTGCTGTAAGGCCATCATACTGTATTGAGGCACTTTGGAGGCTCATATTGTGGAGATCATCATTCTGTGTTTAGAGGACTTTGGGAGGTTTTAATGCTATGTTTAGGAGTTGTGCAGAATTATACTGTGTTGGGGTGCTGTACCAGGCCATCATATTGTGTAGAGAAGCTGTTGTGGAAACATACTGAGGGGCATCATTTTATGTTTGATGGCTATGGGGAATCATACTGCATGGGGACAGTAGAGGCCATCATACTAGGTTTAGGGGCTGAGAGGGGTCATCATACCGTTTGGAGGCTGTGGTGGTTATCATAATGTGGCAGTGGCTATGAGAGATCATACTTTGAGGGTATCATTCTCTATATATAGAACTGTAAGGAATCATAATGCATGAGTATCATCATTCTGTATGTGGTATCTCACTTTTTGAGGGTTTGTGGGGGTTCATACGGTGTGTGAGGAGGTGGGGGCCATCATACTGTATTGGGAGCTGTAGTGTCCAGTATACTATGTGGGAAGCTGTGGGACCATTATACTGTATGTAGGGGCTGTAGGCATATCATACTGTTTTGGGGGGACAATTTATCATAATTCAAAGTCTGAATAACAAGAACAGTAGAATTTACTGCTTTTTTTAAATTTTATAAAAATCTGTAAATTGTGTTATTTTGACTTGATCAATAAGAAAGAAAAAAAGAAGAAAAATGTTAATGTTATTTACCAACCGTGTTGATGAATGGAAAAGCAAACACCTCTGTACGGCTCATGACAATTGCTGGGAAACAATGTCCAAACTCCAGAATCTTGTACCTATGATTTTAGTGTTAAAGTTTCAAGGAAGACAACCAAACACCTTTTGAACTTATTCAATTAATTAATCGCACAATTGTGTGGAAAGGTTACAGAAGAGATACAGAAGCAATTATAGATGATATTGAAAATATAATGTAAAGCAATGCTGTATTAAACTATACAAACTGAAATGTTGCTTCTGTATTGCATATTTAATATACAGCAGTGCTGGGTAAGACTATATATATGTATATATATATATATATATATATATATATATATATATATATATATATATATATTTATATATATATATATATTGCACAGAAGTGTCCCTAAAATTTTAATAATGGAACAACATAATGGCCAGTATATAATAGGTTATACAATCCCTATTTACCTTGGTCACCCTCCAACACTCCAATTCTAGTTTAATCCACTTACTGTAGTTCATCTTATGAAGTGATGCTAATAATTGTACACAGTGTACTATGTATGGTCTGACTAGTGATTTGTCAAACCTATGTTCTTGGCTTGCATATCTATGCCAATGTTAAGGCATCCTATTACTTTCTGTACCTTGGCAGCTGCTGCCTGGCATTGGCTGCTAAAATGAAGTTTTAGTGTCCACTAATACCCTTAAGTCATTTTCAGAATTCCATTAATAACCACCATCTGTTTTCTATCACTGGGCCAGCTGCTAACCCATTCTAAGCATTCTTAATTTAGCTAGCTTTTATATAGCATCAAATCAAATGCCATATAAAAGGTTTAAATAAAAAATATTTACAGCCTTACCTTTGTCCAGTCTAGAATTCATCACCACGTAGAACCTGATAAAATTAGTTTGACAAGAAGCATCCCTCAAAATCCATGGAGATGCTGAATTTTTTAAGGTTATTTCAAAATATTCCAAGAAAGCATTTCTTAGAAAACCTTTAAAGGCTATCTGTTACTTTGGAAAATGCTGTTTATCTGCATGGGATTTATCTGCATATGGATAGTGTTGCTTTACTGAAAGTGCGACTACGTGAAGAAAATACATTTATTCCCTCAGGAAGCTTCTGGCTGCTTTCAGTCATGTAGGCATCTTTGCAGCACATCTCTGCCAAGCGAGCTGTGAAAGTGCCGGGGCATGCTTAGAGCCGCTATTCATAGCATAATGAGCGGTGACTGTAGCTGCTCTGAGCACCACCATGACTGAACACCAGCATCTCCCAGGAGGAAATACGTTCATTTTCTCCCAGCATCCACACTTTCAGTAAGGCGACCAGGTACCATTGTAGTACTTTTTATCGGAAAATGATGCCTACATTAACTGGTGAATATCTTTTTCCAAGATGACAGGTTCCCATTAAGTGTTTTACTCACTGTAAGACCATGTTCACACATTCAGTATTTGGTCAGTATTTTACATCAGTATTTGTAAGCCAAAACCAGGAGTGGAAAAATCAGAGGAAAAGTATAATAGAAATGCGTCACAACTGCTGTATTTATCACACAGTTTGTTGACTCAAATTCCGCCTTAGATCTCATTGACAGTGATTTTGCTATCGAGTGTGGATATACAGTGTGAACTCTTGGTCATCGTATTCAAGTAACCGCAATTGATAATTCTCTCCACACCCAAAGTCATTTAGTTTTAAGGTTGAGAATGTGTGCATGAGAATCGGAGTGTCACACACAAAATCTATGTCATTCATGATATTTGTCTCCTTACCAGCTAAAAATGTATTGAGTATGCGCTGGTTGGTGCATCACAATCTCACCATCAATTCAAAGACTCACAAGGTTAAGTCTTGGGGGATTTTTTTCCAGTTGTTTATCTAAATCCCTGGCATTTATGAGATATCTTTTTCCAGATTTTATTCCAGATTTTGAGGATGTTTTTTCTGAGACTGAATGTGAACTTTTTCCCTTGCATAGGTCACATGATTGTGCTATCAAATTTATCCTATGGGCCAAATTACCTAAATCTCATCTGTTTAACATCTTTTACTAAAAGAGATGCCTTGAAAAAGTACATTCAAAAGAGTCTCTCCATGGAACACATAAGGCCTTCCACCTCACAAGTCGCCATGTGATTTTACTTTGTTAAGAAAAAAAGATGAAGGATTATGTCAGTGTTTGGCTTTTGGAGAAATTAATAAGATAATAAGATAACTGTACGTAATTCTCACCCAGTACCTCTTATTCCTGATTTGTTTAATCAACTAGTTGAGCACTTCAAACCACAGATGTAGGAGCGCACTATCTTTAAGGTTGGAGATTTTGTTTGGCTTGCTTCAAAGTCTTTAGGAAATTTGCTCCTAAGGTAATTAAGCTCCAAATCCTTGTTGCGTAAAGGATTAATAATTCTTTCCATTAATCTCTTCTTAACAGTGGGGACGCCAGGTCCTCATAACATCATTGAAGTAGACTTGGAGAAGGACAAGGAGTATGTGGTAGAATACATTTTGGGTTGTCAGACGTCAACTACAGTACTTAATGTAATGGAAAGGTTTTGGTCTGGAAGATAATACCCAGCTTAATACAGAAGATTTGCTTTCAGATTGCCTAGTGAGAAAGTTCTGTCAGCAGCGTCAGTGGTTGGGGATCAATGGGTCTTGTGGCCCCTCGTAGAAGGTCGTGATACTGTCATGCGTCTGGGATTTGCATCCTTGAGCCTGTGCTTTGCGGTTGGCTTCTCTATCCGCTGACCTTCAGCAGTCATAAGTTTTATCTGGGTGTTTATAGTCTGTTAAATGTCTTCATTTATTAATTTGTGTGCCCAATCACCTTTCGGGAGTGGCTATATACTTTCCCCCTGTCGCTGTTTCCTGTTAGTGATGTTCTCATTTGAATGTCCAGCTATATTGCTGTTGTTTATGCCAATAAGTGAAAGACCAGCTGGGGTTTATCCCTCTGCTGTTTATACTTTCCACCCTGCACCTATATTGTTTCTTGTTTCGAAAGTAGGCAGCATACTCTCTAGGAGTAAGTACCTCATGTTAACATTTTGTATTTTGTGGTTTGTTTTAGCTCCCTCTGGGATCCCTTTCTGTCTCAGCACTCCTTCCCTTCTGTAGGTAAATCACACTTTGCTCTGCCCTCCCGTTACTTAGGAAGAACATGAAGCAGTCAACAGCCTTTCAGGCAGCATATGTCCAAGCTTCCATCTTTTATTCTGTTTTTAGGGCTACTCAAACCCATGTAGGGGACACTAGGGACCGAGGGGGTCAGAATCTCTGGTCTGTACAGGAACTGGCTGGGTCAGTTGCAGTTTGTGTTTTACCTATTTTCCCAAGTCCCTATTTTCCTATGGGAGGTGGAGCCGCAGATTCATGACTGTAATCGGCGGCCCCACGTGACCGCTCATACAGTAGAAGGTGCGCCCAGGACAGGAAGCAGCGCCAGCCAGTGAGGAAGCCGGGTGAGTATTTTAAGAACAGCGGGCGGGTGCACAGGGGGTGGGAGGGGGGTGGGGACAGGAATCTTTATGTTAAACACGAGAAACAAAAAAAAAGGAATATTCATATCTTCTCTACAGCAAACGCTGCTACAGAGAAGATATCAATGGCGGCTTCAGCACCAGTGGGGGGAACAGCGCTTACTGTAGCGCTGTCTCCTGCACGGCACATGGACTGCACACGGACAACGTCCGTGTGCGGTACGTGTTTTACACAGACCCATTGACTTTAATGGGTCTGTGTAATCCGTGCGCTCCCACGAACACTGACAAGTCTCCGTGTTTGGCACACGGAGACACGGTCCGCAAAAAAACAATGACATCTGCACAGATGCATTGATTTCCATGTGTCTACATGTGTCAGTGGCTCCGGTACGTGAGGAAACTGTCACCTCACGTACCGGAGCCACTGATGTGTGAAACCGGCCTGAGATAGTGATGAAAAATAACACTGCCCAATACTGTGTAGAAGTTAAAACACTATGCGTGGATCTACTGGGGGAATTTACACTTGCTAGGCTATGTGCACACGTTGCAGATTTGCCTGCGGATTTTTCTGCACTAAATCCGCAGCTCTTGGCAGAAAACACAGATGCATTTTTTATGCGTTCTGTGCATGGTTTTTGATGCTTTTTTATGCGTTTTTGTACGCGTTTTTGAAAGCTAAATAAAGATGTATTATTGAACAAAAAAAAGATTTGTGATGTCATGTCTTGTCCAACCTCCTCTTTTACATTTGTCCAACCCACACTCCATTACACACATAGATAGACTGATAGATAGATAGATAGACAGACAGATAGATAGATGGAATGAGATAGATATAGATAGATATATGGATAGTTAAGGTACCGTTACACTAAACGATTTCCCAACGATCACGACCAGCGATATGACTTGGCCGTGATCGTTGGTAAGTCGTTGTGTGGTCGCTGGGGAGCTGTCACACAGACAGCTCTCTCCAGCGACCAACGATCAGGGGAAAGACTTCGGCATCATTGAAACTGTCTTCAACGATGCCGAAGTCCCCCTGCAGCACCCGGGTAACCAGGGTAAACATCGGGTTACTAAGCGCAGGGCCGAGCTTAGTAACCCGATATTTACCCTGGTTACCACTGTAAAAGTAAAAAAAAAAACAGTACATACTTACATTCCGATGTCTGTCACGTCCCCCGCCGTGAGCTTCCCGCACTGACTGTCAGCGGCGCCGGCCGTAAAGCAGAGCACAGCGGTGACGTCACCGCTGTGCTCTGCTTTACGGCCGGCGCTGACAGTCAGTGCAGGGAAGCTGACGCCGGGGGACGTGACAGACATCGGAATGTAAGTATGTACTGTTTTTTTTTAACTTTTACAATGGTAACCAGGGTAAATATCGGGTTACTAAGCGCGGCCCTGCGCTTAGTAACCCGATATTTACCCTGGTTACAAGTGAAAATATTGCTGGATCGGCGTCAAACACGCCGATCCAGCTATGACAGCGGGTGATCAGCGACCAAAAAAAGGTCCTGATCGTTACCCACGACCAACGATCTCCCAGCAGGGGCCTGATCGTTCGTCACTGTCACACATAAGGAGATTGTTAGCGAGATCGTTGCTACGTCACAAAAAGCGTGACATTGCAACGATATCGTTAACGATCTCGTTATGTGTGATGTTACCTTTAGGCTACTTTCACACATCAGGTTTTTGCTGTTAGGCATAATCTGGCGAGTTTTGAAAAAAACGGATCCGGGTTTTTTTTGCCGAATCCGTTTTTTTTCTCATAGAGTTGTATTAGCGCCGAATTGCACCTGATGGCCACACGTTTCATCCGTTTTTTGCCGGATCCGTCAAAAGAAACTGTTTCTGGCGGAAACCGTATTAAACTGAGATGTGAAATGATGAGTCTGGCCTCCGAATCCGGTTTTTCATGCATTTTTTCCATTAAAATCATGCACATTTTTCATTCTCTCTGAAAAAAATCAAACGGATCAGTTGCATCAGTTTTTCACTATTTGCAACGTATCCGTTATTTCAAAAATTCGCCCGATCCTACCTGATGGAAACAAACTGATGTGTGAAAGTAACCTAGCTATCCATACATCTATCTACATCTATCCATTAGACAGGATCGGCAAATTTTTTTAAAAACGGATCCGTTGCAAATAGTAAAAAACTGATGCAATTGATCCGTTTTTTTGACAGAGAGAACGGAAAATGTGCATGATTTCAATGGAAAAATGCATTATAAACTGGATTGGGAGGCCGGATTCATCATTTTACATCTCAGTTTCATACGTTTTTTGCTGGATTAGTCGCTGGGCGTTTTTTTACCGGACAGAAAAAAAACGTTTTTCTGTTTGTTTTCTCCGTCCACTGGAAACAGCTGTTCTGACACATCTGGCAAAAAACGGATGAAACGTGTGGCCATCAGGCGCAATCTGGCGCTAATATAACTATGAGAAAAAAACGGATCCGGCAAAAAAAAAATCTCGCCGGATTGTGCCTAACGACAAAAACATGATTTGTGAAAGTAGCCAGATAGATATATCTATGTATCTATAGATATAACTATCTATAAATATATCTATAGATCGATATAGCCATAGTTATCCATCTATAGATATAGCTATGCATATGTCCATAGTTATCCATATATAGATATTAGATATATAGATTTATCTAAGGATATATCTATAGATATATCCTTAGATATATAATAGCGAGGCCTATGTTTCTTACTAAACAATTAATTAATTTAAAAAAAAACGGAAAAAAATGGCGTGGGCTCCTGCGCAATTTTCTGCACCAGAGGGGGAAAGCCGACGGCCGGGGGCCAATATTTGTAGCCTGGGAAGGGGGTAATACTCATGGCCCCCTCCCAGGCTATGAATATCAGCCCGCAGCTGTCTGCGTAGCTTTTACTGGCTATTAAAATAAGGAGACCTCCCCCAAAAAATGACATGGAGTCCCCCTATATTTTACAGCCAGAAAGGCTACGCAGACAGCTGCGGGCTGATATTCATAGCCTAGAGAGGGGCAATGGATATTGCCCTCCTGGCTACAAATACACACCTTCTCATTTAAAGATTTTTCTGTATTTTCATGACTATAAAAATTGTATCCTCACACTGAAGGCATCAAAGCTATGAATTAACACATGTGGAATTATATACTTAACAGAAAAGTGTGAAACAACTGAACTTATGTCTTACATTCTAGGTTCTTCAAAGTAGCCACCTTTTGCTTTGATGACTGCTTTGCACACTCTTGGCATTCTCTTGATGAACTTCAAAAGGTAGTCACAGGGAATCGTCTTCCAACAATCTTGAAGAAGTTCCCAGAGATGCTTAGCACTTGTTGGCCCTTTTGCCTTCACTTTGCGGTCCAGCTCACTCCAAACCATCTCAATTGAGTTCAGGTCTGGTGACTGTGGAGGCCAGGTCATCTGGCGTAGCACCCTATCAGTCTCCCTCTTGGTCAAATAGCCCTTTCACAGCCTGGAGGTGTGTTTGGGGTCATTTTCCTGTAGAAAAAAAAATAGGTCCAGCTAAACGCAAACCGGATGGAATAGCATGCTGCTGAAAGATGCTGTGGTAGCCATGCTGGTTCAGTGTGCCTTCAATTTTGAATAAATCCCCAAAAATGTCACCAGCAAAGCCCCCCACACCATCACACCTCCTCCTCCATGCTTCACAGTGGGAACGAGGCATGTATAGTCCATCCGTTCACCTTTTCTGCGTCGCACAAAGACATGGTGGTTGGAACCACAGATCTCAAATTTGGACTCATCAGACAAAAGCACAGATTTCCACTGTTCTAATGTCCATTCCTTGTATTCTTTAGCCCAAACAAGTCTCTTCTGCTTGTTGCCTGTCCTTAGCAGTGGTTTCCTAGCAGCTATTTTGCCATGAAGGCCTGCTGCACAAAGTCTCCTCTTAACAGTTGTTGTAGAGATGTGTCTGCTGCTAGAACTCTGTGTGGCATTGACCTGGTCTCTAATCTAAGCTGCTGTTAACCTGCGATTTCTGAGGCTGGTGACTCAGATAAACTTATTCTTAGAAGCAGAGGTGGTCTTCCTTGGTCTTCCTTTCGTGGGGCGGTCCTCATGTGAGCCAGTTTCTTTGTAGCGCTTGATGGTTTTTGCCACTGCACTTGTGGACACTTTCAAAGTTTGCCCAATTTTTCGGACTGACTGACCTTCATTTCTTAAAGTAATGATGGCTGTCACGATCTGCTGCGGCCGCCAATGCGGCCCAGCCCATAGACGCACCCAAGCTGACCAACCTCAGAAGGCGTGGGGCATGCATCCCCCGGGGATGAAATACGGACCCTTTAAACCGCAGAGGGGGACCCGCAACTATCCGAACTAGGGGAGGGCAGAGACCGGGGTTCTGTGGTAGCGGAGCATGTGGACAAGGAGAGACACGTAGGACTTGATTACACCGATACTTCAGATATAAAGAAAGTAAAGTTTACTAAAGTAAAGTCACACAGTACATAAACAAAACATGATGATGTCAGGCTCCCGATTCCACACCTCAGAAGGGTACCACCCAGTAGACCCCAAGGCACCAACGGATCATTGAGGCACACATAGGCGGGATATCAGGACACAGGCAGGACATCAGGATACACGAGGACATCAGGATACACGAGGAAATCTCCCGATTCCACACCTCAGAAGGGTACCACCCAGTGGACCCTAAGGCACCAACGGATCACCGAGGCACACATAGGCATGACATCAGGACACAGGCAGGGCATCAGGATACACGAGGACATCAGGACACAGGCAGGACATCAGGATACACAAGGACATCAGGGCGCAGGCAAGACATCAGGATACAGACAGGACATCAAGACATCTGGACTCAGGAAAGACCTCAGGACATCAGAACACAGGCAGGGCATCACGACATCAGGGAACAGACAGGATATCTGGACATCAGGGTCCATGAGGTCATCAAGACACAGGCAGGACAACAGGGCACAGACAGAACATCGGGACATCTGGACCTAGGAAAGACCTCAGGACATCAGGACACAGGCAGAGCATCAGATAGGAGTCGTTTGGTTCCGGACATCCGACACGACCTACAGGCACCACCAGAGTCATCCGGCTCCAAGCTCCAGACAGCTTTCATCAGGTTCCAGACTGCGGTCCTCAGGCTCCGGGCATAGGACCTAGGAAGGAACTCAAGCGTGATGGTGCAGACACCGCCGTACTGGACATGAGCCTGACAGGGTTAACACCGCATGGTAGTCAGAGCACAGAGTAGTAGATGCTCAGCAGAAACACAGGTTTCAGGAGACTCAAAATCACTGGGAGTGAGGCTCCAGATGCAAAGGCATTCTGGGAACATAATCACAGCAGACACAGTTCAGACAGGTACAGGACAGGTACAGGATCAAGGATTCGGTCCTGGATATACCACCTCCAGGACAGGCGACAGAACAGGACGAAACAGGAATCAAAGCAAGGACATTGGTACCAAAACATAGACGAGAGAAGTGAAGGAACACAAACACACATAGCAAAGTTCAAGAGCTTTGTGAGTGTAGCTTAGGCCCCGCCCATAGGGCACGGGAAATTTATATATGAGCTGCCACTCAGCAATTGGCTGGGGACAGCATTTGAAGTACACACCCCAACCCTGATGAAAGCAGGGGAGGTGTGGCCGCACGCCCTAAGCACACACAGAAACCATTACAGCACCAGCAGTGCAGGTTCTGAGGCTCAGGGCACCCGACTGAAACTGCATGAACTGACCCACGTGGAAAGTCATGCACCAGCCGCAAATGACCTCACAACCCACAGACAGCTTCACAGCAGCAACCAGGGACTGCACATGAGGAAGGTATGCAGCAGGGCAAATGCCTAAATGCCAATGTACGACTGCGCAGCAGGGAACTGAGAAGGCTCCATTCAGGTAAAAGCCAACAATATCCTAGCTCAATTTAGGGGGAAAAGAGTAAAGGGTTAAAGCAAACATATGCATTGTCATGCCGAAAACCAGAAACAGACAGAATGCCATGACAATGGCCACTCGTTTTTCTTTACTTAGCTGCTTTTTTCTTGCCATAATACAAATTCTAACAGTCTTTTCAGTCGGACTATCAGCTGTGTAGCCACCAGACTTCTGCACAACACAACTGATGGTCCCAACACCATTTATAAATCAAGAAATCCCACTTATTAAACCTGACAGAGCACACCTGTGAATTGAATACCATTCTCGGTGACTGTCTCTTCAAGCTCATCAAGAGAATGCCAAGAGTGTGCAAAGCAGTCATCAAAGCAAAAGGTGGCTACTTTGAAGAACCTAGAATATAAGACATAATTTCAGTTGTTTCACACTTTTATGTTAAGTATATAATTCCACATGTGTTAATTCATAGTATTGACACCTTCAGCGTAAATGTACAATTATCATAGTCATGAAAATACAGAAAATCTTTAAATGAGAAGGTGTCCAAACTTTTGGACTGTACTGTATGTAATATGTTGTATATATGTAGTATGTTGCATGTTGTATATATGTTGCATGTATGTAGTATGTTCCATGTGTGTAGTATGTATGTAGTATGTATGTAGTATGTTGCATGTTGTATGTATGTTGCATGTATGTTGCATGTTGTATGTTGCATGTTGTATGTATGCAGTGTGTTGTATGTATGGGGTATGTTGTATGTATGTAGTATATTATATGTATGGAGTATGCTATATGTATGTAGTATGTTGTATGTATGTAGTATGTTGTATGTATGTAGTATGTATGTTGTATGTAATATGTTGTATGTATGTTGTATGTTTGTGTTTTTTTACACATTCAACACATTAGCCGGATGATGGGACTACTACTGTCCCATCATTGGCTAATGTGTCACTCACTGTCAGTGTAGCAGGCATAGCCAGATGGGACTTGTAATCCCATTGAACGATGCCTGCACACACACATGCGCACACACCCACACAATGCCGCACACACACACACAGTGCCACACACACCCAGACAGGCCGCAGACCCCCACACAGGCCGCAGATCCCCCGGACAGGCCGCAGATCACCCGGACAGGCCACAGACCACCTCGACAGCCCGCAGACCACCCAGACAGGCCGCAGACCTCTCGGATAGGCTGCAGACCACCCGGACAGCCAGCAGAGCTGGCACTGAGAACCCGCAGACCACCCGGACAGCCTGCAGACCACCCGGACAGCCTGCAGATCACCCGGACAGCCCACAGACCACCCGGACAGCCCACAGACCCGGCACGGAGAAGCCGCAGACCCCAGGACTGCCCACAGACCACCTGGACAGCCCGCAGACCCAGCATGGAGATGATACAGACCCCCAGACAGCCCGCAGACCACCAAGACAGCCCGCAGACCCGGCACAGAGAGCTCACAGACCCCGCCCGCACACACACGCACACAGTAACCGCCCACACAATGCCCACACTCCGCCCACACTCTTCCCCCCTCCCGAACTGCAGTGTTTCCTCCTCACCTAAACTGCAGATCTTTTTTACATCGGCGGTTTTGCTGCGGAAGGGCACGACTCAATGCAATTCAATGGGTGCAGAAACGCTGCAGTTCCGCACAAAGAATTGACGTGCTGCAGAAGAAACAACGCTGCATTTCCGCGCATTTTTTTCCGCAGCATGTGCACAGCGGATTTGAGTTTCCGTAAGTTTACATGGTACTGTAGACCGCATGGAAAACTGCTGCAGATCCGCAGTGTCAAAAACGCTGCGGATCCGCAGTAAAAATCGCAACGTGTGAACATGGCCTTAATGCCCCCCAAAATCCCAATTTTTATATCAAATGAGCATGATGATTAATGTTTTAATTTCTAAGCGAGTCTTCTGTGCCCAATATTGTGAAGGAGTGTATTCCTGTGCAATGGACTCCCAGGAGAATTCAGACCATTTAGTACTCAAAAAATCCTTACATTTTTTTTTTTAATTCTAAAGATGAAAAGACGTAATCAAGGAAGCAATTGTTTCTTTTTTAAACCCTAAAAAAATAAATTATTTTTGCAATGCAGCAATAGCATACATGAAATTAAATTGTTTAATTTATTCACCCACCAAGCCAAAAGAAATCTCTAAGGAGGTATTTAAGGCTGTGTGCACACGTTGCGGTTTTTGCTGCTGCTGCGTCAAAACCGCTGCGGATCCGCAGCAGTTTTCCATGCGGTGTAAAATACCATGTAACCCTATGGAAAACAAAAACCACTGTGCACACGCTGCGGAAAAAGCCACGCAGAAACAAAGAAGTAGCATGTCACTTCTTTCTGCGGATTCCACTGCGGTTTTCAACCTGCACCAATAGGAAAGTGCAGTTGAAAACCCGCAGAGGAATCCGCAGAAGAAACCGCGTAAAAATCCGCAGTGAAAACCGCAGTGATTTTGCACTGCGGTTTTTCCAAATCCGCTGTGGAAAAATCCGCAGCAAAATCCGCAACGTGTGCACATACCCTATGGGAATTTGTAAGCAGGATTCACAACTGACAGTCTCTGTGCACTGGGTCTTCAGGCATAAGAGGTGTCAGTTAAAGTAAACCTGTCAGCAGGATTGTGCACAGTAACCAACAGACAGTGTCAGATCAGCGCCGTTATACTCTGATTACAATGATACTTTGGTTGATGAAATCAGTCTTGTGGTTGTTGTTTAATCTTTATTTTCAGTTTTGAGTTAATGATATGCTTATACTTCAGGGTGGCCTGTGGATTTTTTGGGGGGAATATCAGGATAACCTCAGCCATATTAATTATATAGTCAGCACATATGCGATTATGCTGGAGCACAGGTTCCACAACAGGCGTCTGCCTGCAGAAGGGTTTTTTTTCAATATGTATATATAATATTCAATATGTTAACTAGGGGGCAGGTCACTGAGGTATCAGAGACCTATCAGCAGTCTTCATTATGAATAGCTAATCAGAGCACCACAAGAAGACCCCCCAAAGCTCCGCCCCGGACCACGGGCATATCATTAACTCAAAACTGAAAATAAGGATCAAACAGCAACCACAAGACAGGTTTCACCAACCAAGGTGTCATTGTAATCAGTATAACAGTGAAAACCTGACACTGTCTGTAGGTTACTGAGCACAATCCTGCTGACAGGTTCCCTTTAAGCAAGAGGAAGCAGAGCTGGGCAAGGAATAGTGACAGAGTGACTGGAGTGACACAGGCTTCAGATCAACAATAGCTCTTCAGTGTTTCCACCTAAGTAAAAACAATGAATTAGATATAAAGAGATATAAAGAGTTGATTGACATTCCATGTTGAAAAAAATGAAATTTTTCAAACATGTTACTCTCATGACAATAATATAATAATAACCGGTCACCTGACCGCTCACCTGACCGCAACGTCATCGAAGGTCCTTCACTCACTGCATTCTTAGGGACGGAGGCAGACGCTCGCAGCGGTGACAGCCAGGGTCCTTCGGAGGGGTGAGTATATCCATATTTTTTATTTTTATTCTTTATTTTTTACATGAATATGGATCCCAGGGCCTGAAGGAGAGTTTCCTCTCCTTCAGACCCTGGGAACCATCCAGGATCACTTCCGATATTTGTGTACCATTGACTTGCATTGGTATCGGGTATCGGTATCGGCGATATCCGATATTTTTTGGATATCGGCCAATCCCATCCGATATCGATACTTTCAAATATCGGAAGGTATCGCTCAACACTAGTGATGAGCGAATATACTCATTACTCAAGATTTCTCGAGCAGGCTCGGGGGTCCTCCGAGTATTTTTTAGTGCTCGGAGATTTCGTTTTTTTTGGCGCAGCTGAATGATTTACCTCTGTTAGCCAGCATAAGTACATGTGGGGGTTGCCTGGTTGCTAGGAAATCCCCACATGTAATCAAGCTGGCTAAGAGATGTAAATCATTCAGCTGAGGTGAGGAAAACTAAATCTCCGAGCACTAAAAAATACTCGGAGGACCCCCGAGCATGCTCAAGAAATCTTGAGTAACGAGTATATTCGCTCATGACTAATAACAATATAAAATAGTGGTATAGTTATTGAGCTAAAGAATTACTATAATAACAACTAAATCGATTATAAAAGGAAGTTAATTACATAAACACTAGGGTTGAGCGACCTTGACCTTTTTAGAGTCGAGCCGTGTTTCGCGAAACCCGACTATCTTAGAAGTCGAGTCGAGTGGAATCGGCCGATTATCGCGAAAAGTCGGGTATCGCCCGAAACACGAAACCCAATGCAAGTCAATGGGGGAGCATAGTCGGCAGTGAGTGGAGGCCAGGAAAACACCTACACTGCCCATTTTAATGGCAAAAACATCCATTCTTGTTAAAGAAGCTTGTCAATCGTAATTTACCTTATAATAATTGGAAGGCATTTGAAATTGGGGGTCATTTGGCTAAAGTTGTGGGGGGTAGGGCTGGTTCAAGTAATTAGTGGGCCCAGTAAATCTGGACCACGTCACGGCAGTGGAGCAGGGAGAGGTAAGTATTTCAACTTTGCAAGTGCTGTGATCCTGAGCAAGCGGGGGGGCCCACTCGTTGGCATTGGCACTGGCACAGGGCCCCTCAAAGTACAGTGGTGTGTTTGCATGGCGGGGGCGCCTCCCACCGGCAGCAACACTTTTGCGTACTATGAGAGGCCCTGTGCCAGTGACGTCGCCAACTAGTATTCCTCCCCCCACCTGATGAAGGAACCTGCACTTTCATCTGCACCTTTCTCTCTGTCCCCGTGTAAGGTGGTATGGTATGCGGGAAGAGGAACCTGACTTTCAGCAGGGTCACAATCTTGCTGTGTAGCGTGCACGGGGAATTTTGCGTTATGGGTCAATGTACCAGCAGACTCATCTATCACTGGCTGGGCAATGGGCAGGATGAGGAGGAAACACAGATATAGGCCCAAAGAATAAAGTTGGCTAAATGCAGTTCAAAATTGGTAACACAGGACTAACCAGGGGGCATTGCAGTGGAGGACAACTGGAATGAGAGGCTGACACAGAGAGTAGGCCCAAATCAGTAAGTAGTCGAAATGCAGTTCAAAATTGGCAACCGTAGTAAACAGGCGGCACAGCTTTGTTCAGTGGAGGAGAACAGCAAGGAGTGGCAGACACCGATAGTATGCCCCAACCCAACTAGTAGGCCAAATGCAGTCTAACATTAACAACTACTTAACGAGAGCCTGAAAATGGAATTTCAGGACAGGAAACCAGGAGAACAGCAAGGAGTGGCAGACACCGATAGTAGGCCCCAAACCAACTAGTACGCCAAATGCAGTTGTTCCGTTTAACCACAATTTAATGAGAGCCTGAAGGTAGAAGTTCAGGAAAGGCAACCTGGAGAACACCTTGGAGTGTAACACACCATCTCTCTACACCCCATACCCAATTTGTAGGCCTAATGCAGCGTAGTTTCCAAAAACTACTAAACGAGAGCCGGAAGATCGAAGCTCAGGAAAGGCAACCTGGAGAACACCTTGGAGTGGAACACACCATCTCTCTACACCCCATACCCAATTTGTAGGCCTAATGCAGTGTAGTTTCCAACAACTACTAAACGAGAGCATGAAGATCGAAGCATTGGCGAGGAAACCTGGGGAACACCTTGGAGTGGAACACACCATCTCTCTACACCCCATACCCAATTTGTAGGCCTAATGCAGCGTAGTTTCCAACAACTACTAAACGAGAGCCGGAAGATCGAAGCTCAGGAAAGGCAACCTGGAGAACACCTTGGAGTGGAACACACCATCTCTCTACACCCCATACCCAATTTGTAGGCCTAATGCAGTGTAGTTTCCAAGAACTACTAAACGAGAGCCGGAAGATCGAAGCTCAGGAAAGGCAACCTGGAGAACACCTTGGAGTGGAACACACCATCTCTCTACACCCCATACCCAATTTGTAGGCCTAATGCAGTGTAGTTTCCAACAACTACTAAACGAGAGCATGAAGATCGAAGCATTGGCGAGGAAACCTGGGGAACACCTTGGAGTGGAACACACCATCTCTCTACACCCCATACCCAATTTGTAGGCCTAATGCAGCGTAGTTTCCAACAACTACTAAACGAGAGCCGGAAGATCGAAGCTCAGGAAAGGCAACCTGGAGAACACCTTGGAGTGGAACACACCATCTCTCTACACCCCATACCCAATTTGTAGGCCTAATGCAGTGTAGTTTCCAACAACTACTAAACGAGAGCCGGAAGATCGAAGCTCAGGAAAGGCAACCTGGAGAACACCTTGGAGTGGAACACACCATCTCTCTACACCCCATACCCAATTTGTAGGCCTAATGCAGTGTAGTTTCCAACAACTACTAAACGAGAGCATTAAGATCGAAGCAATGGCGAGGAAACCTGGGGCACACCTTGGGGAGGCAGACACCGTTAGTAGGCCCTACCAAAGTTGTACCCCAATGCAGTTTTAAAATTCCTAGAGGCTGAAAACAAGACTATTGACGCTCAGCTTTTTTCAAAGGAACACAGCTGAATTGAGTGGCGCAGACAGACACAGGTAGTAGGACTTAACCCAAAAATGTGGCTCACTGCAGCTTAAAAAAGTTACAGGGGTACACAAGCAGCAGTGCTCTGGGCAGTGGAGGACAATTTCAATAGTGGACCGCAGACAGACTTTGTACGCCTACTATTAAAAAAAGGATGCTCTATGCAATTAAAAATAGGTTCCAGGGGTCCACGGGCAGCAGTGGTGTGGTCAGTGGACGAGTATTGGAAGGAGGGACCGCAGACAGGCGTAGTAGGCCTAACATAACAAAATTAGGCTGTAGACACTGTAAAATTGGTTCCAGGGGTACACGGGCAGCAGTGGTGTGGTCAGCGGAGGAAAATTGGAATTAGGGACTGCAGAAAGACTTTGTAGGCTGTCCCCTGTGGACCATGCATCCAACACATTAACCCAGTGCGCCGTAATGGACACGTAACTTTTTGTGGATATGCCTACTGGTCCATGCGTCTCTTGTCAGGTGCACCTTTCTACTGTTTGATTGCCTGAGTGCTATGACATTGCAGACTTTTTCATGCCGGTGGAGGGCTGGGATGGCTTTTCTCGCAAAAGAAATGTCGACTGGGTAGCTTGAACCGTTGCACAGCGTAGTTCATCTGGGCTTTCTAAATATAAAACAAAGAAAAAAAGGAGGCTACATGCACTTTCAGCTGGGTTCCAGGGGTACATGGCCAGCATTGGTCTGGTCAGTGGAGAACTATTGGAAGGAGTGACCGCAAACAGGCATCAAAGGCCTAACATAATAACACATTGCTGTTGGCAATTTTAAATTGGTTCCAGGGGAACACGGGCAGCAGTGGCCTGGTCAGTGTAGTAGTAGTAGAAAGAACGGACCGCAGACAGGCATCGAAGGCCTAAAATAAAAAAATTGGGCTGGCTGTAGGCAATTTTAAATTGGTTCCAGGGGTATACGGGCAGCAGTGGTGTGGTCAGTGGAGGCCTAGTGGAAGGAGTGACCGCAGACAGGCATCGAAGGCCTAACAATAATAACACATTGCTGTTGGCAATTTTAAATTGGTTCCAGGGGAACACGGGCAGCAGTGGTGTGGTCAGTGGAGGCCTAGTGGAAGGAGTGACCGGAGACAGGCATCGAAGGCCTAAAATAATAACACATGGCTGTAGGCAATTTTAAATTGGTTCCAGGGGTACACGGGCAGCAGTGGTGTGGTCAGTGGAGGCCTAGTGGAAGGAGTGACCGCAGACAGGCATCGAAGGCCTAAAATAATAACACATGGCTGTAGGCAATTTTAAATTGGTTCCAGGGGTACACGGGCAGCAGTGGCCTGGTCAGTGTAGTAGTAGTAGAAAGAATGGACCGCAGACAGGCATCGAAGGCCTAAAATAAAAAAATTGGGCTGGCTGTAGG
Source organism: Ranitomeya imitator (assembly GCF_032444005.1). Taxonomy (NCBI): domain Eukaryota; kingdom Metazoa; phylum Chordata; class Amphibia; order Anura; family Dendrobatidae; genus Ranitomeya; species Ranitomeya imitator. The sequence continues at coordinate 144,588,317 of NC_091285.1, read as the reverse complement.
CAATTTTAAATTGGTTCCAGGGGTACACGGGCAGCAGTGGTGTGGTCAGTGGAGGCATAGTGGAAGGAGTGACCGCAGACAGGCTTCGAAGGCCTAACATAACAAAAATGTCAATACAATGGTATTGTCAGTGGCAGGCATTGAAGGATGTCAGAGCATAGACTAAACATTGGTGGAGCTGTGAGATAATTTTGCAAGTGGTAGAGCACTGTTTGAGCTGGGGGGGGAACTGTCTTGTGGCCGGCGGTACAGGCCCAGGGCCCCTCATATTACAACGGTGTGTCTGACGTTGGGTGCGCACCACCACCGCCAGAGACACTTTATTGTACTAGGAGGGACCCAGTGGCAGTGCCGTCGACCAAAAGCGGGCACACCCACCTCTTCAGACAAACAGCACTCTCACGGGTGCTGTCGCCAAGTGTCGATACCACGGCCCCGTGTGGGGAGTTTGGCCATTTAGTGAGGTGTAAACATGTCGTATGCTGGACAATCAGGTGCAGAAAATTACGAGATTGGAAAAGGCATTCAGAATAGTCCACAGGCAAGACCTTTTCATAGGAAAGCTAGGTGTCAGCCGGGCAAGGTGGGGCAAAAGATTTCGAAATCCAATTGTGGTTCATTTTAATGAAGGTTAGATCATCTACATTTTGGGTAGCCAGACGAGTCCTTTTTTCTGTTAGTATTGAACCTGCAGCACTGAATACTCTTTCTGATAGGACACTGGCTGCCGGGCAAGCAAGCTCCTGCAATGCATATTCTGCCAATTCTGGCCAGGTGTCTAATTTTGATGCCCAGTAATCAAATGGGAATGACGGTTGAGGGAGAACATCGATAAGGGATGAAAAATAGTTTGTAACCATACTGGACAAATGTTGTCTTCTGTCACTTTGAATTGATGCTGCAGTACCTGTCCTGTCTGCGGTCATAGCAAAATCACTCCACAACCTGGTCAGAAAACCCCTCTGGCCAACGCCACTTCTGATTTCTGCCCCTCTAACTCCTCTGGTCTGCTGGCCCCTGCAGCTCGTGTGAGAACGATCACGGGCGCTGTGTGCAGGGAATGCCAGAAGCAAACGGTCAACAAGAGTTGATTGTTTGGTTGCTAATATTAGTTCCAAGTTCTCATGTGGCATTATATTTTGCAATTTGCCTTTATAGCGAGGATCAAGGAGGCAGGCCAACCAGTAATCGTCATCGTTCATCATTTTAGTTATGCGTGTGTCCCTTTTGAGGATACGTAAGGCATAATCCGCCATGTGGGCCAAAGTTCCAGTTCTCAAATCTGCGGTTGTGCTTGGTTGAGGGGCAGTTTCAGGCAAATCCACGTCACTTGTGTCCCTCCAAAAACCAGAACCCGGCCTTGCCGCGCCACCAATTTCCAGTGGCCCCGGAAAAGCTTCCTCATTAAACATATAATCATCCCCATCATCCTCCTCATCCTCCTCCTCCTCTTTGCCCGCTAACTCGTCCTGTACACTGCCCTGGCCAGACAATGGCTGACTGTCATCAAGGCTTTCCTCTTCCTCAGCTGCAGACGCCTGATCCTTTATGTGCGTCAAACTTTGCATCAGCAGACGCATTAGGGGGATGCTCATGCTTATTATGGCGTTGTCTGCACTAACCAGCCGTGTGCATTCCTCAAAACACTGAAGGACTTGACACATGTCTTGAATCTTCGACCACTGCACACCTGACAACTCCATGGCTGCCATCCTACTGCCTGCCCGTGTATGTGTATCCTCCCACAAAAACATAACAGCCCGCCTCTGTTCGCACAGTCTCTGAAGCATGTGCAGTGTTGAGTTCCACCTTGTTGCAACGTCTATGATTAGGCGATGCTGGGGAAGGTTCAAAGAACGCTGATAGGTCTGCATACGGCTGGAGTGTACGGGCGAACGGCGGATATGTGAGCAAAGTCCACGCACTTTGAGGAGCAGGTCGGATAACCCCGGATAACTTTTCAGGAAGCACTGCACCACCAGGTTTAAGGTGTGAGCCAGGCAAGGAATGTGTTTCAGTTGGGAAAGGGAGATGGCAGCCATGAAATTCCTTCCGTTATCACTCACTACCTTGCCTGCCTCAAGATCTACAGTGCCCAGCCACGACTGCGTTTCTTTCTGCAAGAACTCGGACAGAACTTCCGCGGTGTGTCTGTTGTCGCCCAAACACTTCATAGCCAATACAGCCTGCTGACGTTTGCCAGTAGCTGCCCCATAATGGGAGACCTGGTGTGCAACAGTGGCAGCTGCGGATGGAGTGGTTGTGCGACTGCGGTCTGTGGACGAGCTCTCGCTTCTGCAGGAGGACGAAGAGGAGGAGGAGGGGGTGCGAACGGCTACAGCCAACTATTTCCTAGACCATGGGCTAGGCAGAACTGTCCCAAACTTGCTGTCCCCTGTGGACCCTGCATCCACAACATTCACCCAGTGTGCCGTGATGGACACGTAACGTCCCTGGCCATGCCTACTGGTCCATGCATCTGTTGTCAGGTGCACCTTTGTGCTCACAGATTGCCTGAGTGCATGAACGATGCGCTCTTTAACATGCTGGTGGAGGGCTGGGATGGCTTTTCTGGAAAAAAAGTGTCGACTGGGTAGCTCGTAGCGTGGTACAGCGTAGTCCATCAGGGCTTTGAAAGCTTCGCTTTCAACTAACCGGTAGGGCATCATCTCTAACGAGATTAGTCTAGCTATGTGGGCGTTCAAACCCTGTGTACGCGGATGCGAGGCTAAGTACTTCCTTTTTCTAACCATAGTCTCATGTAGGGTGAGCTGGACTGGAGAGCTGGAGATCGTGGAACTAGCGGGGGTGCCGGTGGACATGGCAGACTGAGAGACGGTGGGAGATGGTATTGTTGCCGCCGGTGCCCTAGATGCAGTGTTTCCTACTACAAAACTGGTGATTCCCTGACCCTGACTGCTTTGGCCTGGCAAAGAAACCTGCACAGATATTGCAGGTGGTGCGGAAAATGGTGGCCCTACACTGCCGGAAGGGATGTTGCGTTGCTGACTAGCTTCATTGGCCGAGGGTGCTACAACCTTAAGGGACGTTTGGTAGTTAGTCCAGGCTTGCAAATGCATGGTGGTTAAATGTCTATGCATGCAACTTGTATTGAGACTTTTCAGATTCTGTCCTCTGCTTAAGGTAGTTGAACATTTTTGACAGATGACTTTGCGCTGATCAATTGGATGTTGTTTAAAAAAATGCCAGACTGCACTCTTTCTAGCATCGGATACCTTTTCAGGCATTGCAGACTAAGCTTTAACCGGATGGCCACGCTGTCCTCCAACAGGTTTTGGCTTTGCCTCGCGTTTTGGGCAAGATACGGGCCCGGCAGATGGAACCTGTTGCGATGTTGATGCCTGCTGCGGCCCCTCCTCCTCCGCTTCAGAACTGCTGCCGCCTGCACCCTGTTCCCCCAATGGCTGCCAATCGGGGTCAAGAACTGGGTCATCTATTACCTCTTCTTGTAGCTCGTGTGCAACTTCGTCTGTGTCACCGTGTCAGTCGGTGGTATAGCGTTCGTGATGGGGCAACATAGTCTCATCAGGGTCTGATTCTTGATCATTACCCTGCGAGGGCAATGTTGTCGTCTGAGTCAAAGGACCAGCATAGTAGTCTGGCTGTGGCTGTGCATCAGTGCACTACATGTCAGATTCAACTTGTAATGGGCATGGACTGTTAACTGCTTCACTTTCTAAGCCAGGGACGGTATGTGTAAAGAGCTCCATGGAGTAACCCGTTGTGTCGCCTGCTGCATTCTTCTCTGTTGTTGTTTTTGCTGAAGAGGACAAGGAAGCGACTTGTCCCTGACCGTGAACATCCACTAACGACGCGCTGCTTTGACATTTACCAGTTTCACGAGAGGAGGCAAAAGAGCTAGAGGCTGAGTCAGCAAGATAAGCCAAAACTTGCTCTTGCTGCTCCGGCTTTAAAAGCGGTTTTCCTACTCCCAGAAAAGGGAGCGTTCGAGGCCTTGTGTAGCCAGATGACGAACCTGGCTCCACAGCTCCAGACTTAGGTGCAATATTTTTTTTCCCACGACCAGCTGATGCTCCACCACTACCACTACCCTCATTACCAGCTGACAATGAACGCCCCCGGCCACGACCTCTTCCACCAGACTTCCTCATTGTTTTAAAAACATAAACAAACTAACGGTATTTGTTGCTGTCACACAACTTACACGGTGAGCTATAACTTCAGTATGATTTAGCTACCCCTTTACAGGTGAGTGAGACCACAACGAAAATCAGGCACAATGTTACACACTCTGTTGTTGGTGGCAACAAATGAGAGAGGTGCCACACACGCAGGACTGTCACTGAAGCACAAATGTAAATATTAATCTTCCACTGATTTGATTTTTTTTTTTTTTCAGGGAGACTTTAGGAAAAAAAAATAATAGAATAAAATGATTTTTTCAGGGAGAATTTAGAAAACAAATAAAACAAAAAAAGGCTTTCTATGGCCCACTGAGTGAGAGATGACGCACACAGGAGTCAGGAGTGGCACACAAGCCCAGAGGCCAATATTTATCTCCCACTGATTGATGTAGTGATTTTTTCAGGTAGATTTTGGAACCCAAATCAAGCTAAAAAAATAATAGGCTTTCTATGGCCCACAATTGGAGAGAGAGAGAGAAATGGCACACCCAGGAGTCAAGACTGGCACACAAGCAGAAAGGGTAATATTAATCTCCCACTGATTTGATTTTTTTTTCTTTTTTTCAGGGAGACTATAGGGAAAAAAAATAATAGAATAAAATGATTTTTTCAGGAAGAATTTAGAAACCAAATAAAGTAAAATGATTTTTTCAGGGAGAATTTAGAAAACAAATAAAACAAAAAAGGCTTTCTATGGCCCACTGAGTGAGAGATGACGCACACAGGAGTCAGGAGTGGCACACAAGCCCAGAGGCCAATATTTATCTCCCACTGATTGATGTAGTGATTTTTTCAGGTAGATTTTGGAACCCAAATCAAGCTAAAAAAATAATTGGCTTTCTATGGCCCACAATTGGAGAGAGAGAGAGAGATGGCACACCCAGGAGTCAAGACTGGCACACAAGCAGAAAGGGCAATATTAATCTCCCACTGATTTGTTTTTGTTTGTTTTTTCAGGGAGACTATAGGGAAAAAAAATAATAGAATAAAATGATTTTTTTCAGGAAGAATTTAGAAACCAAATAAAATAAAATGATTTTTTCAGGGAGAATTTAGAAAACAAATAAAACAAAAAAGGCTTTCTATGGCCCACTGAGTGAGAGATGACGCACACAGGAGTCAGGAGTGGCACACAAGCCCAGAGGCCAATATTTATCTCCCACTGATTGATGTAGTGATTTTTTCAGGTAGATTTTGGAACCCAAATCAAGCTAAAAAAATAATTGGCTTTCTATGGCCCACAATTGGAGAGAGAGAGAGAGATGGCACACCCAGGAGTCAAGACTGGCACACAAGCAGAAAGGGCAATATTAATCTCCCACTGATTTGTTTTTTTTTTTTTTTTTCAGGGAGACTTTAGGGAAAAAAAAATAGAATAAAATGATTTTTTCAGGAAGAATTTAGAAACCAAATAAAATAAAATGATTTTTTCAGGGAGAATTTAGAAAACAAATAAAACAAAAAAAGGCTTTCTATGGCCCACTGAGTGAGAGATGACGCACACAGGAGTCAGGAGTGGCACACAAGCCCAGAGGCCAATATTTATCTCCCACTGATTGATGTAGTGATTTTTTCAGGTAGATTTTGGAACCCAAATCAAGCTAAAAAAATAATAGGCTTTCTATGGCCCACAATTGGAGAGAGAGAGAGAGAGATGGCACACCCAGGAGTCAAGACTGGCACACAAGCAGAAAGGGCAATATTAATCTCCCACTGATTTGTTTGTTTTTTTTTTTTCAGGGAGACTTTAGGAAAAAAAAATAGTAGAATAAAATGATTTTTTCAGGGAGAATTTAGAAAACAAATAAAACAAAAAAAGGCTTTCTATGGCCCACTGAGTGAGAGATGACGCACACAGGAGTCAGGAGTGGCACACAAGCCCAGAGGCCAATATTTATCTCCCACTGATTGATTTATTGATTTTTTCAGGTAGAATTTAGAACCCAAATCAACCAAAAACATAAATAGGCTTTCTATGGCCCACTATTTGTGAGAGAGATGGCACGCTCAGGACTGGCACACAAGCCCAGAGGCCAATATTAATCTCCCACTTTTTATTTTTTTTCAGGGAAAATTTATAAACCCAATAAAATAAATAAATAAATAGGCTTTCTATGGCCCACTAAATGAGAGAGAGAGATGGCACGCTTAGGACTGGCACACAAGCCCAAAGGCCAATATTAATCTCCCTTTTTTTTTTCAGGGAGAATTTATAAAATCAAAAAAATAAAAATAAATAGGCTTTCTATGGCCCACTATTTGTGAGAGAGATGGCACGCTCAGGACTGGCACACAAGCCCAGAGGCCAATATTAATCTCCCACTTTTTTTTTTTTGTTCCAGGGAAAATTTATAAACCCAATAAAAAAAATAATAAATAGGCTTTCTATGGCCCACTATCTGAGAGAGAGAGATGGCACGCTTAGGACTGGCACACAAGCCCAAAGGCCAATATTAATCTCCCTTTTTTTTTCAGGGAGAATTTATAAAACCAAAAAAATAAAAATAAATAGGCTTTCTATGGCCCACTATTTGTGAGAGAGATGGCACGCTCAGGACTGGCACACAAGCCCAGAGGCCAATATTAATCTCCCACTTTTTTTTTTTTTGTTCCAGGGAAAATTTATAAACCCAATAAAAAAAATAATAAAAAGGCTTTCTATGGCCCACTATCTGAGAGAGAGAGATGGCACGCTTAGGACTGGCACACAAGCCCAAAGGCCAATATTAATCTCCCACTGATTGATTTATTGATTTTTTCAGGTTGAATTTAGAACCCAAATAAAGCAAAAAAAAAAAAAAATGGGCTTTCTATGGCCCACTGAGTGAGTGATGATGCACACAGGAGTCAGGAGTGGCACACAAGCCCTGAGGCCAATATTTTTCTCCCACTGATTGATGTAGTGATTTTTTCAGGTAGATTTTAGAACCCAAATCAAGCAAAAAAATAAATAGGCTTTCTATGGCTCACTGACTGAGAGATGGCACACACAGGAGTCAAGAGTGGCACACAAGCCCTGAGGCCAATATTTTTCTCCCACTGATTGATGTAGTGATTTTTTCAGGTAGATTTTATAACCCAAATCAAGCAAAAAAATAAATAGGCTTTCTATGGCCCACTGAGTGAGAGATGGCACACACAGGGATGGCACTCTAGCAGAAATGTCAATCTTAATCTTCCACAAAAAAAAAAACAAAAACAGGGAGTGTCCAACAATTACTATCTCCCTGCAGTAATCTCAGCCAGGTATGGCAGGCAGCAATAAGGAGTGGACTGATGCACAAATTAAATAAAAAGTGTGGACAAACAAAAAAGATAGCTGTGCAGAAAGGAAGGAACAAGAGGATTTGTGCTTTGAAAAAAGCAGTTGGTTTGCACAGCGGCGTACACACAGCAATGCAGCTATCAGGGAGCCTTCTAGGGCAGCCCAATGAGCTACAGCGCTGAGGGGAAAAAAAAAAAAATGTAGCTTCCACTGTCCCTGCACACCGAAGGTGGTGTTGGGCAGTGGAAATCGCTACAGCACAAGCGGTTTGGTGGTTAATGGACCCTGCCTAACGCTATCCCTGCATCTGACGAAGCGGCAGCAACCTCTCCCTAAGCTCAGATCAGCAGCAGTAACATGGCGGTCGGCGGGAACGCCCCTTTATAGCCCCTGTGACGCCGCAGACAGCAAGCCAATCACTGCAATGCCCTTCTCTAAGATGGTGGGGACCAGGACCTATGTCATCACGCTGCCCACACTCTGCGTTTACCTTCATTGGCTGAGAAATGGCGCTTTTCGCGTCATTGAAACGCGACTTTGGCGCGAAAGTCGCGTACCACATGGCCGACCACGCAAAGGGGTCGGATCGGGTTTCATGAAACCCGACTTTGCCAAAAGTCGGCGACTTTTGAAAATGAACGACCCGTTTCGCTCAACCCTAATAAACACCTTGGGGTACAATGAAACCAACTTTCTTAGAGAAATAATGGCTAGCTATCTTCTATCAAGGTTGAGTGTTGTATGAGAAAGGCAGTAGAATCCACGTCGTATAGTAGCAACTAATGTGAACTTGGACATGTGTGGACTTGATTTATCACACAAATGGACAACTGCTCAAATGATATTTCCTAGTCACACATAGACAATGGAATGTTAGAAGAAGAGGAAGAGTACACTCCCTGACAGAAGTTATGTCGCTTATCCATGTTATGTAAATAAAAGCTTATAAACTGACGTTAAATTCATCCATTGGTTGTATAAATTATTCTTTTGAAAGCTGAAATCCTCCAAAATGTGGTTTAGCTTAAGACACTAAATTGGCATCAATGCATAAATATTGAACAGTTAATTGACACAGAATGGTCAGATTTTGGCAAGACAAAAGTTTTGTCGCCCACAGAAAGTAATGTGATCTTCAAACAAATAATTAACTTAAAATACAAATGTATATTGCATAACATTGGTGAATGAAGTTGTGGTGCTATTACAGTCATATTTAATATTATGTGTAACTTCCATGAGCTTGAATGACTGCATCCATGCGGTTCAACAATGATTCATACAATTTATTACTGAAGTCATCAGAAAAAGCAAAGAATGCAGTCTTAAATGCTTCCCAAAGGTCATATAGATTCTTTGGTTTTGTCTTTCAAGCTTCCTCTTTCAACCTACCCCAAACATGCTCAATGATGTTCATATCTGGTGACTGGGCTGGCCAGTCCTTGAGCACCTTGATCTTTTTTGCCTGGAGGAACTTTGTTGTAGAGATGGATGTATGAAATGGAGCACCATCCTGCTGCAGAATTTGACCTCTTTTATGATTTGGATTACAAGTGGTAGCAAATACTTCTTGATATTTTAGGATATTGATATTGCCTTCCACCTTGAAAATGTTTCGCACACCCCCATACTGACTGTAACCCCAGACCATAATCTTTTCACCACTAAATTTAACTGTCTTCTGGGTGTATTTTGGATCTATACGGGCTCCAGTAGGTCTCCTGCAGTATTTGCGGTGGCTGTGGTGTAATTCTACTGAAGATTCATAAGCGAAATCCACCTTCTGCCATTTTTCCAGCGTCCATGTGTTTAGCAGGCTGTGGGACTTTGCAAATGCCACACGCTTTTTTATTTGCCTTTTGTTTAGCTGTGGCTTCTGGGCCCCGAGGCGTTAAATGCAGAAAACTGTGTCTACTTCTCAATGCATGCATGTCAAAATCTACTGTTTATATTGACACAAAAATTTGACACCCATACACATCACACCAATACTGATACCTGTTGTTACTGTTGTTTTTTTGCACATTTAACAAGCACTCCATGCTCAGTTTTTTTTGCGAAGGAGGGCATTGTGGTTGAAAACATTTGCAAGAGTTAATTTAGTGTAGTAAATTATGTATGGCAAAATAAAATGTGGTAATGGAAAACCAACAATGAAAGAAAAAACCTTTAATGTGTCTCGGCGTCAAGTACAAAGAATTAAAAAAGACTTGAAGAGACTGGAGATGTGTTTGACAAGCTTTGATTATCCCTCCTGATTGGCAATACAGTTGTGGCACCCCAAGAGTCCGGTTGTCATAGTGGCATTGCCTCCCTCACAGGAGGTGATGTCATGCCTGGAAGCAAGGAAGGGTCCCCTTACCAGGTTACACTAGCATCCAACACTTTTTCCTGACTCCAGACCAGAAGAGGGAGCCCTAACACCAGGTTTCAGGGGATATTCCCTATAAGTTCTGGCCTTGAGGTGGAGTTACTCAGTCTGAGGGAGAGAGTGAGAGAAGAGGAGAGAAGATGAGGAGACCCTGGGGAGTGGAGCTGTAACCAAGCTCTCCCCAGAACTGAGTGCTAGAAACTGGACACCGGAGTCCGTGGTTGCGCAGGTACTGAAGTCCTGGCAGCTAAATCTGGGGTGCAGGAGACTGCAGGTCTCCTGGCCCCATCTAACACCCAGTGGCACAGCAGCATAACAGAGCCCAAAGCCACCACGAAGGAGCAATGCCTGTATTAGGCTCAAGCGGCCTGTCATGCAGGTAATGTTTTATTTTAACTCAGACAGTGAAAGGGACTTGAGCAGAGCTTAAAGCAGCAAGGACCTAACAGGCAGCGCAGTAGGAAGACCTCCGAACCCATCTGGATAGATGGATCCTTAATTGCTTCTAGGGTGTCCAGATATCCATTACCATCTGCTACTCATGCCCCGGACCGCACCTTCAACCAGTGAGTAAAAGTTAAAAAAAACTACAGCCCTTGTGTCCTCTAGTCAATTCTCGCACCCTCAGTCCTGCACCCCAATGTCCACAATCCCTTACAACAGCACCTGTAGCCCTGGAGCTCCGCTCCACCTGCGGGGAGCAGAACCATCCCAGCTGCGTCACCATCGACACCAGCAGTCCCCTTAAGCAGCGTCGGCCGTCCATTGCCGAACCCCACAGGTGGCATCACGTTAAATCCTCTATAAACTTCCCCTCATTATTTTATTACATGCCCAGGGCCACGGGCCGGGGAGACTGCTACCGTGACAACCCCCCTGAAGAACTGACCGACCCAAACCGAGTACTCCACAGCCCTAGCGGGCGTTGCACAGTGTGATATGATAGCTGCAAGGCATTATGGGAATGGCATCATGTCCACCTCATGTGCACTGTGATGTTAGCTAAACTTTTACATAACTTTCAGCCATTATAGGATCTTTTCTGATATATATGGTTTAATTCCATCTATTGTATTTGTTGTACTTTGCTACCATCTACTGGCAGTTGTATATTATGTTCTTCATACATTATTACTCTGTTTACCCATAATACCTTTCTTCTTGAACTCGTCCTATCTGTATATCACTTCCTTCTTCATCAGTGCCATCTTGTACAACACATGCTACAGGACTGGAGAAGGGATTCTCTTGTTACCTCTAACTTTGCTCTTCTAAACTGCAGTACTAACTTCTACCTCATCTTCATCCCTTCATCATCCCTGGTATCTCACCTCACCTCATCTCATTAAGGTACTGTGAATAAAACCTGTTGAATTCATCACTGCCTCATCCTTCTGGACTAATCAGCAGCTCATCAGAAATAATAGGCAGGAGTTAGTGAGTTAATGCTATCTGCTATTTCTTATACAGAGAACCGTGTTTACATCCATCAGACACATCTCGCCCATGTACATCGGTGGCAGAATATGAGCCTTCCGTAGCTTATTCAATCTTCTTTATCACATAAAGTGACAGCAGCTACAGTTAGGTCCATATATATTTGGACAAAGACAACATTTTTCTAATTTTGGTTATAGACATTAACACAATGAATTTTAAACAAAACAATTCGGATGCAGTTGAAGTTCAGACTTTCAGCTTTCATTTGAGGGTATCCACATTAAAATTGGATGAAGGGTTTAGGAGTTTCAGCTCCGTAACATGTGCCACCCTGTTTTTAAAGGGACCAAAAGTAATTGGACAATTGACTCCAAGGCTATTTCATGGACAGGTGTGGGCAATCCCTTCGTTATGTCATTCTCAATTAAGCAGATAAAAGGCCTGGAGTTGGTTTGAGGTGTGGTGCTTGCATTTGGAAGGTTCTGCTGTGAAGTAAACATGCAGTCAAAGGAGCTCTCCATGCAGGTGAAACAAGCCATCCCTACGCTGCGAAAACAGAAAAAACCCATCTGTGAAATTGCTACAATATTAGGAGTGGCAACATCTACAGTTTGGTACATCCTGAGAAAGAAAGAAAGCACTGGTGAACTCATCAATGCAAAAAGCCCTGGGCGCCCATGGAAAACAACAGTGGTGGATGATCACAGAATAATCTCCATGGTGAAGAGAAACCCCTTCACAACAGCCAACCAAGTGAACAACACTCTCCAGGAGGTCGGAGTATCAATATCCAAATCTACCATAAAGAGAAGACTGCATGAAAGTAAATACAGAGGGTTCACTGCACGGTGCAAGCCACTGATAAGCATCAAGAATAAAAAGGCTAGACTGGATTTTGCAAAAAAACATCTAAAAAAGCCAGCACAGTTCAGGAAGAACATTTTTGGACAGATGAAACCAAGATCAACCTCTACCAGAATGATGGAAAGAGAAAAGTATGGCGAAGGCGTGGTACAGCTCATGATCCAAAGCATACCACATCATCTATAAAACACGGCGGAGGCAGTGTGATGGCCTGGGCATGCATGGCTGCCAGTGGCACTGGGTCACTAGTGTTTATTGATGATGTGACACAGGACAGAAGCAGCCGAATGAATTCTGAGGTATTCAGAGCCACCATACTGTGTGCTCAGATCCAGCCAAATGCAGCCAAACTGATTGGTCGTCGTTTCATACTACAGATGGACAATGACCCAAAGCATAAAGCCAAAGCAACCCAGGAGTTTATTAAAGCAAAGAAGTGGAATATTCTTGAATGGCCAAGTCAGTCACCTGATCTCAACCCAATTGAGCATTTCACTTGGTAAAGACTAAACTTCAGACAGAAAGGCCCACAGACAAACAGCAACTGAAAATCACCGCAGTGAAGGTCTGGCAGAGCATCAAAAAGGAGGAAACACAGTGTCTGGTGATGTCCATGAGTTCAAGACTTCAAGCAGTCATTGCCAACAAAGGGTTTTCAACTAAATACTAAAAATGAACATTTTATTTAAAATTATTGAATCTGTCCAATTACTTTTGGTCCCTTTAAAAACAGGGTGGCACATGTTAAGGAGCTGAAACTCCTAAACCCTTCATCCAATTTTTGTGTGGATACCCTCAAATGAAAGCTGAAAGTCTGAACTTCAACTGCATCTGAATTGTTTTGTTTAAAATTCATTGTGGTAATATCTATAACCAAAATTAGAAAAATGTTGTCGCTGTCCAAATATATATGGACCGAACTGTATTTTAGGCAATTCATACAAGCAAATTGTAAATTGTTAAAAATTTCTGCTGTTATGAAATTGTTAATAAATTCAATTTGCATCAAATCTATTTGCTAATCTCTTCTATAATGCTCAGGCTCATCTGCATTTAAAATGGACTTGTGAAATCTGATAAAAAAAATTGGATTGCACTCTGACTAGTGTTAGTCAATGATTCTGTGGTCATCTTTGATGTTTTTTCAGCTTGGATCGGACTGGGAAGAAAAATTGGACCGCGTATATCCGACAAAATCCTGCAATGCAAGTGAATGGACATGAGAAAAAAATCGCACTGCACAAGGGCCATGCATATGCAGTGCAGTTTTTTTATGCTCCCACCCCATAGGAAACCCAGCCTTTCATCAGCCGAGTACAGTAAATTCACAGCCCAAACCATCAGAATACAATATATATATATATATATATATATATATATATATATAAAGAAAAAAATGGCGTGAGCTCACCCATATTTTTCTTATCCAGCTGAGCGAAAGCCAACTCCTGTGGGTTGATGTTTATTGTCTAGGAAAGGAGTAATAAACATGGAGCTGCTCAGGCTATTAATATCCGCTGATAGCTATCTTCTTAGTCTTTACTGGTTATTAAGAAGTGGTGACATCCCAAAAAAATGACATGAGGTTCCCCTTATTAACAATAACCAGCAAAACCTAGGAATATAGCTGTGTGCTAATATTAATAGCCTAGAAAGGGGCCAAGGATATTGGCCCCCTCCCAAATTATGAACATTGTCATTCAGCCACCCCAGAAATTTTGCATCCATTAGATGCGCCAATTATGGGGCATAGCCTCCCCTCTTCCCACTTGCCCTGGTGCTGAGGCAAGTGGGGTAATATTATTGGAGTTGATGTCACCTTTGTGCTGTCTGCTGACATCAAGTCCAGGGGTTAGTAATGGAGAGGCATCTATAAGACAACCCCATTGCTAACCCCATTGTCAAATGTAATAAAGACAAATCTTTTATTTCAAATAAAACTTCCTGACCCTCTTCTACCCATTCATTAAAATCAAAATAAAAACAAAAATCAATCCTAACCTGTTTGCAGATAACCCAGATGTGATGCTGTCGCACGAAGAACTCCAGTTTTGCTATATCCAGATGGTTTGTAGAGCCATGTCATGATGTGACCGCTCAGGAAGCCAGCCGGAAATACTGAGATAGCAGCATGAGAACACTTTTTGAGTGTCTAGTGCTGATTTGAGTAAGGTCGCCAGAGTTCATAGCCATTAAACGGTAGTCACCTTGCTAACGCCACCGCTCGCATTGTGAGAAAATGATCACGATGCAAGTGGTGATGTCAGTACTTTTCAAGAACAACATCACACCGATTTTATTTACGCTGATGAGAGTGAGCCCTTACTATGGTTAGTCACCTCATTCAGACCTCATTCTTCTTTTATTGGATACCTATAAAAAAAAAAAACTATTGTCATTATTACATTAATCCCCCTTTCCTCCCATTATTTCCACTTCTACTTATTAATTTCACACATATCATTATAATAAATGGTTTATACACAAAATAATACATATGAGAAGACCATGGCACATCTTTCCCTTTTCATATTCTCATGTTATTACTTCCGAACAGATGGTAACCCAGCAATTTAACTGCCCAATCACAGCTGTCATTGAGCCATATCTCAATTTATCCCCTTGACATCAGATTTTTCTTGCAATATTATCATTTCTACTTCCTTAATCTTGTTAGTCTACCGACATTAGCTCATGCGTTTTTCTGTATCGCCTTTCCTCCTCTACCTATCAACTATAGTAGCCCCTCTGTTGTGAATTCTGTGGCCAAGCTCCCTCCTGTGGTCGTGAGTGGTACTTCGGCTGGTTCTGTCTATGAGCTTCCTTTGGTGGATGAGAGTGGTACTGTGGCTTCTGAGTTTCCTTCCTCAGGTGATGAGGTTAAGTCGTTAGGTGCTGCTCTATTTAACTCCACCTGGTGCTTTGATCCTGGCCTCCAGTCAATGTTCTAGTATTGGTCTTGCTTCCTCCTGGATCGTTCCTGTGGCATGTCAATCCTGCATAGCTAAGTTCTGCTTGTGTTACTTTTGTTTGCTATATTTTCTGTCCAGCTTGCTATATTGGTTTTTCTTGCTTGCTGGAAGCTCTGAGACGCAGAGGGAGCACCTCCGTACCGTTAGTCGGTGCGGAGGGTCTTTTTGCCCCTCTGCGTGGTTGTTTGTAGGTTTTTGTGTTGACCGCAAAGCTATCTTTCCTATCCTCGGTCTATTCAGTAAGTCGGGCCTCACTTTGCTAAATCTATTTCATCTCTGTGTTTGTATTTTCATCTTTGCTCACAGTCATTATATGTGGGGGGCTGCCTTTTCCTTTGGGGAATTTCTCTGAGGTAAGGTAGGCTTATTTTTCTATCTTCAGGGCTAGTTAGTTTCTCAGGCTGTGCCGAGTTGCATAGGGAGCGTTAGGCACAATCCACGGCTACCTCTAGTGTGGTGTGATAGGATTAGGAATTGCGATCAGCAGAGTTCCCACGTCTCAGAGCTCGTTCTATGTTTTTGGTAATTGTCAGGTCACTTTATGTGCTCTGAACTTCAAGGTCCTTTGTGGTTCTGAATTACCTGTTCATAACAGTACTGGAGGCCCAAAGTACTAATGCTTCTCAATAGAGGGAAAAGAAAAGTTCTGAGACCATTTTTTTTTCTTTGCACTGTGTTCTGTCTTTCTTTTCCCCTTTACATCAGGGTGGTTCAGAACACAGGTGTGGACATGGACATTCAGGGTCTGTCCTCTTTGATGGATAATCTCACTGTAGGTGTACAGAACATTCAAGATTTGGTGGTTCATAATCCTATGTTTGAACCTAAAATTCCTATTCCTGAGTTATTTTCTGGAGATAGAGCTAAGTTTTTGAATTTTATAAATAATTGTAAACTATTTCTGGCTTTGAAATCCCGCTCCTCTGGTGACCCAGTTCAACAAGTTAAGATCATTATTTCTTTATTACGTGGCGACCCTCAAGACTGGGCATTTTCCCTTGCGCCAGGAGATCCTGCATTATGTAATATTGATGCGTTTTTTCTGGCGCTCGGATTGCTGTACGACGAACCTAATTCAGTGGATCAGGCAGAGAAAAATTTGCTGGCTCTGTGTCAGGGTCAGGATGAGATAGAGATTTATTGTCAGAAGTTTAGAAAGTGGTCCGTGCTCACTCAATGGAATGAATGTGCGCTGGCAGCTATTTTCAGAAAGGGTCTCTCTGAAGCCCTTAAGGATGTCATGGTGGGATTTCCTATGCCTGCTGGTCTGAATGAGTCTATATCTGTGGCCATTCAGATCGGTCGACGCTTGCGTGAGCGTAAATCTGTGCACCATTTGGCGGTATTATCTGAGCATAAACCTGAGCCTATGCAGTGCGATAGGACTTTGACCAGAGCTGAAAGGCAAGAACACAGACGTCAGAATGGGCTGTGTTTCTACTGTGGTGATTCCACTCATGCTTTCTCCGATTGTCCTAAGCGCACTAAGCGGTTCGCTAGGTCCGCCACCATTGGTACGGTACAGTCGAAATTTCTTTTGTCCGTTACTTTGATCTGCTCTTTGTCTTCCAATTCTGTCATGGCATTTGTGGATTCAGGCGCTGCCCTGAATTTGATGGACTTGGAGTTTGCTAGGCGCTGTGGGTTTGTCTTGGAGCCCTTGCAGCATCCTATTCCATTGAGAGGAATTGATGCTACGCCTTTGGCCAAGAATAAGCCTCAGTATTGGACCCAGCTGACCATGTGCATGGCTCCTGCGCACCAGGAGGCTATTCGCTTTCTGGTGTTGCATAATCTGCATGATGTGGTCGTGTTGGGGTTGCCATGGCTACAAGTCCATAACCCAGTATTAGATTGGAAATCAATGTCTGTGTCCAGCTGGGGTTGTCAGGGGGTACATGGTGATGTTCCATTTCTGTCTATCTCGTCATCCACCCCTTTTGAGGTCCCAGAGTTCTTGTCTGATTACCGGGATGTATTCGATGAGCCCAAGTCCAATGCCCTACCTCCGCATAGGGATTGTGATTGTGCTATCGATTTGATTCCTGGTAGTAAGTTTCCTAAAGGTCGACTGTTTAATTTATCTGTACCTGAGCACGCCGCTATGCGGAGTTACGTGAAGGAGTCTTTGGAGAAGGGTCATATTCGCCCGTCATCGTCGCCATTGGGAGCGGGGTTCTTTTTTGTGGCCAAGAAGGATGGTTCGCTGAGACCTTGTATTGATTACCGCCTTCTAAATAAAATTACGGTCAAATTTCAGTACCCCTTGCCGCTGCTGTCTGATTTGTTTGCTCGGATTAAGGGGGCTAGTTGGTTCACCAAGATAGATCTTCGTGGTGCGTATAATCTTGTGCGTATTAAACGGGGCGATGAATGGAAAACAGCATTTAATATGCCCGAAGGCCATTTTGAGTACCTGGTTATGCCATTCGGGCTTTCTAATGCTCCATCAGTGTTTCAGTCCATTATGCATGACATCTTCCGAGAGTACCTGGATAAATTCCTGACTGTGTACTTAGATGACATTTTGGTCTTCTCGGATGATTGGGAGTCTCATGTGAAGCGGGTCAGAATGGTGTTCCAGGTCCTGCATGCTAATTCTTTGATTGTGAAGGGGTCAAAGTGTCTCTTTGGTGTTCAGAAGGTTTCATTTTTGGGGTTCATTTTTTCTCCTTCTACTATTGAGATGGACCCTGTTAAAGTTCAGGCCATTTATGATTGGACTCAGCCAACATCTCTGAAGAGTCTGCAGAAGTTCCTGGGCTTTGCTAATTTTTATCGTCGCTTCATCAATAACTTTTCTAGTATTGCTAAACCGTTGACTGATTTAACCAAGAAGGGTGCTGATGTGGTCAATTGGTCTTCTGCTGCTGTGGAAGCTTTTCAGGAGTTGAAGCGTCGTTTTTCTTCTGCCCCTGTGTTGTGCCAACCAGATGTTTCGCTTCCGTTCCAGGTCGAGGTTGATGCTTCTGAAATTGGAGCAGGGGCTGTTTTGTCGCAGAGAAGTTCTGATTGCTCGGTGATGAAACCATGCGCCTTCTTTTCCAGGAAATTTTCGCCTGCTGAGTGAAATTATGATGTTGGCAATCGAGAGTTGCTATCCATGAAGTGGGCATTCGAGGAGTGGCGTCATTGGCTTGAAGGAGCTAAGCATCGCGTGGTGGTCTTGACTGATCACAAAAACTTGACTTATCTCGAGTCTGCCAAACGGTTGAATCCTAGACAGGCTCGTTGGTCGCTGTTTTTCTCCCGTTTTGACTTTGTGGTTTCGTACCTTCCGGGCTCTAAAAATGTGAAGGCGGATGCCCTGTCTAGGAGTTTTGTGCCCGATTCTCCGGGTTTGCCTGAGCCGGCGGGTATTCTCAAAGAGGGGGTAATTTTGTCTGCCATCTCCCCTGATTTGCGGCGGGTGCTGCAAAAATTTCAGGCTAATAGACCTGACCGTTGCCCAGCGGAGAAACTGTTTGTCCCTGATAGGTGGACGAATAAAGTTATCTCTGAGGTTCATTGTTCGGTGTTGGCTGGTCATCCTGGAATCTTTGGTACCAGAGATTTGGTGGCTAGATCCTTTTGGTGGCCGTCTCTGTCGCGGGATGTGCGTTCTTTTGTGCAGTCCTGTGGGATTTGTGCTCGAGCTAAGCCCTGCTGTTCTCGTGCCAGTGGGTTGCTTTTGCCCTTGCCGGTCTCGAAGAGGCCTTGGACCCATATCTCTATGGATTTTATTTCGGATCTCCCCATCTCTCAAAGAATGTCGGTCATTTGGGTGGTTTGTGATCGCTTCTCTAAGATGGGGCATTTGGTGCCCTTGTCTAAATTGCCTTCCTCCTCTGATTTGGTGCCATTGTTTTTCCAGCATGTGGTTCCTTTACATGGCATTCCAGAGAACATTCTGGCAGAGGTTCCCAGTTTGTTTCGAGGTTTTGGCGAGCCTTTTGTGCTAGGATGGGCATTGATTTGTCTTTTTCCTCGGCTTTCCATCCTCAGACAAATGGCCAGACTGAACGAACCAATCAGACCTTGGAAACATATCTGAGATGTTTTGTTTCTGCTGATCAGGATGATTGGGTGTCCTTTTTGCCTTTGGCTGAGTTCGCCCTTAATTATCGGGCCAGCTCGGCTACTTTGGTTTCGCCGTTTTTCTGCAATTCTGGGTTCCACCCTCGTTTCTCTTCAGGGCAGGTTGAGTCTTCGGACTGTCCTGGTGTGGATACTGTGGTGGATAGGTTGCAGCAGATTTGGACTCATGTAATGGACAATTTGACTTTGTCCCAGGAGAAGGCTCAACGTTTCGCTAACCGCAGGCGCTGTGTGGGTCCCCGACTTCGTGTTGGGGATTTGGTTTGGTTGTCATCTCGTTATATTCCTATGAAGGTTTCCTCTCCTAAATTTAAGCCTCGTTTCATTGGTCCATATAGGATTTCTGAGGTTCTTAATCCTGTGTCTTTTCGTTTGACTCTTCCAGCTTCTTTTTCCATCCATAACGTGTTCCATAGGTCATTGTTGCGGAGATACGTGGCACCTGTGGTTCCATCTATTGATCCTCCTGCTCCGGTTTTGGTTGAAGGGGAATTGGAGAATATAGTGGAGAAGATTTTGGATTCTCGTGTTTCGAGATGGAAACTCCAGTATCTGGTTAAGTGGAAAGGTTATGGTCAGGAAGATAATTCCTGGGTCTTTGCCTCTGATGTCCATGCTGCCGATCTGGTTCGTGCCTTTCATGTGGCTCATCCTGGTCGGCCTGGGGGCTCTGGTGAGGGTTCGGTGACCCCTCCTCAAGGGGGGGGTACTGTTGTGAATTCTGTGGCCAAGCTCCCTCCTGTGGTCGTGAGTGGTACTTCGGCTGCTTCCTTTGGTGGATGAGAGTGGTACTGCGGCTTCTGAGTTTCCTTCCTCAGGTGATGAGGTTAAGTCGTTAGGTGCTGCTCTATTTAACTCCACCTGGTGCTTTGATCCTGGCCTCTAGTCAATGTTCTAGTATTGGTCTTGCTTCCTCCTGGATCGTTCCTGTGGCCTGTCAATCCTGCATAGCTAAGTTCTGCTTGTGTTACTTTTGTTTGCTATATTTTCTGTCCAGCTTGCTATATTGGTTTTTCTTGCTTGCTGGAAGCTCTGAGACGCAGAGGGAGCACCTCCGTACCGTTAGTCGGTGCGGAGGGTCTTTTTGCCCCTCTGCGTGGTTGTTTGTAGGTTTTTGTGTTGACCGCAAAGCTATCTTTCCTATCCTCGGTCTATTCAGTAAGTCGGGCCTCACTTTGCTAAATCTATTTCATCTCTGTGTTTGTATTTTCATCTTTGCTCACAGTCATTATATGTGGGGGGCTGCCTTTTCCTTTGGGGAATTTCTCTGAGGCAAGGTAGGCTTATTTTTCTATCTTCAGGGCTAGTTAGTTTCTCAGGCTGTGCCGAGTTGCATAGAGAGCGTTAGGCGCAATCCACGGCTACCTCTAGTGTGGTGTGATAGGATTAGGAATTGCGGTCAGCAGAGTTCCCACGTCTCAGAGCTCGTTCTATGTTTTTGGTAATTGTCAGGTCACTTTGTGTGCTCTGAACTTCAAGGTCCATTGTGGTTCTGAATTACCTTTTCATAACACCCCTCTGATTCACTTGTCAACTGTACTGTTTTCAGCTGTATCGGTCCAGTGGGTGGCACTGTCTTATCTTATTGTTTTTACTGAGATAAGTGACATCAAAAGTTTGGTACTGCTCCTTATTTCCATGTTCTCCATATTATTATTTAGATTTTGCCAAGTTAAACAACATGCTTGTGATGGGCACAGCATGGCGACGATGATGTCATAAAGGTTGCCTCGACCAATCAGCGATGGGCACAGTCTGCCACGAATTCTGGAATCATCATTGTCCATATACTACGGGGACATGCATATTCTAGAATACTCGATGCGTTAGAATCGGGCCACAATCTTGTATTATTATATAGATTTTGACAAGTTAAACAACATGCTTGTGAATTATCTATTTCATTTTTTGTTTGATATTTTGACCAGCAATTCATTTAGCATATTTTGACCAACAGTTAATTTTGCATAATTTGACCATCAATTATACATATATTTCACCTGTTAGCCAAAATATCTAAAATCTACTCAATCTTACATACAGTAACTCTATATGGCATCCACTCACTTCTACGCGTACCCTTTTAGTTGGCTATGAGCTCATTTACTCTATTAAGAATTAACTTTAGGAATGGAATTGCAAGGACAAACATTTAGAAGTGATATCTGCTGCACGAAAGGTTTATTACCTTTATGAGTAATTATTTGGGCACTTCTATACTTACATGTGTAAGCAAGCAATAGCCTTGATCTTTCCTAAGCTACATCAGTGTCAGTGCAATGATTTGATTTTAGGGAAGTACTGGCTCTCAATAAGGAGAACAGCTGTATGTTCCATATTGGCAATGCTCCATGGGAAAAATAAATCCGTAAAATTAGTTCTCCATTTGAGGGAGGAAAGCTAGCTGTGTTATGACTGCCACCTAGTAGAGTCAATATAAGTCAATGTCCGACCTTGAAACCATGACCATGTATATTAGACAAGACTGCTGATGACCAAGTGTTTGCCCCTTATCAGTATAGAGCTGGGATAGCCTAAATGAATCATAGTAAGGTTCTCTTTCCGGAGACCAGTTGCGTATAGGGTCGTCCTGTCATTGCTTCATGCCCCAAAAACATGCAAATTAGCTGTCACCCAGTAGTAAAATCAAATCAATAACACATTTTGCTTCTGCTGTGATACAAAACAACGAATCCTAATAGATGTAAATACTAATTTACACGGTATTTCTATTTGAATACCATTTTGGTTTAATGTTGCTAAAAAGGCATATATTTAAAAAAAGAATAAAAAAATTGATCTTTCATCAAAAATGAGGCTGACATACTGTACTTTGAATATCTATGTAAGAATAGCCGTATGGGAAAAAATCCCAATGCAGTGAACACCATCTGTATATTTAGGAAGTACTAGCCAAAATACATGGTAAACATGAGCAATTCAAAAACGGATTAATGACCCCTTAGGCTACTTTCACACTAGCGTCGGTACGGGCCCGTCGCAGTGCATCGGGCCGACCTACCGACGCATACTGTGAAATAAAATCACAACGGGGCAGCGGATGCAGTTTTTCAATGCATCCGCTGCCCCATTTTAAGGTCCGGGGAGGAGGGAGCGGAGTTCCGGCCGCGCATGCGCGGTCGGAAAAAGCGGACCCGACGGACAAAAAAGTTGCAGGCAACGTTTTTTTGTCCCGATGGACTGCAAAAACACGACGCATCCGTCGTACGACAGATGCGACGTGTGGCAATCCGTCGCAATGCATCGCTAATGAAAGCCTATCGAGTAAAAACACATCCTGCGGCAACTTTGCAGGATGCGTTTCTTCTCCAAAACGACGCATTGCGACGGAGGCCAATTGACGCTAGTGTGAAAGTAGCCTTAGGAAGCTTCCTCCTGTGGAAATACGCATGGGGTCTGCATTCTCATGGGATCCTCATTCCCTGTATGCCCACTTTTTACCTCTTTTACATTCTTTTGATGCCGCATTATTTATGCACTACTATCTGAATGTGGGCATTGCACCTCACTATTTGACATCAGTTTGGGCAGGAGCGGACACAGACATGTCTTTCCTTTAAAAAAAAAAAATTGGAATAGCTGTATGATCCTCTCACTAAAGTGAGCATTTTATTATTCTAGCTATAGAGTGAGCTGAAGTGTAATTAATCTCTACACAGCCAGTCTGGCTGATGGCAGCTTATACTAAACAGTATGAGATCTCAGGGGCAGGAGAGACGCTTAGGAGCTGACATCCAGGCTAGGTGGGCGAGGATTATGCTGTCATCTAATATGGATTTTCAAAGTACACCATCCACACCAGGTCTTCTGCTGGCCATACACATTTGAAAAGAGAATGATCACCCATATTTTTTTATACCAGTACTGCTTTAATTTTTGCGCATGCTTTATAAGGAACAATTTAACAATAGCAAATAATGTTTGTATGCTATATTTAAACATTTTCAATGTTCTTCTCCACTGATCCATTTTTTTATGATTTAACCCTTTCCAGCTCAGGACCCTAGGTTGCTTATCATTCTTGATTTGTAACCCTGTACAAGGCCCGCCACCATGACCTTAAACTTCAGAGGGCTTTATGCAGAATCCAGCTGGATCAGTGGACTAGGTCGAATATTCCAGGAGATAACTAAAATATGGTCAAGAGCACATTGGGTGAGTGTGGATCTTTGTTCAATTGCCATTGAGCCTGGAAAGGGTTAAAGATTAAAGCTGCATGCTTGTATGACCATAATTTATGATTATAATTATTATCATCAAGCATTTTTACATTGAATTATGCTGTTTCATGGACATGTCCTTATCTAAATTAAACAACAATTCTTAAACATCCTGAAGTCAGTGGCTACTCAGATGACACTTCTCACTAATGTCATTATCAGCACAGATAAGAATACATGTAAGGTAAAGGATATTAACACTGCAAGATAATTATGAAGAATAGCTGTTAAAATGAATCTGTCACCACATTTGAACTATCTAAACTATTAGTATGGGCATTCAGGTAACAGAATGCTGAAAACAGTTCTACTTGCGTCTTTCATATTAGATGTCTTGCTGCTGATAAATAATCTTTCATCACTTTATGTTAATAATGACCTCTTCCAGGCTGTGAGGAGGAAGCTGCCTGGAAGATCTCTGCCTCCTGATTTTACATGAACCAGCCAAGGAAAAGTACACAGCTGAGGTCTTATATTATCAGGCTGATAAGATCCCTGGTTTTCGGGCCATTCCCAACCTAAAAATACCAGCCTGCAGCCACCCCACAATTGGAGCATCCATCAGATGTGCCAATTCTGGTGCTTTGACTGGCTCTTCTCGATTGCCCTGGTGCAATCGGAATCAGTATAATATTTTTGGGGGTTGATGTCAGCTGTGCTATGTCAGGTAACATCAACCTTTGGGGATAGTAATGTAGAAGTGTCCAACATCATTTTTTAAATAATTTATTTATAAGGTTAAACATAAGCGCTCCTTCTTATAACAACTCTCCTTGAACGGCTTCCAGATAACAGTGCATATATCTTAATTCATAAAACCTTTACAGCACAAAGATCACACTCCGTAACTTGACAGGCAAAACAAAACCCAGAGTAAGAAAATCTGGAGAAAGGGGGGTATATATAGTTGAGTCGCCCGTCAGGGCAGTGGGGTGCTCAGTTCTGGGTCTGGTCACAATTAAAGGGGTGGTCACATTGGCAGTGACCCGATCCGTGGCCCTGGGCACCCAAGTAAAAGGGACAGTCTTTAAAGGGGTTGTGGAAATAATGAAAGTTTTTGATGCCACCTGTGGTTCTCGGTCAGAGGTGACTGACGCTACGTAAAGGGGTCCTCTTGGGGCGATGGTGCTGCAGCAAAGATGGAGTCGCTTCCCACAGGTGAAGCGGGGTCTCCAGGGCTCCCAATGTGTTTAGCAGGGATGGTGTATGCTGGCAAATAAATGGAGGACACAGAGTTGCAGTCTTTACCTGGTTTACTGGTGTTTAGCCGCCTCAGACCAGGGTACTGGCAACAGGTAAAGATGGAGTCCAGGCAGCTCAAAGACAGGTGGAAATCCCTTTGACAGGTCAGTTTGGGAGCCTTCCACTATGCTCTGGTCTGTAGTCCGTTGCTGCCTGTAGCTCTCTTATCAAGGTCCTCTTTCTTCTCTGTTCAGGGACAGTACCTGCACGGTAGGCAACTTGAGCTGTCTCTTTGGGGTCTCTGTCCACGGTGACTCCGGACTCTGATTGCTGCTGTACCTCAGGTATTATGTGAGCAAGTCCCTTTTAGTTTCCTGTCCTCCGGTTCTGCCCTGGGACCTGTAGTTCCTTATGACCTCAGGCTCCCTGTGCCCGGTTTCTACGCTCAGCTTAGAGAGGCCCACTTGCAGGCCTCCTCTAGCTCCTAAGTCCTTCTGTGTGTCTTCACTGTCTGCTACCCACTGTCTAACCCTTCCTAACTGCCTAGCAATTGCTTAGCAACTAACTCCTCCCAAACAGAGAGAGCAGCTCCCCTGAAGTCGGGTATAGAGCTCCCCCTTCTGGCCTGGAGTCAGAATGGTGTTGTATGTGCTAATTACCTGTTAAGAGGAATCTTCCATCGCGTCCAAGCGTGACATCACTCTCCCCGTGAGGAGAGCAATGCCACTGTGACAACCAGGACCTTGGGACATCAAATATCCAAAGTAGAATGGACAATATTTTATTAGTAAATTATAACAAAACAGTTAAAGGGACACTGTCACCTGAATTTGGAGGGAACAATCTTCAGCCATGGAGGCGGTGTTCTCGGGTGTTTGATTCACCCTTTCCTTACCCGCTGGCTGCATGCTGGCAGCAATATTGGATTTAAGTTCATGCTGTGTCCTCTGTAGTACACGCCTGCGCAAGGCAATCTTGCCTTGCGCAGACGTGTACTATGGAGGACAGAGAATGAACTTCAATCCAATATTGCAGCCAGCATGCAGCCAGCGGGTAAGGAAAGGGTGAATCAAACACCCGAAAACCCCGCCTCTATGGCTGAAGATTGTTCCCTCCAAATTCAGGTGACAGAGTCCCTTTAATCAGTAAAAAATTAAAAACAGATGCCTCGTGCCAAAAAAGAGATGCAGCGGAAAAAATATAGTTCAGAAATAAAGTTATTTCTTTTAACAGTATAATCAGGGTAATCATATGCATAGAAGTTAAACTGGTCCTGTTGAGGCAGTCCTCCATAATTACAGGGAAAAGAGTTACTTTAATCAGGGATTTTATAACATATACACCTGTTTGATTAAGTGCTTTTTACTGCAAGCACTAGGAGTGTAGAAATCCACAGGATCATAGGCAGCTAATCCTACATGTACATATGAATCAGGGTACAATTCATAATCACATTACAATAAAGGGCCTCAGTGCATATGTTTTGAAATATTAATACAATTATTGAATAGTACATCGACTGTATATGGAAAAGTATGGATAAAGTATTAGTGCATAAGTTTTACCTGATACAAAAGTCAAGAGCGGAGTGACCGCTGCATCCCCCACCCCATTGTGCTTTTTATCTGTTCTTTGCCTATTCTTCTTCCGAGGGCCCCAGGAAGAAGAATAGGCGAAACGCGCATTGTGGTGGGAGACACAGCGGTCACTCAGCTCTTGACTTTTGTGTCAGGTAAAACATATGCACTAATACTTTATCCACTGTCATTGCAACCGTTTGCATGCCATTTACTTTTGGCCTGGGTCTGATTGTTTTATTTTTGCCTCAACCATCCATATAAATGTACTATTCAACGATTGTATTAGCATTTCAAACCATATGCACTGAGGCACTTTATTGTAATATGATTCTGAATCTTACCCTGATTCATATGTACATGTAGGATTAGCTGCTTATGATCCTGTGGATTTATACACTCCTAGTGGTTGCAGTAAAAGGCACTTAGCCAAACAGGTTTACATGTTTCAAAATCCCTGATGTTAGGGGTCGAGTTCCCGCTTCTGCACAGGGGGAATCTCGAGCCACTTCCGCTGCGGTCTCCCATTCTTGTCCAGCCGCAGTGGAGCCTGCTCAGCAAGGACGTCGGTCCCAGCGTCTTGCTCATTCTCACTCTGTTCTGAGAGTTAGTGCTGCTTCTCCAGTCTCTGCCATTAAAGTCAGTGCTGGTCAGCAGCGAGCGGACTTCTCTGGGACTAAGTCCTTGTCTGCATGTACTGAGCATGCCCAGCGTAAGGTCTCCCGTTGGAGATCGAGGGTCATGTGCTCAGGCTCTGCAGCACATTCCATTGGTCCTCTTGGCAGGTCCTAGAAGGGCAAAAGTGCTGTGGCCACTTCCTGTGCTGCTGCTATATAAACTGCGCATGACCGCACGGCCATGCGCTAGTATTGTCTAACAATTGCTAATGTGTGTATGTTGTGAGTGCAAATCGTCCTTGGAAACCCCTACCCTAGTGAATGTCTGTTCGCGGAAGGTGTATGGCTGCTACCTAGCGCCCGACTTAGCCTACAGCACTAAACACACATCTCAGCGTCCTGTAGCTGTGCCTGCCAGTACGGCGCCGTGCGCCTGCCTTGCGCTTTCCATACCCGAGTCTGGGTGGTTAGTGGCGTCCGTTAGTGCGGCATCGCTCGCACTCTTGTGCACTTATATTTCTTTAGGTTCTCTACACACCCAGTTGCGGTGTTACGCCAGCAAGGGTCTAATCGGGCTCCAATCCCTTCTGGGGTTAAGTCCGCTGACCACTTGCTCGCGCACTAGTGCGGTACTGCGGTCCTGTGAATTAACAGGATCGCTTTCTTCACGCTGGGTGAGGTTTAACCCACGCGTGTATCCTTTAGTGTACCGCCATATTGTCCGTCTTGCTAGCTGCAGGGTCTTTTACCTGCACGGTGGACCTCGGACTGCGAACGCACCTAGTTTCTTACCATCTATACTTGGTGCGTTCCGCCAGTCCTTAACATAATACTAGCGCCAAGGTCTGGCTAGTATGGCGGACATTCAGCAATCTTTGCGGTATATCCAGCAGTTGGAGGGTAGGTTGAAGGTTCTCGAGAACTCAACCTCAGCTGTGGATGTTACCGCAGTTGCTGTAAAGGCTGCTGGCGTGGCGGCAGCAACCTTGTCCACTGCCACCCCTGTTCCGACATTATCCCGCCTCCCGTTGCCAGAAAAATTTTCTGGAGATTGCAAAACTTGTAGGGGATTCGTGAGTCAGTGCTCTATCCACCTCGAGCTCCTGGCTGCACGTTTTCCTACAGAGCGGGCTAAGGTGGGATTTATTGTCTCGCTGTTGTCGGACAGGGCGTTGGAGTGGGCTACGCCGCTGTGGGAGCGTGATGATCATGTGGTGCAGAGTGCTCCGTTGTTTCTGGGCACGCTGAAAAAGGTCTTTCTAGGACCTCAACTCACCCATGATACAGCGCTCCAACTACTGGCATTAACTCAGGGTGAGTCCTTGGTCAGCCATTTTTCCGTCCGATTCCATACTTTAGCTTCCGAGCTGGAGTGGTCGGATAAAGCCCTTATCCCCATATTCTGGAGGGGCCTGGCTGACCATGTTAAGGACGCTCTGGCCACTAGGGAGATTCCTGCCACACTGGAGGAGTTAATATCTATTTCTACTCGTATAGACCTCCGTTTTAACGAGCGGAGGTTGGAACGAGCCCAGTGTAGGCAGAGGTTTCGGCTGGCTCCTACCTTCGCCAAACCTTTGGAATCCCCAGTCCAGGCATCTGAGTCACATGAGACCTTGGAGGTGACACGAGCGGGATCTAAGTCTCAGTCCGCTCGTGCACATAAGGTCCGTCATGTTTGCCAGCAGTCAGGACGTCTTGCCTCCAAGAGTCCTCAGCGGTCGGGGAAACGTCAGCGTCTAGTGGCAGTTGGAGGAGGTACACTAGACACGGCGATGTTTGCCTCAAAGTTGTCCTTCAAGGGGACAATTACCATAGGCCCATCCACTCTTACGGTCGAGCTATGCTTGGATTCTGGGGCAGAGGGTAACTTTATGTCCTCCGCCTTTGCCCAGCGTCATGCAATACCCTTGGTGATGCTCGCCCAGCCAGTGACCGTTCGAGTGGAAAATGGGTCAACACTACCTTCACAGATTACCCACCAAACCATTCCTTTCACGCTATCTGTGTCTCCATCACATCAGGAGACAATCTCCCTATTAGTCATTCCTGAGGGAATTGATGAGGTCCTGTTGGGGATGCCATGGCTTCGCTACCATTCTCCTCATATTGAGTGGTCCTCTGGGAGAATTTTGGGATGGAGTAAATCCTGTGAGGGTAGATGTCAGAGGGAGTGCGTTCAGGTTGCTACTACACAAGTACCCGCAGATCTTTCCTCTCTCCCCAAGCACTATTGGTCCCATGCAGACGTGTTCTCCAAAAGAGCTGCGGAGACTCTTCCGCCTCACCGCCCCTATGGCTGTCCTATTGACCTCTTGCCTGGTGCTGAGCCTCCCCGGGGTCGAGTCTACCCGTTATCTCTCCCGGAGACGGAGGCAATGTCCCAGTATATTCAGGAGAATCTGGCAAGAGGATTCATTAGGAAGTCAGTGTCACCGGCAGGGGCTGGGTTCTTCTTCGTACAGAAGAAGACTGGAGACTTACGTCCATGCATAGACTACAGGGGTCTTAATGCCATTACCGTTAAGAACAAGTACCCATTACCCCTGATATCTGAGCTCTTTGATAGGCTACGGGGAGCAAAGGTATTTACAAAGTTAGATCTGCGGGGTGCTTACAACCTGATTCGCATCCGTGAGGGGGATGAATGGAAGACGGCTTTTAACACCAGGGATGGGCACTATGAATATCTAGTGATGCCCTTTGGGCTCTGTAATGCCCCAGCCGTTTTCCAAGACTTTGTGAACGACATCTTTCGGGATATGCTCACCACCTCGGTCGTAGTCTATCTGGATGACATTCTCATCTACTCTCCAGATATAGACTCCCATCGGAGAGATGTTCGCAAAGTCTTCGACCTCTTACGGGCAAACTCCCTCTACGCTAAGTTGGAGAAGTGTGTGTTTGAGCAGGAGTCCTTGCCTTTCCTTGGTTATATCATTTCTGCCCAGGGTTTGGCTATGGATCCTGCCAAGCTACAGGCAGTAATGGACTGGCAGGAACCCCATTCTCTTAAAGCGGTGCAGCGCTTTATGGGGTTCATTAATTACTATCGCCAGTTCATTCCACACTTTTCAACTTTGGTAGCTCCCTTGGTCGCCCTCACCAAGAAGGGAGCAAATCCCAAGTTGTGGTCAGAGGAGGTCTCCAAGGCCTTTCTCTCGATTAAGTCACACTTCGCTAGCGCTCCCATCCTACATCGCCCCGATGTAGATAAACCATTCATCTTGGAGGTGGATGCCTCATCCGTTGGTGCTGGAGCAGTCCTTTTCCAAAAGGATGCTCAAGGTCGGAAGCATCCTTGCTTCTTCTTCTCCAAAACTTTCACACCAGCGGAGAGGAATTATTCCATCGGGGACAGGGAGTTGCTAGCCATGAAGTTGGCTTTTTCAGAGTGGAGACACCTCTTGGAGGGAGCTCGCTTTCCCTTCCAAGTCTTCACTGACCACAAGAACTTGGTGTATATACAGACGGCCCAGCGGCTAAATTCTCGCCAGGCTAGATGGTCCCTGTTTTTCTCCCGGTTCCATTTTACCCTCCATTTTCTCTCCGGGGAGAAGAACGTTCGTGCCGACGCTCTCTCCCGCTCCGTAGTGTCATCTGAGGAGGAGGAGGAGGAGCCTCGGCTTATTGTCCCGCCTGAGAGCTTGAGAACTGTAGCTCCGGTTTCGCTGGAGTCTGTGCCCCCGGGCAAGACTTTCGTGCCAGCTAACTTGCGACCGGAGGTTCTCTCTTGGGCTCACTCCTCCAGAGTGGGTGGGCATTTTGGGACCAAGAGGACTTCTGAGCTTTTGGCGAGAACATATTGGTGGCCGCATATGGTCCGAGATGTCAAGGACTATATTCAGGCGTGCGTTTCTTGCGCCCAGAATCGGTCTCCTCGGCAACGGCCTGCTGGGTTGCTTTACCCTCTACCGGTGGCAGACAGGCCCTGGGAGATGGTCGGAATGGACTTTGTGGTGGGCTTACCCAAGTCGCGTGGCTGCTCCATTATTTGGGTTGTCACCGACCATTTCTCTAAGATGGTACATTTGGTACCGCTTCCTCGGTTACCCTCAGCACGGGCCTTGGCGGTGTTGTTCATGAAGCATGTTTTCCGATTGCATGGTATGCCTGATAAGATTGTCAGCGATCGGGGTCCCCAGTTCGCGTCTCGGTTTTGGAGAGAGCTCTGCCGTTTGCTCAGCATAGAGTTAAACCTCTCCTCTGCATATCATCCCGAGACGAATGGGTTGGTGGAGAGAACCAACCAGACTCTGGTGACATATTTGCGACATTTCGTCTCCGCTAGGCAGGATGACTGGGCATCTTTGCTACCTTGGGCGTAATTTGCCTTGAACAACGCCGTAGCCGATTCCACTGGCCAAACTCCTTTTCTCCTTAATTACGGCCAGCATCCGCGTGTTCCTGTGCCCATGCCCGTGTCATCCACCGATTCTAGGGTGGCAGACTGGGCGGTGGAGGCACGGGACATCTGGGACCGCACACAGGATGCCATTCGGGCCTCCAAGGAGAGAATGAGGGTTTCGGCTGATACACACCGGCGTCCCGCTCCGGTCTTTGCTCCCGGCGACTTAGTGTGGCTCTCCGCCTGTAACATCAGGCTGCGAGTTGAGTCCACTAAGTTTGCTCCTCGCTACATTGGCCCGTTTAAATTTCTGGAACAGGTTAACCCTGTGGTTTACCGTTTGGCCATTCCTCCACGCCTTGGTATCACCGATACCTTTCACGTTTCCCTCTTAAAGCCCGTTCGTTTGTCTCGGTTTTCTGAGTTATCTGCTGGGACATCGGG
The DNA here is from genome assembly GCF_032444005.1 of Ranitomeya imitator. Lineage (NCBI taxonomy): Eukaryota > Metazoa > Chordata > Amphibia > Anura > Dendrobatidae > Ranitomeya > Ranitomeya imitator. The sequence goes on along the minus strand of NC_091285.1, from coordinate 144,556,753 downwards.
TTCATCCACGGATGAGTTTGAGGTGAATGCTATTGTGGGAAGCAAGGTGGTACGTGGCAAAAAATTTTATTTGGTGGATTGGAAGGGTCCTTGTCTGCATGTACTGAGCATGCCCAGCGTAAGGTCTCCCGTTGGAGATCGAGGGTCATGTGCTCAGGCTCTGCAGCACATTCCATTGGTCCTCTTGGCAGGTCCTAGAAGGGCAAAAGTGCTGTGGCCACTTCCTGTGCTGCTGCTATATAAACTGCGCATGACCGCACGGCCATGCGCTAGTATTGTCTAACAATTGCTAATGTGTGTATGTTGTGAGTGCAAGTCGTCCTTGGAAACCCCTACCCTAGTGAATGTCTGTTCGCGGAAGGTGTATGGCTGCTACCTAGCGCCCGACATAGCCTACAGCACTAAACACACATCTCAGCGTCCTGTAGCTGTGCCTGCCAGTACGGCGCCGTGCGCCTGCCTTGCGCTTTCCATACCCGAGTCTGGGTGGTTAGTGGCGTCCGTTAGTGCGGCATCGCTCGCACTCTTGTGCACTTATATTTCTTTAGGTTCTCTACACACCCAGTTGCGGTGTTACGCCAGCAAGGGTCTAATCGGGCTCCAATCCCTTCTGGGGTTAAGTCCGCTGACCACTTGCTCGCGCACTAGTGCGGTACTGCGGTCCTGTGAATTAACAGGATCGCTTTCTTCACGCTGGGTGAGGTTTAACCCACGCGTGTATCCTTTAGTGTACCGCCATATTGTCCGTCTTGCTAGCTGCAGGGTCTTTTACCTGCACGGTGGACCTCGGACTGCGAACGCACCTAGTTTCTTACCATCTATACTTGGTGCGTTCCGCCAGTCCTTAACACCTGATTAAAGTCACTATTTTCGCTGCAATTATGGAGGACCGCCTCAACAAGACCAATTTAGCTTCTATGTATATGATTACCCTGATTATACTGTTAGAAGAAGTAACCTTATTTTTAATTTTTTACTGATTAATTGTTTTGTTATGATTTACTAATAAAATATTGTCTATTCTATTTTGGATATGTACACTCCCCTTTTTTTTCCGGATTTTCTTAATCTGTGTTTTGTATTGCTTTCTAGACAACAGTGTGTCGAGCATCGTGTCACCGGGTCTCATATAAGACCCCACGTGGCCAGTCAATCACAATAATGCCAGTAACCAACATGGCTATGGCAGTATCATGTATGACAGGCAATCCCAGCAGGTTTTTGGCTGTCTAACAGCCACGAAAAATGCACGTCGGGGATTTGAGCATGCCGCTTGAGCAACAGCAACACTCGATCGAGTAACGAGCGTACCTTAATACTTTGATGCTCGATCGAGTCTCAAGCAAAGTTAATTTCTCCTGTTTTGTGTGAGTTATTGTTTCACACTGGAAACACCTCCATCATGTAAAATAAGCTCTGGAGGCAGAGTTATCTTCTAGACTAAACCCTCCCAATTGCCTGGAAGAAGTGATTTACCTAAAGTGATAAAGGGTGATTTTTTAACAACAATGCATAAGAAATGAGGTATACAGGTCGGACTTTTTCCAACAGTCTATAACTATATGCCTATATTATTAGTTTAGATAGGTCAAGTGTGGTGACAGATTCCATGTAAAAATGCTCATTTAATAATTACCTGATGAATGAGCAAAACCGGTGTTCATTAGGTGAGGTTATCTTTTATACAGAATGCAAGGCAATACAATGTAAGAAACTAGCGAGTGTTTCTGTAGCCATGCCCCCTGTGATGTCCTGTTTTCGGAAGGGCGATGGACTGACCATGGAGTGAGTGCAGCCCCAGCCTCCTGATATGTTATGTTTAGGACTCCTCTCAAACAAAACATCACAAGAAGTACAGTAGAATAAACACATTTAAAGATTAGCTAGATAAGGAAAAGTGTAAGGTTTGGTGTAATAAAGCTAATTACAAAAGTGGTTAAGATGTAAAAACAGATAGTTAGGAAATATATTTTAGATAATGGACCACCCCTTTTAACATTTACAAAAGCAAAAAGAAACCTCACACAGCATGTACTAATGATAACACAGCAATGACATATGCTTGTTTGTATTGAAATAAACAGAAATTCTCTCCAAAGACTAGCTTTGTTTTCTTGTCGAGATAAGCCCTGTAGGTAAAAAAATAAACCCGCTAATAGCAAAACATAGGGAATTTCTAAGCATCATAAAAATATAAAAGCAGATACTGTACAGCCTTATTTAAAGCCTCAGTCTATGTGCCCGCATTGCAGAAATGCTGCAGAAATGTCATTTCTGCCACTTCCTGTCGCGGGTAAAATACATGAGGAATTCTCATGCGTTTTCCCCCAAAACACAAGCGCTTTGCAAGCGTTTTTAGCTTGCAGAATGCTTGCGATTTGAAGCATCGCTTGGAAAAGTGATTGACAGGTTGGTCACACTTGTCAAACAAAGTTCTTGACAAGTGTGACCAACTTTTTACTACTGATGCTGCCTTAGCAGCATCAATAGTAAGAGACAGAATGTTAAAAATAATTAAAAAAAAATATATGGTTATTCTCACCTTCCGACAGCCCCCAATCTCCTCAGCGGCGCTCCTGGTATGTTCCATTCCCAGGGATACTTTGTGCAAAGGACCTTTGTGATGTCCCGGTCACGTGACTGCGACATCATCCCAGGTGATTTGCGCAATTCATCCCTGGGAACGGAAGCCGCTGTGTGCACAGCTGAGAGTCGGGAGGACTCCGGGGGCCATCAGAAGGTAAGTATATCCCTATTTTTTATAAAAAAATTTTTTTACAGGAATATTGTACCCAGGGCCTGAAGGAGAGTCTTCTCTCCTCCAGACCCTAGGAAACCTCCGCACATGAAGCGCTCACTTTACGAATGGTGGGCTTAGCCATATGCATAAAAGAAGCTTTTCAATCCTATGGCTGCGGAATCACCACGATTCCGCAGAAATGATGAAAATGCTGTGGATTTTACCGCTATGCGATTCCGCAGTGGGAAAATCCGCAGCATGGGCACAGCAACTGTGGAATCCCATATGATTGCATGGGAATGCGGTTTTTAAGCGGTTTTATGCGTTAAAACGCATAAAAACTGCAACGTGGGCACACAGCCTCACAGGCTCAAATGTAAAAAATGTATGTGAATACATGGTACTGCTGTCATCATTGTTTTAGGTCAGACAAAGCCCCGAAGCCCTACTATGTGTAGTACAGGCAATCAGAAGATCGCAGATTCTAGTCTCCCATGGAGACTAATGAAGGCAGTATAAAAATGTTTTAAAAGTTATGAAAAATATAAAAAAAATAAAAAAATATAAAAGTTTAAATCATCTCCCGTTCGCCCCATTCAAAATAAAAAAAAAGTAAAAATAAATAAAAATGCACATATTTAGTACTGCCGAGCTCAGAATCGTTTTGTGAAAAAAATCAAAATGCTTGAATTACAGTTTTTTTGGTCTCCACAACATTGCATGAAAATGCAATAACGGGTTCTCAAAAGATCATTTCTACACCAAAACGGTATCAATAGAAACGTCAGCTCGGCATGTAAAAAATAAGTTCTCAACTGCCCCAGGTCTTGGACATTGGAAACACTACAGGTTTCAGAAAATGGCAAAAAATGTTTTACAAACTTTTTTTCACCACTTAAATAGAAAAGAATCTTTACATGTTTGGTATCTAATGACCTGGAGAATCATAATGGCAGGTCAGTTTTAGCATTTAGTGAACATGGTAAAAATAAATAAAATTGTGGAATTGCAATATCACCGCACTGTGAACTGTTCATGTTCCTGCTTAATTATAAAGTGCTACGGAATATGTTGGCGCTATATAACATAGTAACATAACATAGTAACATAGTTAGTAAGGCCGAAAAAAGACATTTGTCCATCCAGTTCAGCCTATATTCCATCATAATAAATCCCCAGATCTACGTCCTTCTACAGAACCTAATAATTGTATGATACAATATTGTTCTGCTCCAGGAAGACATCCAGGCCTCTCTTGAACCCCTCGACTGAGTTCGCCATCACCACCTCCTCAGGCAAGCAATTCCAGATTCTCACTGCCCTAACAGTAAAGAATCCTCTTCTATGTTGGTGGAAAAACCTTCTCTCCTCCAGACGCAAAGAATGCCCCCTTGTGCCCGTCACCTTCCTTGGTATAAACAGATCCTCAGCGAGATATTTGTATTGTCCCCTTATATACTTATACATGGTTATTAGATCGCCCCTCAGTCGTCTTTTTTCTAGACTAAATAATCCTAATTTCGCTAATCTATCTGGGTATTGTAGTTCTCCCATCCCCTTTATTAATTTTGTTGCCCTCCTTTGTACTCTCTCTAGTTCCATTATATCCTTCCTGAGCACCGGTGCCCAAAACTGGACACAGTACTCCATGTGCGGTCTAACTAGGGATTTGTACAGAGGCAGTATAATGCTCTCATCATGTGTATCCAGACCTCTTTTAATGCACCCCATGATCCTGTTTGCCTTGGCAGCTGCTGCCTGGCACTGGCTGCTCCAGGTAAGTTTATCATTAACTAGGATCCCCAACTCCTTCTCCCTGTCAGATTTACCCAGTGGTTTCCCATTCAGTGTGTAATGGTGATATTGATTCCTTCTTCCCATGTGTATAACCTTACATTTATCATTGTTAAACCTCATCTGCCACCTTTCAGCCCAAGTTTCCAACTTATCCAGATCCATCTGTAGCAGAATACTATCTTCTCTTGTATTAACTGCTTTACATAGTTTTGTATCATCTGCAAATATCGATATTTTACTGTGTAAACCTTCTACCAGATCATTAATGAATATGTTGAAGAGAACAGGTCCCAATACTGACCCCTGCGGTACCCCACTGCTCACAGCGACCCAGTTAGAGACTATACCATTTATAACCACCCTCTGCTTTCTATCACTAAGCCAGTTACTTACCCATTTACACACATTTTCCCCCAGACCAAGCATTCTCATTTTGTGTACCAACCTCTTGTGCGGCACGGTATCAAACGCTTTGGAAAAATCGAGATATACCACGTCCAATGACTCACCGTGGTCCAGCCTATAGCTTACCTCTTCATAAAAACTGATTAGATTGGTTTGACAGGAGCGATTTCTCATAAACCCATGCTGATATGGAGTTAAACAGTTATTCTCATTGAGATAATCCAGAATAACATCCCTCAGAAACCCTTCAAATATTTTACCAACAATAGAGGTTAGACTTACTGGCCTATAATTTCCAGGTTCACTTTTGGAGCCCTTTTTGAATATTGGCACCACATTTGCTATGCGCCAGTCCTGCGGAACAGACCCTGTCGCTATAGAGTCCCTAAAAATAAGAAATAATGGTTTATCTATTACATTACTTAGTTCTCTTAGTACTCGTGGGTGTATGCCATCCGGACCCGGAGATTTATCTATTTTAATCTTATTTAGCCGGTTTCGCACCTCTTCTTGGGTTAGATTGGTGACCCTTAATATAGGGTTTTCATTGTTTCTTGGGATTTCACCTAGCATTTCATTTTCCACCGTGAATACCGTGGAGAAGAAGGTGTTTAATATGTTAGCTTTTTCCTCGTCATCTACAACCATTCTTTCCTCACTATTTTTTAAGGGGCCTACATTTTCAGTTTTTATTCTTTTACTATTGATATAGTTGAAGAACAGTTTGGGATTAGTTTTACTCTCCTTAGCAATGTGCTTCTCTGTTTCCTTTTTGGCAGCTTTAATTAGTTTTTTAGATAAAGTATTTTTCTCCCTATAGTTTTTTAGAGCTTCAGCGGTGCCATCCTGCTTTAGTAGTGCAAATGCTTTCTTTTTACTGTTAATTGCCTGTCTTACTTCTTTGTTTAGCCACATTGGGTTTTTCCTATTTCTAGTCCTTTTATTCCCACAAGGTATAAACCGCTTACACTGCCTATTTAGGATGTTCTTAAACATTTCCCATTTATTATCTGTATTCTTATTTCTGAGGATATTGTCCCAGTCTACCAGATTAAGGGCATCTCTAAGCTGGTCAAACTTTGCCTTCCTAAAGTTCAGTGTTTTTGTGACTCCCTGACAAGTCCCCCTAGTGAAAGACAGGTGAAACTGTACAATATTGTGGTCGCTATTTCCTAGATGCCCAACCACCTGCAGATTTGTTATTCTGTCAGGTCTATTAGATAGTATTAGGTCTAAAAGTGCTCCTCCTCTGGTTGGATTCTGCACCAATTGTGAAAGATAATTTTTCTTGGTTATTAGCAGAAACCTGTTGCCTTTATGGGTTTCACAGGTTTCTGTTTCCCAGTTAATATCCGGGTAGTTAAAGTCCCCCATAACCAGGACCTCATTATGGGTTGCAGCTTCATCTATCTGCTTTAGAAGTAGACTTTCCATGGTTTCTGTTATATTTGGGGGTTTGTAACAGACCCCAATGAGAATTTTGTTACCATTTTTCCCTCCATGAATTTCGACCCATATGGACTCGACATCCTCATTTCCTTCGCTAATATCCTCCCTTAAAGTGGACTTTAGACAAGACTTTACATAGAGACAAACCCCTCCTCCTCTCCGATTTTTACGATCCTTTCTAAACAGACTGTAACCCTGTAAGTTAACTGCCCAGTCATAGCTTTCATCTAACCATGTCTCGGTTATTCCCACTATGTCAAAGTTACCTGTAGATATTTCTGCTTCTAGTTCTTCCATCTTGTTTGTCAGGCTTCTGGCGTTTGCGAGCATGCAGTTTAGAGGATTTTGTTTTGTTCCAATCTCCTCGCTGTGGATTGTTTTAGAAATGTTCTTACCTCCCTTCTGAGTATGTTTTCCTGGGTCTTCTTTGTTCAAGTCTAATGTTTTTCTTCCCGTCCCCTCTTCTTCTAGTTTAACGCCCTCCTGATGAGTGTAGCGAGTCTTCTGGCGAATGTGTGTTTCCCAGGTTTGTTGAGGTGTAGTCCGTCTCTGGCGAGGAGTCCATCGTACAAGTAATTCACACCGTGGTCCAGGAATCCGAATCCTTGTTGTCTGCACCATCGTCTTAGCCAGTTGTTTGCATCAAGGATCCTGTTCCATCTCCTGGTGCCATGCCCGTCTACTGGAAGGATAGAAGAAAAAACTACCTGTGCATCCAGTTCCTTTACTTTCTTCCCCAACTCTTCAAAGTCCTTGCAGATTGTCGGTAGGTCCTTCCTTGCCGTGTCATTGGTGCCAACATGTATCAGAAGAAATGGGTGGACGTCCTTGGAGCTGAAGAGCTTTGGTATCCTATCGGTCACATCCTTGATCATCGCACCTGGAAGGCAGCATACTTCTCTTGCGGTTATGTCCGGTCTGCAGATGGCTGCTTCTGTGCCTCTCAGTAGTGAGTCTCCCACCACCACCACTCTTCGTTGCTTCTTGGCTGTACTTTTTGCTGTCACTTGTTGCTGTGTGCCCTTTTCTTTTTTGCTTGCTGGTATTGCTTCATCCTTAGGTGTGCCATCTTCATCCTCTACAAAGATTTGATATCGGTTCTTCATTTGTGTGGTTGGTGATTTCTCCATGGTCTTCTTGCTTCTTTTGGTCACATGCTTCCACTCATCTGCTTTTGGAGGTTCTCTGAAACTTTTTTCACCTTCTGTGACCAGTAGAGATGCTTCTGTTCTGTCTAGAAAGTCTTCATTCTCTTTGATGAGTTTCAAAGTTGCTATTCTTTCTTCCAGACCCCGCACCTTTTCTTCTAAAAGGGCCACTAGTCTACACTTCTGACAGGTGAAATTTGATTCTTCTTCTGGTCGATCTGTGAACATGTAGCACATGCTGCAGCTCACCATGTAGGTTGTCACATCTGCCATGTTGCTCCTAGATCCTGCTGACTTGCTGTGTGTTTTCCTTCTTGTGTAATCTACTCAGCCAAGCTCTCTTGCAATAATGTCCTACAGGCAAAAATTTGCGCGCCGTAAGGCACGCGGTTTGGTGATGCTTTCCAAGCAGCTGGTCCCGGCTGTACCCAACGATCTTCTAGCTTAGGGAGACTCCTTGCTTTTCCCAGAAGGCTCCTGGAATATGCAAATTAGCCTCCTCTAGCTTGAATCCCTGGTAAAATTATTATTATTTATTATATTTTTTGATATAAATTGTGCAATTTGTCAAGAACAAAATGACATGTCAACGGAAACCAAAATTATCGTCCAATTGTGAGGTTGATTCCAAATCACCACAAAAATTCTTTGAATCTCATGACTGCAATTTTCTTGACCAAAATTATATATATATATTTAAAAAACTCTTAAAAAGCTTTGGGGGGCAGGTTAATCAGAGTATTTCAGGGAAAATCTGTATTATTTAATCAGTTAAGTTTTTGCACAATGAAAGTCATAAATGACTAGATGACTCCTCTCTGGTATATAGTCAATACTTTCCTGTGTGTGCTGCCCCTGCATAGGGTAGGTCTGAAAGGGCAAAATTGTTAAAATAATCAGAGCAAAATTCTCATACTTCAATTACTGCTATTTTTTTTATCAAACCTTATCATTTTTTCCAAAAATATTAATATATTTGTAGGGTAGGGAAATGGGTGCATTACCTGGAAAATTGCTGTGATGTTTTTGCACAGTGGTAGATTATTTTATGGTTTATGACCCGGTGACCACTGTCCGATCCTTACAGAAACAACTCTTCTCTGCATGTTGTGTCCCTGCAAAGGGCAGGTATGAAAGGGAAAAATTGTTCAAAAGGCTAAATTGTTTAATAATCATCAAACCCAATTTTTTTTAAAATCTATAAATGCATTTTTTTTCCAAAAAAAAGAAAATTGTCCAAATACTCAAGGGAGCAGCACCAATTACAATATATATATATATATATATATATATATATATATATATATATATATATATATATATATATAACATGTGTGGCACCCCAGGAGTCTGGAAGCAAGGAGTGATTCCCTTGGCAGGTAATACTTCAGCATGCAACACCTTCCTACTCCAGACCAGAAGGGGGAGCGCTAAAACCTGATTTCACAGGAGCTTCCTGTATAAGTTCTGACCTGGAGGCGGAGTTAGTTAGTCTGAGGGAGACAGAGGGAAGAGAGGAAGTCAAGGAGGAACCTGAGGATTGGAGCTGTAGATAAGCTCACCTCAGGGCCAAGTGCTAGAGACTGGACGCCAGAGTCCGTGGTTGTGTGGCTACTGAGGACCTATCAGCTAAATCCAGAGGGCAAGGAACTGCAGGTCTCCTGGCCCATCACAACATCTGAAGGCACAGCAGCAGATGAGAGCCTGCAGCCACCACGAAGGAGTGACACCTGTAATAGGCTCACGCTGCCTGCCATACAGACAAGGACTAAAGAACAAGAAGGAACATAGGACTCAGCACAGCTTTAGGCAGCAAGGACCTCAAAATACAGCGCAATAGGGAGGCCTACTCTAAACTCACCGCGTTAGGTGGAGCCCAAATTGTTTTCATGCTGCCCAGATCTCCATAACCATCTGTAATCAGTGCCATAGACTGCACCAAGAAGTGTGAGTAAAAGTGTGGAAACTGCACCCTGCTGTGTCCACAGAGTAATTTACTGCACCATCCACTCTGCACTACAATCATCACTAGTATCTTTCACATCATTAGTGCACTGGGACTTAACTCTAACCTGTGAAGAGCTGTATCAACTCTGCTGCATCACCATCAGTCCTAGCGGTCTATTTAAGCAGCGTCAGCTATCCCTTCCGAATACTACGGGTGGCGTCATGAACTATACCCCATAAACTTTATTTTCCCCTCCATTTCACATTTATTGGACGCCCAGGGCCACGGACCGGGTCACTGCTGCCATGACACATCCCCCTTAAGAACTATCCGACCTGGCCCGAGTACCCCACATCCCTGGCGGGCGCTCCACCTGATGATCCAAATGCTTTTTCTGCTGATGCCACAAATTAATGTAGATCAGCTAACGTTATAAGGCTAAGTTCACACTTGCGTGTGGCTGGTCTGCGTATGGCTGCATAGTTCCTCCCTTAAGCTCCGCCTATGCTCCGCTTACTTCCGCATGTGTCCTGCATTGTCCTGCGTACCTATCTTTAACATTGGGTATGCAAGAATATGCGTTGTATGCGGATGCGTCCACATGCGGCGTTTTGACGTGCCCGCCGACCGCATAAAGTTGCGTTCTTGTGCACAGCCATACGCAGACCAGCCACACGCAAGTGTGAATCCAACCTTAAATAGTGTGAACAGCCAGGATCATTTGTACCTGCTCTGTGTCCTTTCACCATCAGATACCCTGAATTTTGATACCATGGACTTCAGGCTCACCAGATTGGACCAGAGGGGAGTGACACAGCTTGCTTTGGGCGTACTGTCACATCCAGCCTCCAGTGTACAATCAGAGAGGGGACTCAGTGGGTCTTTAGATTTGTCACACTAAAGCCGACCATGTAATCCTCTGCCAGCATGGAGAATATAACATTTTTCAAACACAATCAGGTATGGATCAGTGCCAGCTTTCATTCACCCAAGGATGCCAATGATTAAATCAGTCACACCATCTGCTTGATAGCCCTATATTGTGTAACATCTACTTGCATGTACCACCTATGTATAACTACCAGCAAGACAAACATCTTCCAACACAAAGTGATAATTTTTAGACTGCTGTTTGTAATTTAAATAGGTTCCAAATTTTGAAAATGAAGGGTGTAGATAAATAGGCTGCTGGTTTCCACAGGTTACCATATATTTTTCCCTAGCCAGATTGGTTGAGGTCACTTGGACAATAACCAGACTGTGTTTGCATTACAGAGGTTCAATATAAATCTTGGAGACCTCATATTTTCCAGGCAATTAGAGGATTTTGCAGAAATGCAATTACTAAGTTTAATATGCTACAAAGAAACAAAAACTGATCAGCACCTGCTAACATTTGCTTCATTCAGTTAGGACGTGCTGGTCATTTTTGTTCTTTTGTAGCATATAAAGTTGAAGTTCTATTTACATTGGTGATTTTTCTAATTTGTGCATGCATTTTTTGCCATTTTGCTGCTTTTGAACAACTTTTTGTACAGTTTTAATATATATTTTTTATACATTAAAAGACATCTTTTCTACATGCACAAGTGAAAAAAACAGTTAGTAAAAAGCAATTTTGCAATTGTTTTTAAGTTTTGCTTTTATTTGATTCACTAGATGGTGGCCGGATTCTAACACATCGGGTATTCTAGAATATGTATGTAGTTTATTTATGAAGTTTTCAGAATAATGCAATTTAAACAAAAGAAACGGCCGGCCGCGACCAATTAGCGAAGCGTGGTTCAAATTCCGCACCAATTCGCGGACGGACTGTGCCTGTCGCTGATTGGTCATGCCCGGCCGCGAACAATCAGTGAAGCCAGGGCCATTTCAAGGTTTTTGAGGCCCCCGGGCAAAAGAGTCTCAGTGGGCCCCCCTCTTTAACACATACCACGATACATGATGCACAGATACAGCAGAGAAATATAGCACAGCCAAGTAGCGTATAACACAGCCCATGTAGTATATAGCACAGCCACGTAGTATATAGCAAAGGCACATAGTATATAACAAAGCCACGTAGTATATACAGTTAGGTCCATATATATTTGGACAGAGACAACATTTTTCTAATTTTGGCTAAAGACATTACCACAATGAATTTTAAGCAAAACAATTCAGATGCAGTTGAAGTTCAGACTTTCAGCTTTCATTTGAGGGTATCCACATTAAAATTGGATGAAGGGTTTAGGAGTTTCAGCTCCTTAACATGTGCCACCCTGTTTTTAAAGGGACCAAAAGTAATTGGACAGATTAAATAATTTTAAATAAAATGTTCATTTCTAGTACTTGGTTAAAAACCCTTTGTTGGCAATGACTGCCTGAAGTCTTGAACTCATGGACATCACCAGGCGCTGTGTTTCCTCCTTTTTGATGCTCTCCCAGGCCTTCACTGCGGTGGTTTTCAGTTGCTGTTTGTTTGTGGGCCTTTCTGTCTGAAATTTAGTCTTTAACAAGTGAAATGCTGCTCAATTGGGTTGAGATTAGGTGACTGACTTGGCCATTCAAGAATATTCCACTTCTTTGCTTTAATAAACTCCTGGGTTGCTTTGGCTTTATGTTTTGGGTCATTGTCCATCTGTAGTATGAAACGACGACCAATCACTTTGGCTGCAATTGGCTGGATCTGAGCACACAGTATGGTTCTGAATACCTCAGAATTAATTTGGCTGCTTCTGTCCTGTGTCACATCATCAATAAACACTAGTGACCCAGTGCCACTGGCAGCCATGCATGCCCAAGCCATCACACTGCCTCCGCCGTGTTTTATAGATGATGTGGTATGCTTTGGATCATGAGCTGTACCACGCCATAGCCATACTTTTCTCTTTCCATCATTCTGGTAGAGGTTGTTCTTGGTTTCATCTGTTCAAAGACTGTTTTTCCAGAACTGTGCTGGCTTTTTTAGATGTTTTTTTTTGTAAAGTCCAGTCTAGCCTTTTTCTTCTTGATTCTTATGAGTGGCTTGCACCGTGCAGTGAACCCTCTGTATTTACTTTCATGCAGTCTTCTCTTTATGGTAGATTTGGATATTGATACGCCGACCTCCTGTAGAGTGCTGTTCACTTTGTTGGCTGTTGTGAAGGGGTTTCTATTCACCATGGAGATTATTCTGCGATCATCCACCACTGTTGTCTTCCCTGGGCGCCCAGGTCTTTTTGCATTGATGAGTTCACCAGTGCTTTCTTTCTTTCTCAGGATGTACCAAACCATAGATTTTGCCACTCCTAACATTGTAGCAATTTCTCGGACGGGTTTTTTCTGTTTTCGCAGCTTAAGGATGGCTTGTTTCACCTGCATGGAGAGCTCCTTTGACTGCATGTTTACTTCACAGCAAAACCTTCCAAATGCAAGCACCACACCTCAAATCAACTCCTGGCCTTTTATCTGTTTAATTGAGAATGACATAACGAAGGGATTGCCCACACCTGTCCATGAAATAGCCTTGGAGTCAATTGTCCAATTACTTTTGGTCCCTTTAAAAACAGGGTGGCACATGTTAAGGAGCTGAAACTCCTAAAGCCTTTATCCAATTTTAATGTGGATACCCTCAAATGAATGCTGAAAGTCTGAACTTCAACTGCATCTGAATTTTTTTGTTTAAAATTCATTGTGGTAATGTCTATAACCAAAATTAGAAAAATGTTGTCTCTGTCCAAATATATATGGACCTAACTGTAGCACAGCCCACGTAGTAAATAGCACAGTAGTATATTGCCGAGCCACGTAGTATATTGCCCAGCCACTTAGTATATTGCCCAGCCTCATAGTATATTGCCCAGCCACGTAGTATATTGCCCAGCCACGTAGTGTATTGCCCAGCCACGTAGTATATTGCCCAGCCATGTAGTATATTGCCCAGCCACGTAGTATATTGCCCAGCCACGTAGTATATTGCCCAGCCTACATAGTCTATAGTACAGAGATGTAGTATATAACACAGCCCACGAAGTATATAGCAATGTGGGCACCATATCCCTGTTAAAAAAGAATTAAAATAAAAAAATAGTGCTATACTGACCCTTCGTCAGCCCCCCGGATCCAGCCGAGGCATTTACCAATGCTCCTCGCGATGCTCCGTACCCAAGAGTGCATTGCGGTCTCGCGAGATGATGACGTAGCGGTCTCGCGAGACCGCTATGTCATCATCTTGCGAGACCGCAATGCATGGACCGGTCGCCGGAGCGTCGCGAGGAGCGGGAAAGGCTTAGGCCGGATCCGGAAGCCAATGGTGGGTGAGTATATAATGATTTTTTACTTTTTTTTATTATTTTTAACATTAGATCTTTTTACTATTGATGCTGCATAGGCAACATCAATAGTAAAAAGTTGGTCACACAGGGTTAATAGCAGCGTTAGCGGAGTGCGTTACACCGTGGCATAACTTTCAGTAACTGATGAAGGTCATTTGTTCATGACCGAAATTTTTTGCTGTTACTGCACTTCCGCTTGGAATATTGCTGTTACTACTCTTCCGCTTGGAATAAAAAAAAAAATCATATTTATAAAAAGTTGAGTGCCAGGTTTAATTATATGTTATTGTTAACCCTTTGTGAGCGCTGACTGGAGGGGATTATGGAGCGGGCACTGACTGCAGGGAGTAAGGAGCGGCCATTTTGCCGCCAGACTGTACCCGTCGCTGATTGGTCACGGCCGTTTTGCCGTGACCAATCAGCGACTTAGGATTTCCGAGACAGACAGAAAGACAGAAAGACAGACAGAAAGACAGAAAGACAGACAGAAAGACAGACAGACAGACAGAAAGATGGAAGTGACCCTTAGACAATTATATAGTAGATTGTGTAGTAAAAATGATCTGGCAGTATGCATTTTCATGTCAGTGAAATTACATTAAGACCAAACCTATTTTTTTTAGAGAATTACATTTTTTGTAAAAAAATTATTTTTGTGTCTGGCTTGTCAAGGCAAGGAGGCTTATTTGCCATGCAATGCTCCTCTGGGAAATTTAATATGCAAGTTGCCTCTTCAGAGAAAAGGAGGACTTGAACTCTATAGCGCCACTTGTTGGAAGTAGCGATCCTACAAGTCACAATCAACCCTTTAACGAATCGTGCATTATGACTTAAGATAAAAGCCAAATCAGAATCTCAATTCGCAGACACAGTGTTTCGGGCTGTTGGCCCTCGTCAGTGCGAAGCATGAGAACTAATTTGGCTAGGTGACAGGCTCTGGACTGAAGTCCAAGGGGTAAGGTTTCTCCCTGTGGAGAGTGACACACCAGATCTGGCTTGTCAAGGTAAGGAGGTTTATTCGCCGTGCAATGCTCCTCTGGGAATTTGAATATGCAAATTGCCTCTTCAGAGAAAAAGAGGACTATAACTCTATAGCACCACCTGTTGGAAGTAGCAATTCTACAAGTCACAATCAATCTTTTAATGAGTCTTGCAAAATGACTTAGGATAAAAGCCAAATCAGTGTTTTAATTTGCAGACACGGTGTTTCAGGCTATAGGCTCTCATCATTTTTTAAAGACATTTAACTATAATATTTTACAATTGAAGGAGCTGTATGATAGCTTGTATTTTTACTTAGTGATATCTTTATGTGTATCAATTTACAGTATGCACAGGTGCTTCTCACAAAATTAGAATATCATCAAAACGTTAATTTATTTCAGTTCTTCAATACAAAAGAGTCATTACAAACAAAGTGATTTATTTCAAGTGTTTATTTGTATTAATGTTGACGATTATGGCTTACAGCCAATGAAAACCCAAAAGTCATTATCTCAGTAAATTAGAATACATTATAGCACCAGCTTGAAAAATTATTTTAAAATCCAAAATGTTGGCCTACAGAAAGCTATGTTCAGTAAATGCACTCAATACTTGTTGGGGGTCCTTTTGCATCAATTTCTGCATCAATGCAGTGTGGCATGGAGGCGATCAGCCTGTGGCACTGCTGAGGTGTTATGGGAGCCGAGGTTGCATTGCTAGCAGCCTTCAGCTCTTCGGCATCGTTGGGTCTTGTGTCTCTCATCTTCCTCTTGACAGTACCACGTAGAATCTCTATGTGTTTAGGGTCAGATGAGTTTGCTGGCCAATCAAGCACAGTGATGCTGTTGTTTTTAAACCTGGTATTGGTACTTTTGGCAGTGTGTGCAGGTGCCAAATCCTGCTGGAGAATGAAATGTCCATAACCAAAAAGCTTGTCAGTAGAGGGAAGCATGAAGTGCTCTAAAATTTCCTGGTAGACGGCTGAGCTGACTTTGGTCTTGATAAAATAAAGTGGACTTACACCAACGGATGACATGGTTCCCCAAACCGTAACTGATTGTGGAAACTTCACATTAGACCTCAAGCAGCTTGGGTTGTGTGCCTCTCCACTCTACCTCCATACCCTGGGACCTTGATTTCCAAATGAAATGCAAAATTTATTTTCATCTGAAAACAACACCTTGGACTACTGAGCAACAGTCCAGTTCTTTTTCTCCTTGGCCCAGGTAAGGCGCTTCTAGCAGTGTCCATTGGTCATGAGTAGCTTGACACAAAGAACGTGACACTTGTAGCCCAAGTCCTGGATACATCTTTGTGTGGTGGCTCTTGAAGCAATGAATCCAGCAGCAGTCCACTCATTGTGAATCTCCCCCAAATTTTTGAATGGCCTTTTCTAAACAATCCTTTCCAGGCTGCGGTTATCCTTTTGCTTGTGCACCTTTTTTTTACCACACTTTATCCTTCGACTCAACTTTCTATTAATATGCTTGGATACAGCTCTCTGTGAGCAGACAGCTTCATTAGCAATGACCTTTTGTGGCATACCCTCCTTGTGGAGTGTGTCAATGACTGCCTTCTGGACATCTGTCATTTCAGCATTTTTCCCCATGATTGTGGAGCCTACTGAAAAAGACTAAGTGTTAGGTTTGGCGGATTGTACAAAAATAAAATAAACTGTAAAGTGCAATCGCAACCCAGTCCACAGTGCAGAGATATAACACTGCAGATAGTGTGAGCAAAGACGGATAAAATACTACTCAGCAGTGCACAGGGAGAGGAGTACCAACTCAGCTAACACCGAGAGGTACAGGGACAGTAATTACCAGCTCAGCTAACCACCGAGGAGTACAGGGAAGGTTAGTACCAGCTCAGCTAACCACCGAGGGGTAAAGGGACAATAGGTAATGTGTAATACCCCGTTAGAAAAACTGCAAAAGAACACATGGGTTGAACTTGCTTTGTGATACAATACCCTGTTAACCCAACAGGGAAGTATAGCATACACACGGGACGGAACAGATAGCAAAAACTCACAGTCAGCAAAAACACGCAGCAAACCGCCTCTCCGGAGGAGCCGGAATTCTAATAGCTAGATGCCAGCCCTGTACTCACACAGCCAATCTCCTCTCCAGAGGTGCCAGAATTCTAATGGCACAGGACCAGCCCTGAACCCATGCTGACAGATCACTGACATCCCACTGGTCGCTGATACGGTGCAACACACACAAAATTCACAGACAGAGGGGTAGCAAATCCACCCACACATACACCAAACACAAGTGACGTTAGCACACCCGTGTGCTTCGCTGAAAGCTCTTTATGTGCCAGGCTTCACCGCAAACACACACGTCCAGTTGGACAGGGCATCGCCCATGGGCCCATCCGGAGCTGCCATATCACCAGAGCAGAAAGTATCCGAGCACCAATGATAAGGTGAAACATCACGGGCATACTCAGTAAGGTGATTTCTGGACTCCAGAGAATGGGGCTGCCTCTGTACACCACTGGTTACCATAGACTTTAGCTGGAAAGCCAGCAGTAATCACATGTATAACAGGATCCTGAGCAAGATGCTGGGACCAACATCTGCGCTAAGCAGCAGACCCAGTGGCTGGACCTAAATGGGAGACAAGAGCAACAAACAGTGCCCGTGATACATCCCACATGATAGGGAAGTCCTGGCTTCTAGTATTAACCGCCCCCCCCCCCCCCCCCCCCGCTGATTCCCTCCAGGCAAAGCTTAAAACCTGATACACACTGGGAGACAGTGGAGAACTTTTTCTCAATGGCCGAAGCTTTCCTTTGCTCAAACTGTACATCTGCCATAACTAGCCAGACCCTGGTGCTAGCATACTGTTACGGTTGATGGATTGCACTAAATTAAAATAAACTATAAAGTGCAATCGCAACCCGGGGTCCACTGTGCAGAGATGTAACACTGCTGCTAGTGTGATAAAGACGGATAAAAAACTAGCGAAAGTTCCTCCTTAAACACACTAAATTAACTCCACACAGTGTGAATGGAATGCAGAAAACCAAACCCAGATACTACTCAGAGGTGCACAGGGAGAGGAGAACCAACTCAGCTAACACAAAGAGGTACAGGGACAGTAAGTACCAGCTCAGCTAACCACCGAGGAATACAGGGAAGGTTAGTACCAGCTCAGCTAACCACTTATGGGTACAGGAACGGTAAGTACCAGCTCAGCTAACCACCAAAGGGTACAGGGACAATAGGAAGTGTGCAATACCCCATTAGAACCACTGCAAAAGAACATGTGGGTTGAACTTGCTCTATGGTGCTATACCCTGTTAACCCCACAGGGAAGTATAGCATACACACAGGATAGAACCGATAGCAAAAACTCACATCAGCAAGAACACACAGCCAATCTCCTCTCCGGAGGTGCCAGAATTCTAATGGCACAGGACCAGCCCTGAACCCATGCTGACACACATCATTGACGTCCCACTTGTAGCTGATACGGTGCTATGCACACAAAACGCACAGAGAAGCAAATCCACCCACACATACGCAAGTGATGCTAGCATGCCCGCATGCTTCGCTGAAAGCACTTTATGTGCCATGTTCCATCCCAAACACTCATGCCCAGTCAGACGGGGCGTCGCCCGTGGACCAATCCGAAGCTGCCACATCACCATAGCAGAAAGCATCCGAGCACCAATGACAAGGCGCCACATCATGGACATGCTCAGTAAGGTGATTTCTGGACTTAGACTCCAGAGAGTGGGGCTGCCTCTGTATACCACTGCTTACCATAGACTTTAGCTGTAGAGCCAGCAGAAACCACATGTATAACAGGAGCCTGAGCAAGAGGCTGGGTCCAATGTCTGCGCTAAGCAGCAGATCCATGAATGAACAGTTCCTGTGATACCTCTCACATGGTAGTGAAGTACTGACTTCTAACACCAAGGGACCTTTCTCAACACTTAGAAAGCCTTTGCAGGTGTTTTTTGTTAATTACTCTAATTTACTGAGATAATGACTTTTGGGTTTTTATTTGCATAGTCATCAACAATACCAGATATAAACACTTGAAATAAATCACTCTGTTTGTAATGACTCTATATAATATATGAGTTTCACTTTTTGCATTGAAGAACTGAAATAAATTAACTTTTTGATGACATTCTAATTTTTGAGAACCACCTGTATTTATTTTTATTGGAGATGCAATGACTGATATAACACAATCCAGGTATTTAGTTATTAATTTTTCTTTGCAGTGTTTTCTATTTTGATAGATTAGATGCAACTATACTGTGTTTATTTTTTTGTTTGTATTCATTTTCTTATTTTGTGGTGGAGAAAAGGTGAGCAATTGAAACATTTTAACATTTTTAATCACTTTTGACTTTGGGCTGTGTGCACACGTTACGGATTTTTTGCGTTTTTTCGCTATAAAAACGCAATAAAAACGCTTAAAATACGCATACATATGCATCCCATCATTTATGTTGCATTCCGCAATTTTTGTGTATATGTTGTTTTTTTTTCCATGAAAAAAACGCATCGTGGAAAAAAACGCAGCATGTTCATTTATTTTGCAGATTTTTTTGCGGATTTCCCACTATAGAATTGCATCCCAGAACCTCTGGAAAAAAACGCGCAAAAAATGAGAGAAATATGCGGAAAAAAAAAACGCAAAAAATCCGCATGCGGATTTCTTGCAAAAAATGTCCGGTTTTGTTCAGGAAATTTCTGCAAGAAATCCTGACGTGTGCACATAGCCTTAGGCTGTGTGCAAATGTTCAGGAATTATCGCGTTTTTCGCTATAAAAACACAATAAAAACACTTTAAAAAGCATACATATGCATCCCATCATTTATAATGCATTCTGCAATTTTTGTGCATATGTTGGGTTTTCTTCCACGAAAAAAACACATCGTGGTAAAAAACGCATGTTCATTAATTTTGCAGATTTTTTTTGCGGATTTCCCACTATATTGCATTGGGAACCTTCGGAAAAAAGACAGAAAAAATCTGCAAAAAAAACGTGCAAAAAACGCAAAAAAAAAAATCGCACGTGGATTTCTTTAAGAAAATGTCCGGTTTGGTTCAGGAAATTTCTGCAAGAAATCCTAACTTAATCCACCTAAGTGACTTGAACCTACAACTGTTTGACTGCTTGGTTTATATACTGCAAGATTTCAAAATTGCTGTTCAATATATAGTTTAAATAATGATCTCTTATGAAGCCCAGTCTGGCAAAAGTAACATGACTGAGAACATTTCACGATTTCTGCTATTTTGCAATCTTCCCATAGTGCATACCGAATCGATGCCTTCTATTTCCCTGGTAATAGACACATATCAAGCGAGTTACATAATTTAAAAGAAGCCACAATGTACGAGTATGATCAAGATTGCCCCAAAAGCTAATCTTCGATCCTGATCCTAATTGTCGATTCACTGGACTAAACTTACAAGAAAGAACTTTACACATTTAAACAATAACCTATCTAATTTTCTTCTAATAAAGCATCTAAACCTTTTTTTAGTCATTGCGGCCATGTGCACACGCTGCGGATTCCGTTGCGGAATTTTCCGCAGCAGAGTTGATTAAATCCGCAGTGCAAAAAGTACTGCGGATTTATCGCGGTTTTTTATGTGGTTTCCACTGTGGTTTAGACACCTGCGGATTTTTACTATGGAGCAGGTGCCAAACCGCTGCGGATTCCGCACAAAGAATTGACATGCTGCGGAAAATAAACCGCAGTGTTTCCGCACGTTTTTTTCCGCAGCATGTGCACAGCGATTTTTGTTTTCCATAGGTTAACATTGTACTGTACACCGCATGGAAAACTGCAGCGTCAAAACCACTGCAGATCCGCAGGAAAAACCGCAACGTGTGCACATACCCTAAGGCTAGGTTCCCATTGCATTAGGGCAATCCGTTTAGCGCATAGCGCTAGCGGATTGCACTAACGCAATGTATTTTTTGGGGTTGCATTTAACCTTCCCGCTAGCACAGATCCCCGATCTGCGAGAGCGGGGAACGGACCTCGGGCATGCCTCGGGCGCTGCAAGCAGCGTCTGAGGCACGTCACAAAAGAACGGCACATCGCTAGCGATGCGCATTACCATTGCTGCCAATGGGTGCGCTAACGGACGCGTTGCACGGCGTTAATTTCGCCATGCAACGCTGTCCGTTAGCGCTGTCCCATTAACGCAATGGGAACCTAGCCTAACAGTTCACGGTGTGACCAGCTCTTGAGGTAGACTATTCAACAGATTAATGTTTTTATGGTAAAGAAAGACTGTCTCTGGAGATTGATCTTTTCTTGTTGCAGGGTGAGGGAGTTCGCTCTCGTTTTTGTGACGGGGTTTACACAAAACTGCATTTTGACCATATTTTCTGTATAAGTTATTTATTCATTTGTACAAGCTAATCATGTCCATCATTAGACATCTCTTCTCAAGAATAAATAAATGTAAACATTTTAATCTTTTCCCATAACCAAATTCTCTGCGCCCCTTATCAGTTTTGTGGCTCTTCTTTGTACCTTTCCTAACGACAAGTTATCCTTTCTATGAACTGTTGTTCATAACTGAATTGTATATTTAAGATGCGGTGTCATTAAAGTTTTGTAGTGTGGTAGTATTGTTACGTGATATTATATCACTTTTAGGCCGGCGTCACACACAGCGTATGAAAATACGGTCCGTATATTACGGCCGTAATACGCTGAAAAGTCCCGAAAATAGTGGTCCGTAGCTCCTCCGTAGGCAGGGTGTGTCATCTGGAAGATGCGCCTATTCTGGCACTTGGCCACTCTCTTCCCATTCCCGTGTAGCGGTGGGATATGGGGTAATGAAGGGTTAATGTCACCTTGCTATTGTAAGGTGACATTAAGCCAAATCAATAATGGAGAGGCGTCAATTATGACACCTATCCATTATTAATCCAAGACTAGTAATGGGTTAAAAAAAAAAACACACACACATTATTAAAAATTAATTTAATGAAAAAAACACAAATGTTGTTGTATTAATTTATTCTACTCTCAATCCACTCACTGAAGACCCTCGATCTGTAAATCAAAAAAAATAAAAATAAACCAAGAATATACATAACTTCCGAGGATCTGTAAGGTCCAACGATGTAAATCCATCTGAAGGGGTTAAAATATTTTGCAGGCAGGAGTTCTGCTAATGCAGCGCTACTCCTGCCTGCAAAACCCCAGCGAATGAAGGTAAAGTAGGTCAATGACCTATATTTACCTTCATTTGCGGTGAGGCACCCTCTGCTGGTTGTTCCTAGATCGTGGGAACTTTCCTAGAAAGCTCCCTGGCTCGAGTTCATATGAGGACAACCAGCAGAGGGCGCCCTCTTATGATCTCGAGCCAGGGAGCTTTCTAGAAAAGTTCCCACGATCTTGGAACAACCAGCAGAGGGCGCCTCACCGCAAATGCAGGTAAATATAGGTCATTGACCTACTTTACCTTCATTCGCTGGGGTTTTGCAGGCAGGAATAGCGCTGCATTAACAGAACTCCTGCCTGCAAAATATTTTAACCCCTTCAGATGGATTTACATCGTTGGACGTGACAGATCCTCGGAAGGTATGTATATTCTTGGTTTATTATTTTTTTTTTTATTTACAGATCGAGGGTCTTCAGTGAGTGGATTGAGAGTAGAATAAATTAATACAACAACCTTTGTGTTTTTTTCATTAAATTAATTTTTAATAATGTGTGTGTGTTTTTTTTTAAACCCTTTACTAGTCTTGGATTAATAATGGATAGGTGTCATAATTGACGCCTCTCCATTATTAATTTGGCTTAATGTCACCTTACAATAGCAAGGTGACATTAACCCTTCATTACCCCATATCCCACCGCTACACGGGAATGGGAAGAGAGTGGCCAAGTGCCAGAATAGGCGCATCTTCCAGATGTGCCTTTTCTGGGGTGGCTGGGGGCAGATGTTTTTAGCCAGGGGGGGGGCAATAACCGTGGACCCTCTGCAGGCTATTAATATCTGCCCTCAGTCACTGGCTTTACTGCTCTGGCGGAGAAAATTGTGCGGGACCCACGCCAATTTTTTCCGCCATTTAACCCCTTAATTTACTAGCTAGAACTGCCATATTTTGCATATACACACTACTAACATTAGTAGTGTGGAATATGCAAAAAAATGGGGATATGAGATGGTTTACTGTATGTAACCAGGTCTCATATCATGTCGGGTTTTAGGAAGGAGAAAGCAAAAGCCGGTAATTGAATTACCGGCTTTCTGCTATATCGCGCTGGATGAAATATTAATATATATACATATATGTGTCTCACTGACATATATATATATATATATATATATATATATACCTATTCTATGTGTACACATTTATTCTACCTATTCTACTGTAAGCTGTCAGTGTTATTTTACTGTACACCGCACTGAATTGCCGGCTTTTCTCTCTAACAGCGCTGCGTATTTCTCGCAAGTCACACTGCTGGTCCGTGTGTAATCCGTATTTTTGGGGCTTCCATAGACTTTCATTGAAGTTTTATTTGCGCAATACGGTGACAAACGCAGCATGCTGCGATTTTCTACGGCCGTAGAAAGCCGTATAATACTGATCAGTTTAATACGGCAGATAGGAGCAGGGGCATAGAGAATAATTGTGCCGTATTTTTTGCGAGTTTTACGGACGTAATTTCTGCGCTCTTACGTCCGTAAAACTCGCAAGTGTGACGCCGGCCTTAATAGATGGAAATATTCTTCTGGCATTAAAAGCTGCTGATTGACATTGCTTGATGCTATATAGTCTGTGATCTACATGTACAACCAGATCTTTTTCCAAGTAACGTTTCTAGTTATACTTTCACTATAACAAATAGAGCCTTTGTATTAATTGTTCTGAAGTGCAAAATTTTACATTGCTCAACACTGATTGTTCTGCCTTCCTCCACGTAGGATGCTGTGTGGATTCCAACATACGGCTAAACCTTCATCCACATCCCAGTAAACAGACTGTGTTGATGCTTAAGTCTTATTTATTAGGGTGATGATAACCAAAACTATAACGTTGAACAACAATGGTGGACAGTATTCATAGTAGATGATCAAATAGTGAATGATGTTGATGTACAAGGTGGATGTTCAGTGAATAATCATAGTGAATGACTGATCATAGTGGATGACTGATCATAGTGGATGACTGCTGAAAAACGAGATCCGTTAGGACAGGGGTAAGAAAGTAAGCGAGACAGGAGCACTTGTGTCTCTCTGTAGATCTGAGGAAAAATGGCTACTGAAGCTTGTCTTCACAAGAAGAATGTGGGCGGAACTAACCCATAAGACATTGCTCTTAGGAGGGAAAGGTTGGTAAACAACATGAAAAGTAGGCAACTGATGACCTCCAGTGGCCACAACTTGAATAACATGATAATTAACTCTCTGCACATTAAGATGGGCAGAACACTCCACGCTTGGCGTCAACAGATGCCACAATTAGGTTCTTTTGGGGAAAATAATAATACAAGCTCAGTAACGGGTCTGAGGAACAGTTTGTTTTCTCCAAGCTTGCACACTCTGACCTCTACTTTCCGCACTTTCCCATCTTTACTGGGCAGGGTCTTAATGACTAGGCCGAGTGGCCACTCGTTCCGATGTGACTGACTGTCTTTGACGAGTACAACATCGCCAGATTGAATGTTTGGGCAATCTTTCTGCCACTTTGTCCTGCTTTGCAGAGTGGAAAGATACTGTTTCCTCCATCTATTCCAGAAGACGTTGGACACGCTTTGTACCTGCCTCCATTGTCGTCTGTAGAGGTCTTTGTCATTGAATTCTCCGAGTGGAGCTTTCGGGAAACAGGTTTTCTGTGTGAGTAACATTGCAGGAGTAAGGATGGATGGATCTCCGGAATCACTAGAAAGTGCTGTCAGTGGCCTGGCATTCATGATGGCTGAGACCTCTGCCAAGAACGTGGATAAACTCTCTTGTGTAAGTCTGGTGTTAGCTTGCAAGAAGATAGAGTCTAATATTCTGCGTGCTATCCCTATCATCCTTTCCCACGCACCTCCCATGTGCGAAGAGTGTGGTGGATTGAAGGTCCAGGTACATCCTTGCTCACCTAGATACCTTTCCACATTATCGATGTCCAGATTGGAAGGGATTTGGAGTTCTCTTGCAGCTCCGACGAAATTTGTACCTCGGTCAGAACGAATATGCTTCACAGGTCCTCTGATTGCGATGAAGCGTCGAAGTGCGTTTATAAAACTTGATGTGTCCATCGATTCGATTACTTCGATATGAACGGCTCTGACGGACAGACACGTGAATAGAACCGCCCAACACTTTGCTTCCGTAAGTATTTTTCTAGTCCGTCGTGTAGCCACAGACCAAGGACCGAATACATCTAGTCCAACGTTGGTGAAGGGAGGTTCAGAACTGAGTCTGTCGGGTAGAAGATTGGCCATCTTCGGATTTTGGAATGTGCCCCGGAGTTTGCGACACGTAACACAGTCAAAGATGAGTTTGCTCACTCTTCTCTTAGCTCCAACTATCCATAGTCCAGCTGCCCTTAGGTTTCCTTCAGTGAACAAACGGCCTTGGTGTCTCACCAAGACATGATGGTGTTGAATCAGCAGGGTCGTTACGTGATGACGTCCAGGAATTATCACCGGGTGCTTCTCTGAAACTTCTACCTCAGCTTCTTGAAGACGACCACCGACTCTCAGCAGCCCTTCTTGATCGACAATCGGATCGAGCTTCCTCAGCCCACTGACCTCAGGAATGGGTTGTCCCTTGTTAAGGTTGTCTATTTCTCTGCCATAGGTTTCTCTTTGTATGGCACGAAGTATTATAACCTTGGCTCTTTCCAGGTCGGGAGCAGTAAACGCAAGCCTGCAGTTATGCCAACCTTTACAACGTCTCTGGCTATCAGGTAGTGCTGACTTGTATGACTGGGTTACATGAAATAGACAAGCTAAAGCTCGAACAAGTGACTTCCATGTGGAGAACCTGCTGAACCGGTGAGATTCGAGGTGGCAGCTTGAAATCTCTGTATGTAGAGCAGACACTTGAGGTCGGATCTCTTTGTCTGTGTCTGGACCCACTAGTTCGAAAGTTTCAGGCCTGCTGATCTGGGACATCGAACGGTACAAAGAGGTAGGACCTGTGAACCATGAAGTGTCCTTCAGATGACTGGGTGCAATGGATCTAGTCGCGTGGTCCGCAGGATTGTGATGAGTAGGTACGTAGTGCCACTGATTAGGGTCGGTGGATCTTCTTATCCGAAGTACCCGGTTGCTGACGTAGACGTAGAAGCGTCGTGTCTCGTTACAGATGTACCCCAGTACCACCTTGCTATCGGTGTAGAACTCTGCATCCCCGATCTTCAGGCCCATCGCATCCAAGACCAGCTCGGCCAACTCAACTGCGAGGACAGCAGCACAGAGTTCCAGTCTGGGTATCGTGTGTTCACGAAGTGGGGCCAATTTCATCCGGCTCATAACGAACCCGATATGGCATTGTCCGCTTACGTCTGTGGATTTGAGGTACGCTACTGCTGCAATCGCTTTGACTGATGCATCACAGAAAATACAAAGTGTTTGCGTTTTGACCTCTGTGGATGGCACAGGAGCATACGGTCGTTTCACACGAAGGTTGGTCAGGGCTTCAAGAGACTTCCTCCACTCTGCCCACAGGTCAGCCTTTCCCGCTGGAAGTGGATCATCCCAATCAGTAGTGTCTTGGGTGAAGTCCCTGAGCATCAGCTTTCCTTGGATGGTTACTGGAGCTACGAACCCCAAGGGGTCGTATAAACTATTCACGAAGGAAAGAACTCCTCTGCGCGTGAAGGGTTTCTCATCCTTGCTGATCTGAAAGGTGAAGGTATCTGTCTTCAGGTCCCACAGCAATCCAAGGCTCCGCTGCATAGGAAGGGGGTCGATGCTGAGGTCTAAATCCTTTAGATCGCTGGAATAGTCTTCAGAGGGAAAGGCTTCCATCAACTCTCGGCTGTTGGAAGAAATCTTGTGTAACCTTAGGTTAGACTGAGCGAGCATGTCACGAGTCCTCTTTAGTAGACTGATTGCGGCCTCACTTGTCGGTGTGGACTTCAAACAGTCATCCACGTAAAAATCCTTTTCCACAAAGGACCTGATGTCCAAGCCATACTCTTCTTCACCCTTTTTGGCAGAATGTCGGAGGCCGTAGATTGCGACCGCTGGGGAAGGACTGTTCCCAAAGATGTGTACCCGCATCCGGTACTCTGCGATGTCTTCGTCTGGGTTGTTGTCACGGTACCAGAAGAACCTCAGGTAGTTTCTGTGTTCCTCTTTGACGAGAAAACAGTGGAACATCTGTTGTATGTCGGCCATAAATGCCACTGAATCTCTACGGAAACAGAGTAATACTTCCAGAAGTCTGTTGTTGAGGTCTGGGCCCGACAGTAAGACATCATTCAATGACACGTCTTCGCATTTGGCACTTGAGTCGAATACCACTCTAATTTGACCTGGCTTCTTAGGATGGTACACTCCGAAGATGGGCAGGTACCAACACTCCTCTCCGTGTCGAAGTGCAGGTGCAATCTCTGCGTGGTTGTTCTGGAATATCTTTCCCATGAAGGTAAAGAAATGTTCCTTCGTCTCAGGTGACTTCTGAAGCTTCTGTCTTAGGGAGATGAATCTGCTGTAGACCAATTCCTTGTTGTTGGGTAGGCGTCTCCTCTGAGGTCGAAATGGTAGAGGTGCGACCCAACTATTCGCCGTATCCTTGACTATTTGTTCGTCCATGATGTCCAGGAATATCTTGTCTTCTATAGACATCGCTACCTTGTTGTCTTCCTTCGTCCTGTGGAAGACTGTACATCCTATGTGGTCTTGTTCACCTTCACAGGCGTGGTCTTCGTTGATAGGAACTGAGAAAGGGCAAGGTAGGGGAGTGCTGCTCGGTAGTTCCTTTACCAGCAGACTATTGTGACACGGCTGGAAGAGAGATGGACGTCCATTTTCTAGTGTGCTGGTAAGCATACTGTTGACTGAGACCGGCTTGTGTGCTCCTCCTAGACAGACATCTCCTACAATGACCCATCCAAGGTCTTGCCTCTGCGCATATGGAGCATTCAGTGAGCCGTTGATATATTCTCTAGTCTTGTGGACTCGTAGTATATCTCTTCCAAGAAGTAAAGCTATTGGCGCTTCTGGTTCCAACTTAGGTATCAGGTGGGCTATACACTTCAGGTGGGGGTGAAACGTTGCCACCTCTGGTGAAGGTATCTCAGACCTGTTGTCAGGAATCTGGTTGCACTCCAGGATGGTCGGTAGTGACAGACAGGTCTGGCCATCCATGGACTCCACTTTGTATCCGGTTGCTTTCCTCCCCGCCGTCTCGACGGTACCTGAACATATCCTAAGGGAGTAGGGAGAACTGGGGCCTACAATGCTGAAGTTGTCAAAGAAGATGGACCAGGCTAAAGACCTATTACTTTGGTCATCTAGGATTGCATATATCTTGAGCGCTTTGTCTCTGTGGCCTGTTGGATAGACTCGGACAAGGCAGATTTTTGAGCAGGATCTTCCTCCCTTGAGTCCCTTACAGATCTCCGTACATTGAGAGGTGACCGCAGGGGTGTCTTCGTCGGTGTTCTTCTGTTTCTCATCGTGCTCCTCTGCTTGTGACAACACTCCTGGAGGTGGTCCAGGATGCAAGGCTGTATTGTGATCCGTGCTGCTGCATTCTGCACATTTCACGCTAGCTCCACAGTTCCTGGCGAAGTGAGAGGTCGTAGCACAGCATTTGAAGCAGATGTTGTTTTCCTTGAGGAAACCTTTGCGATCCTCTAAAGTCTTCTCCCTGAAGGCTCTGCACTTTAGTAGAGGATGTGGTTTCCTGTGTAGAGGACACTGCTTACTGACATCCTGAGGTTTGCTCTCTTCCGTAGGGGGCTTGGTTGTCTTGTGTGGAGGACCTGTGGAATCAATATCAGTTTTATGGACTGCCACGGGTGTCTTACTGGGTTTGACACCAGGGGTAGTGGAGCATGACAGAGTGAAATCAAAACTAGGGTCATTTCTGATCTTGGCTTGCTGGGTGACAAACTCAACATATACAGCAAAAGGAGGGAATGGTACGTTATGAATTTGTTTATACCGTGAACCATGTATAATCCACCTTTCTTGAAGATTGTAAGGAAGTTTTTGTACTATTGGATTGACACCCCTAGCAGTGTCTAAGAATGCCAATCCAGCCAAGTGACCTTCCTTCTGGGCGACCTGTAACTCTATCAATAAATCATTCAATTCTCTAAGTCTTTGATAACCCTTGGGCCCTATCTTAGGGAAATCATCAATTCTTTTGAATAAAGCATTCTCTATTACTTCTATGGACCCATAGCATTCGTCAAGTCTTTCCCACACTTTACGTAAACCTATGTGTGGGTATTCTATGTTAATGTCTCTTAGTCTTTTAGCATGCTCGACCGATTCAGTTCCAAGCCACTTTACCAGGAGATCTAACTCCTCACTACTAGAAACGTCCAGTCCCTGAATGGCGTTCTGGAACGAAGCTCGCCACGACCTGTAGTTTTCGGCTTTGTCAGTGAACTTTACAAGTCCTTTTGTTACCAGTTCTCGGCGGGCAAAGAACTTTGCTAAGTCTATGGTGGCTTGATCAGTGTTGGTACGAGCCGGTATGTTATAGCCATGTCTAGTGTGTGGTGCATCACCATACCTGTGAGATGCTCTTGGCTTCGGACAGTCTGCATAGTACCTTTCTAGTGAAGAAGATGTCTCTTTAAGGTGAGGTGGGAGCTGTACCTTCTTCTCAGTGGAACGGTAGCTGTGGTCGACTCCTCTGTCTTGGACGTCTTCTTGTTTGTAGTAGTGAGGTTCGGGGTTGGATCGATGATAATCGGCATAGGCTGATCGTTGTAGTCTGTCGAGGGTGTTGTCCATGCTGGAGTGTCGATGAACGTACTCTGCGACGCGCTGAGCTGGATCTTGCTGCTCTAGATCTGTTCCAAGAACGTTGCTGTGTCTCTCATAATCAGGATCCTTCATGGCTTCCAAGTACTCTGCCTTAGCTATTGCAGCTGCTGCCTCTTTGTCTACCATAAGTCTTTCTAGAGACACTTGCAGGCGCGCACCTTCTGCTTCTTGCTCTGCCCGCAAACGTGCATTTTCTGCTTCATGCTCTGCCCGCAAACGTGCGGTTTCGGCTTGCAGGCGTGCAGTTTGTTCTACCTGCAAACGCACCTTTTCTGCCTCATGCTCTGCTTGTCTCAGCTTTAGATGCATTTCTTTCTCGGCAAAGGAGGACCTTGCTTTGGCTGCTTCAGCTTCAGCACGAGCGACAGCAGCCAGCTCTGCTAATGATGACCTGTTAGAGCTTGCTCGTGACCTCGTCTTGAGTGAGGATGTGCTGTTTCGAGACATTGTGCGCTTAGCTGCGTACTGCTGAGTGTTTTGGCGGGAAACTGAGTCTAGGTGCGGTGAGCTTCCGCGTGGCGGGAATGATGTAGCTTCTCTTGGCGGGCTGCAGTATAGTCCCGCGGCTGTATGGAGGCTGCTGTGATACCCGAATGCGGAGCAGTGTGGGTGTTAGCGGTTCCGTACAGTCTGAACAACTACAGCCTGCGACCGGCTATCAGTTTCACTGAAGGCAGCTAATCTGATCTTACTTTACAATCACCGCCTGCGACTGGCGGTCTCGTTTTTCACTGTTCTGCCTTCCTCCACGTAGGATGCTGTGTGGATTCCAACATACGGCTAAACCTTCATCTACATCCCAGTAAACAGACTGTGTTGATGCTTAAGTCTTATTTATTAGGGTGATGATAACCAAAACTATAACGTTGAACAACAATGGTGGACAGTATTCATAGTAGATGATCAAATAGTGAATGATGTTGATGTACAAGGTGGATGTTCAGTGAATAATCATAGTGAATGACTGATCATAGTGGATGACTGATCATAGTGGATGACTGCTGAAAAACGAGATCCGTTAGGACAGGGGTAAGAAAGTAAGCGAGACAGGAGCACTTGTGTCTCTCTGCAGATCTGAGGAAAAATGGCTACTGAAGCTTGTCTTCACAAGAAGAATGTGGGCGGAACTAACCCATAAGACATTGCTCTTAGGAGGGAAAGGTTGGTAAACAACATGAAAAGTAGGCAACTGATGACCTCCAGTGGCCACAACTTGAATAACATGATAATTAACTCTCTGCACATTAAGATGGGCAGAACACTGATCCTCATCTACCATGTGGATGCCCAAACACCCAGTTTCTCCAAGTCAACCAGTAACTTATGATTGTCTTCTATAGACCACATTTTACTACATAGTTTGGAGTCAACTGCAAAAAAAAAAACAATAAACAAAATAGAAAAAATAGAATAGAAAAAAATAGAATATTAAAATAAGTTGACTAAGAACAGACTCAGCAGTGAACCTTGAGCTGCACAACTTATAACAGCAGATAACAGAGGATCTTTGAGCCAGTTCTCTATCCAATTACAAACCATATTTTCTAACTCTACAAACCTTAATTCACCCATTATACATGTGAAGAGCTGAGGCTGCATGTTGTAATAATCACATAGGCAGAATTGAGTTGCCCGCCAGGGCCGTGGGGTACTCGGTGCCGGGTTCGGTCCTTGTTAAAGGGGTGGTCACAGTGGCAGTGACCCGGTCCGTGGTCCTGGGTGCCCAAGTAAAAGGGATAGTTTTTAAAAGGGAGTTGCAAAGCAATAAAAGTTTGTGATGCCAATTGTGGTTCTCGGTCAGAGGTGACCGACGCTGCTTAAAGGGGTCTGCTGGGGTGATGGTACAGCAGCCAGATGGTATTGCTTCCAACAGGTGAAGCTGAGTCCTCCAGGGCTCCCGGTGTACGGGGCAGGGATGGTGTGGTGGATGCCGGCAAATAAATGGAGGACACAGGGTTGTAATGCCTTTTCCTGGTTCACTGGTTAAATCAGGCCAAACAGGTGGTGATGTGGTCTGGCCGGCCAGGAGGCAATTGTGGGTCCGTCTCCCAGGTGAGGTCCGTAAGCCTTCCTGTTTGCGCTCGTATGAGAGGTCCTTGATGCCTGTGGCTCCCTGACAAAGTCCTCTCTCTCCCGTCCTGGGACAGTTACCGGTATGGTGGGCAGTGCGAGCCTTTTTATATGGTCTCTATCATGACCCGGGCTCTTTGTGTACTGCTGCACCTTCAGGTATGGGTGCAGGCAAATTACATACAGTCCTTTGCCCTCTGGTTCTGCTGTGGACCTAGAGTTCAACACAGCTCAAGGTGCCCGGTTCCTGCGCTTCAGCTCAGAGGGTGCCCAGACACAGTTCCCCTCTAAGCCCTTTCCTTCTCCTTTGCTCCTTTCCTCAGATGCTTACTACATTCCAACCCTTCAGGTTATCTACCGTTCCTGGAGCTGCAACTCACACATGGCTGCATGGCCCCACTCTCTGCTCTCACTCCTCTCTCTTCCACGTCTGCTACCAACTGTATAACTCCTCCTCCAGACCAGAATACTTATGTCTTGGGGAAGCTCCCCTGAATCCGTGTTCAGAGCTCCCCCTTCTGGCCTGGATTCAGAATGTGTTGCATGTAGGTGCTTACCTGATAAAGGAAATCCTCCTTGCCTCCAAGCATGACATCACCCTCCACGAAAGGAAGCCAACATCACTGTAATAACCAGTTACCTGGGGTGTTACAGAATAGCAATGCAACTATTTTTTCTTCTTACATCTATTGTCTTCCAGCAATTCTGAGTAGATGGTCACCATGCAATGCCCCTCAGTCCACAAGATCCCAACCAGGGGCCAGGAGTTCCACTGCCCCTGTACCAGGAAATACCCACTATCTCCTAACTTTTGGTTGGCCCACAACTCTTGTATCTCCCGCCAGTATAGTCTGTAGTAACAGTCCAGATGATGGATTCCACAACCGTAGTATGTGCAATCTGCTCCAGCCAGTAACAATAGTCCTAAGGATAGGTTCACATTGCGTTAGTGCAGTCCGTTCAACGCATACGTTAAACGGACTGCGTTAACGCAAGTGCCAAAAAAGATCGCGTTTATGCAATCGCGCTAGCGCAGATGCTCTATCTGTGCTAGCGGTGACGGACTCAAAAATGCTGCAGACTGCGTCCGAGGGTCCATCACAGAATGACGGCACATCGCTAACGCATGCCGATTATGACATGCGTTAGCAATGCGCTACATAATGGCAGTTAATGGGTGCGCAAATGCATCCATTACATAGCGTTAGTGCCGCTATGTAACGGATGCCGTCAACTCATTGCCATTAACGCAATGTGAACCCAGCCTTAGGATAGTTCCTCAAATTCAGATAACAGATCTCACTACAGAAGCATGTGTAAACAGCTCTAGCCAGCAAGCGATCTCCAATCTCCATAGGCCATCCATACATGGGCACCAGACCTCAGCAACAGATCCTTGCCCGTGTTACTGCTCCTACTCACTCACAAGACATGTGGCTTATTGTTTTCCCTCTCTTCAGATCAGCCACCTGGATGAATAGAAGTCTTCACACTTTCTCCCTAAAGGTACCGTTACACTAAATGACTTACTAACGATCACGACCAGCGATACGACCTGGCCGTGATCGTTGGTAAGTCGTTGTGTGGTCGCTGGGGAGCTGTAACACAGACAGCTCTCTCCAGTGACCAACGATCAGGGGAAAGACTTCGGCATCATTGAAACTGTCTTCAACAATGCCGAAATCCCCCTGCATCACCCAGGTAACCAGGGTAAACATCGGGTTACTAAGTGCAGGGCCGCGCTTAGTAACCTGATATTTACTCTGGTTACCATTGTAAAAGTTAAAAAAAAAAAGAGTACATACTCACATTCCGATGTCTGTCACGTCTCCCGGCATCAGCTTCCCGCACTGACTGTGTCAGCGCTGGCCATAAAGCAGAGCCAGAGCACAGTGGTGACGTCACCGCTGTGCTCTGCTTTCCGGCCGGTGCTGACAGTCAATGCAGGGAAGCTGACGGCGGGGGACGTGACAGACATTGGAATGTGAGTATGTATTTCTTTTTTTTTTACTTTTACAATGGTCACCAGGGTAAATATCGGGTTACTAAGCGCGGCCCTGCGCTTAGTAACCCGATATTTACCCTGGTTACAAGTGAACACATCGCTGGATCGGCGTCACACACTCCGATCCAGTGATCACAGCGGGTGATCAGCGACCAAAAAAAGGTCCTGATCATTCCCCTTGACCAACGATCTCCCAGCAGGGACCTGATCGTTGGTCGCTGTCAAACATAACGAGATTGTTAGCAGGATCGTTGCTACGTCACAAAAAGCGTGACGTTGCAACGATATCGTTAATGATATTGTTATGTGTGAAGCTACCTTTAGTGTGAGTTCACACAGGGCATTTCTGCTGCTTTATTTCTACACCAAAATCTGATCTTCTTGGCAGGAAAGAAACTGCGGCAAAAACATAGGTTTAGGTACGTTTTTTTGTTGTGGATTTTGTGCAATTTTGGTGCGTTTTTCTGGTGCATTTTTTTCTCTTTGTCCATGCTAATGTCCTTGACTTTTCAGTAGCAAAAACGCAGCAAACAATGATACCTCCATTTTTGCTGTGTTTTTGCATCGTTTTTTCAACACCCATTCAAGTCAATGGGTGAAAAAACGCAGCAAAAACGCTGAAAGTGACATGCTCTATGTCCAAAAAACGCAGCAAAGTACAAAATACTGATCACACAAAAAAATGTGTGTGCTTGAAATTTCTGAAATCGCATTGGTACTGGTACTGTACTGGTATTGGTACTGTAAAAAGCAGCTGAAAATTAGCATAAAAAACAGCAAAAAAAACACAGCAAAAAACGCCCTGTGTGAACTTACCTTTAAACATTTGTTGAAGAATGTTTTAGAAGCCCAGTCTCCAGCCTGTCTGCAGGGTTGTGAAAGGAACAAAGACACACATGCCCCCACCAGATGCAGGACAGAAATGCTAATGTAGGCCTTATGTATACATGAGACCCAGCCCACATGCCCTCTTCTTACTGTCACTGGATGGAGATATTGATTCCTGAGGCTGAACACTTTCCAGGAGACATTTGCGCACCTTAAACTGACAAGCAAGCAAATCTCTAATAAACATAACAATAAGATCGACATACCAGTGCTCCATGTTGGAAAAAGTCAGTGGGCAGCTCTTCACGATGCATATATGTGGGACAGTGTTAAACAACGTTGCAAAGTCAAAAAACACTATATTAACAGCTACATCTTTCAGGTTACTATTCACCATCTCTTCATAAAATGCCCCATCACAGAAGAAGAAGTCTCCAAGCTCCTCTCCTCTTCTCGTCCGACTACATGCACTACCGACCCCATTCCCTCACATCTCCTCCAGTCTCTCTCTCCAGTTGTCACAAGTCACCTAACTACAATCTTTAATCTCTCCCTCTCCTCTGGCATTTTCCCCTCCTCCTTCAAACACTCTATCATTACTCCATTACTAAAGAAACCCACCCTCGACCCATCCTGCACAAACAACTACAGACCGGTCTCCAATCTCCCCTTCATCTCTAAACTCTTGGAGCGCCTGATATACTCCCGCCTTACCCGTTACCTCTCCACTCACTCCCTCCTAGACCCTTCACAGTCCGGTTTCCGCCCCCTACATTCGACAGAAACTGCACTCATCAAAGTGACCAATGACCTTCTGACAGCAAAACGTAATGGTGACCACTCTCTGCTCATTCTTCTCGACCTTTCTGCAGCTTTTGACACTGTTGACCACCCTCTCCTTCACTCTAGGCTCCAGTCACTAGGCATTAAGGACACTGCTCTCTCCTGGTTCTCCTCCTATCTTTCTGACCGCTCCTTCAGTGTTCTGTTCTCTGGCTCCACTTCATCTCCTCTTCCTCTCACTGTTGGGGTACCTCAGGGCTCAGTCCTTGGCCCCCTTCTGTTCTCTCTCTACACGGCCCCAATTGGACAGACCATCAGCAGATTTGGCTTTCAGTACCATCTTTATGCCGACGACACACAACTATATACGTCATCCCCTGACCTTACCCCCGCTGTACTACAGAACGCTACTGACTGTCTGTCCGCAGTCTCCAACATCATGTCCGCTCTCTATCTGAAACTCAACCTCTCCAAAACTGAACTTCTTCTGCTCCCACCATCTACTAACCTCCCTAAATCTGACATTTCCCTCTCTGTGGGTGGCACCATAATAACACCCCGGCAGCAGGCGCGCTGTCTGGGTGTTATGTTTGACTCCGATCTCTCCTTCACCTCCCATATACAATCTCTTGCCCGCTCGTGCCGCTTACACCTAAAGAACATCTCTAGAATCCGCCCTTTTCTCACCATGGAGACAGCTAAAACCCTCACTGTCGCCCTGATCCACTCCCGCCTGGACTACTGTAACGCTCTATTAATTGGCCTCCCCCTCACTCGACTTTCCCCTCTCCAGTCCATCCTTAATGCAGCAGCCAGGGTCGTCCATCTGGCTAATCGTTACTCGGACGCATCCGCTCTTCACCAGTCGTTACACTGGCTACCCATTCATTACAGGATACAATTCAAAGTACTTGTTCTCACCCACAAAGCTCTCCACAGTGCGGCACCCCCTTACATCTCCTCCCTCATTTCTGTCTATCAGCCAAACAGACCACTGCGCTCTGCAAATCACTTTTGATTAACCTCTGCACTAATCCGTACCTCCCACTCCCGACTCCAAGACTTCCCCCGTGCTGCGCCAATCCTCTGGAATGCTCTACCCCAAGATATTAGGACCATCCATAATTTGCATAGCTTTAGGCGCTCGCTCAAAACACATTTGTTCAGAGTGGCCTATCACGTTCACTAATCAAAGTTATGTTATGTTTGTGTGTGTGTAGCCCATTCACTATGCCCATCTATCCCCCACCCCCTGAAGATGGCTGGACCATGATTGTAAATACATCATTGTAAATACACACCTGTACTTTGCATCTCCCCCTCCTCATTGTAGATTGTAAGCTCTCATGAGCAGGGTCGTCTTATTTTGCTTTAATTATTGTATTGTTGACGTTGTTACTTATGACTTTTGTGTTTGAAACTGTTAAACTGTAAAGCGCTGCGGAATATGTTGGCGCTATATAAATAAAGATTATTATTATTATTATTATTATTATTATTAAAATCTAATCATGTTAGTCTGCCAGCTTCTGTCCTTAGTAAAGCCATGCTTGCTATCATTTATAATGTTTTTTCTACTATACTATGCACAAGTCCCTTTATTTTTTTCTCACAATAAATGTTAAGCTTATTGGTCAATAATTAAAAGGGAAGGACCTTGAGCTCTTTTATGAAAATGGGCACTACTTGCCGATTGTGTTTTCAAAAGTGGATATGGATCAGCATGGGTATTCTGACCTGTCTGTTGCTATACACCTCAGTGTTTAGTAAGCCGGCATGCTTTCTGTACTCTCACATGGACATTATTGCCAGTCTTAACTTGTTTTTTTAGAAATCGGTGCTTCAGTAAATTTTCTGTGGATCTGGACAGAACAGTCTAGTGTTCACTCTCAATGAGTGAGCCTGGGGGCAAAAGACTGTCTCACCGAATCATCTGCTGCCCTTTGTTGGACCACTGGGTAAATTCCACAAGCCATTACTGACTACCACATTTTTTGTTCTTGATTTCTTTTAGCGTATCTTAAAGCCAGAAAGATGACATTTGAAATGACTTTAGTTTTGTGCCATGTCTGTGATCTGCTTTTTTTCTACAAAATTAAACAACTGAATGAACATCCTCCAAGGCCGGTGATTCCATAATTTTT
Source organism: Ranitomeya imitator (assembly GCF_032444005.1). NCBI lineage: Eukaryota > Metazoa > Chordata > Amphibia > Anura > Dendrobatidae > Ranitomeya > Ranitomeya imitator. The sequence continues at coordinate 144,519,192 of NC_091285.1, read as the reverse complement.
GCCAGGGGTTGTAGTCAAAGTTTCTCAAATCTTTCCACTTGCCCATTTTCTGGCATTCAACAAATTATCTTCTTGATAGATGTCATTATAGCATAAATAAGCTTATTCCCCTTAATTGTCATTGCTTTTAATGTTATGGCTGATTTGTTACACCTTAATTTGATAAAGTGTTCTACAATCACTGATAGACTCAAAGTCACATTTGCTGTAACTGATAAGAAGTAACTGGCTTTGCTCCAGGGTTAGAGTCACCCAGGCAGGTGCCATGCCTCTTATGCATACTTAGCTAGCTTTTTTAACAGTGTTCTATGTATACACTGAAATTTTTGTTTAATAAAGGTGACTTTAAATACCTTTGTTCCAATAAATTGAGGAGGCAAATCTCACAATCTGTTATTTTAAAAAATGTGTTTGAAGTTTGTGCTTTAGCACAATAATTACTTTCAGTCAGTTTGGTGAATAAAACAAATTATAAAGTCGGCCAAGAAAAATCAGTCAGATAAATCTACAGTACATTAAATCCTTTTATTGCTAATGGCAGCCATCTGACAAAGGTCTGTCTATGAAAATGTTTTTTTCTCGTCTCACTCTTACCCCATTGATCACATTTAAAGAATAACTAGACATGTGCCTATACATAAATATGGCAGTGTTTCCATATTTACCCTGCATGGACTGGGAATAAAGTTGAGTATTACATATTTTACAATTGGTTCTAACAAAGGCAACAAACATTACATATACAGTACATATATTATGCAAAATCATTAACATATCTGTAATTGCATTTTCCTCCTTTAGTATATCTACTCAATTTATATTTCTTTTGCAATGTACAATTAAATTGCTGTTATATGCTGCCAAGATTTTCAGGATCCACCAAACAGCTTAATACAAACTGACAGCTTTAGGCAATTTACAGTTCCCCTATTTCTCAAAGGCATGTCAACAGTGGGTGCAAATGAATGTTAATACTTCTATGCTGTATATATGTATATATGTATGTATATATGAATATGTATAGATAGAAATATTTATGACAACATTTGAATTCTCAGAATTGCATAAATTTTCCCAGGAAATTCGATTTACAGAGAAATTATTCTCCACAAATTGAATGCCCCTCTTGTTATGCTCTGGCAGTATGGTCTTCAAAGCCTCCTCTTCTTTGCCCCATCAAAACTTGCCTATCCTGGCCTGTTGGCTCTAGGACAGATCTTAGCAGGGGTGGAAAGTTATTGCATGATGCATGTCATGACGACATAGATGTATGATGCTCAGTGAGCTGTGAGACCAGGTTGCATCCCGAAGTCCAGGCTGGAGCTACGACATAAAAAGGAGAGGCCATGAGGACTGGACAAAGGGCAGCACTGGCCAGCATTCGGTGCTGTGCACTACGGCACTGTATCTCCCTATCTGTTCATGCCAAGCATGGACTTCCATTCATGACTAGACCACATAGATTACTGCGTCTAGCATGGCTGTAGTGAAAATTACAGCACACTCTAATTTCATAATGTAGATGAAGTCGATTTGCAGACGTGCAAATAGACACATGTGCAGGGTGTAATGAGACAGCAAATGTAAAATGTTTCGACCCTTCCTGGGTCTTGTTCACATTGTCGCGGAGGAAAAAGCAAAACACAGTAAGGGTATCAGATATACAGTGGGAATATATGTACAATATAAACAAGAAAAAATATATATAATATATACAATAGTGCTTAGATGCCCAGTGTGAGTACAGGATATATTAATGAGATGCACTGCAATATAGTATAGGGCACTGGTAGTTGGTATCTTTTAGGATACATAGGAGTGAAGAGGCGAGGGAGAAATTAAGGAAAGGAATGTCATAGCAGTGTATATTGACACCGTATAGCCAGAGTTACCAGGAGCAGTGCAGATGGGTATGGTGAGGTGGGAGGATATCCAAAAGAAATTATGAGTGTCGGTATTGTAAATGAAGGAATTGGAGTTGGCAAGTGGATAAAGACCTAAAATAAACATTACCTTAGAGCAGGGAAGAATGGAGGCACTCCCACGCTTAGGACTGGTACATCTGTCTGATGTGGTATAGTCTGTGCAGATCTTATAAAGTTTATGCAGCGGACAGGATGAAAGCAACTGTAGGGGCATGGGGCATCTTTCTGTTGCTAAGAAGATGAGATCTCTGTGACTTGAACGGTAGCAGGGCCACCCAGCTATTGGTTTTATCCTTGTGAAATCCTTGATCCATTATCTCTAGGAAGGTATCACCATCAATGGAATTGGCTAATTTATAATCATCTAGCCTCTTGCAAGATAGCACACCCTAGGTAATCTTTGTCCCAGCCACACGAGCAATCAGTGGTGTATCTATCGTCCATGGCGTTCGAGTGTACTAAGTTGGTGAGCTTCTCCTTCACAAGGAATTTGTTGGAACAGGGTACAAAAAAAGGATGGCCGTACATTGTGTTGCACTTTGTAATCTGAGCCCCAGTTCGCCCCTTTATGTTTCAAACTGTGAAGTAGCTTCAGCACTATGAGTTTGATACCCCTGGCTGTGTCTATGGACGTAGGCCTAGCAGGTTTCCTTCAGTTTTGGCGACTTGGAGTTCTACCAAGAGGTTGCTCAAGTCTCTTAACTTGCGTAAGCTTTTGTTAGAGAATTTAGGAAAGTCCTCTAGCCTTTTAAAGAGGGATCCGTCTATCATTAATGTTTTCTCTTACAGCCAAATATTTAACATTTTGATGTTTCGTTCCAGAGCACCAGATGTCATTATTTTCTGCACTACTGTTCCTGTGTTTTCATGCATAGCTTGAGCTGCTTGGCTTTGTTTCAATGTCAAAGTTAGGGCTTTTTGGCAATAATTCTTCATTGGAGACTATTTCTGGTCAGACTTCTCTGAACCATAGATAAGTGTAGCTGGGTCCAACTGTTTGCTGCTAATTTTGAAAGGAAGTAGGCATGATGTGTCTTTCATCTTGTTCATTAAGTTTCCTCACCCAAAAACTGCATCTACTGTTTTCAATGTTGCCCATTAATTTATTTGTGCTTCCAAAGAGCATGAACAGCATATCTTGATACTCTAGTCTTATCTGCTTGGTTTCCCTGTATCCGACCTTGCTGATGCAGTACAACTACTGTGGTTACCATGGCCATATTGTATGCCCTATGACATGAAATCTCATCTTTGTAGCAGAGTTTTGTTGTTCTTCATCCAGTTTAAACATCACACAGAGCTGTTTGATCCTTAGTAATCACCAAAACAGCTTTTTACTGACCTGAGAAATAAAAGAAGTGCATCCAACTACAACTTAACCCCTTAGTGACAGAGCCAATTTGGTACTTAATGACCAGGCCAATTTTTGCAATTCTGACCACTGTCACTTTATAAGGTTATAATTCTGGAACGCTTCAACAGATCCCGCTGATTCTGAGACTGTTTTTTCGTGACATATTGTACTTCATGTTAGTGGTAACATTTCTTCGATATTACTTGCGATTATTTATGAAAAAAACGGAAATATGGCGAAAATTTTTAAAATTTTGCAATTTTCAAACTTTGTATTTTTATGCCCTTAAATCAGAGAGATATGTCATAAAAAATAGTTAATAAATAACATTTCCCACATGTCTACTTTACATCAGCACAATTTTGGAAACAAAATTTTTTTTTGTTAGGGAGTTATAAGGGTTAAAAGTTGACCAGCAATTTCTCATTTTTACAACACCATTTTTTTTTAGGGACCACATCACATTTGAAGTCATTTTGAGGGGTCTATATGATAGAAAATAATGAAGTGTGACACCATTCTAAAAACTACACCCCTCAAGGTTCTCAAAACCACATTCAAGAAGTTTATTAACCCTTTACGTGCTTCACAGGAACTGAAAAAATGTGGAAGGAAAAAATGAACATTTAACTTTTTTTTGCAAACATCTTAATTCAGAACCATTTTTTTTATTTTCACAAGTGTAAAAACAGAAATGTAACCATAAATTTTGTTATGCAATTTCTCCTGAATACGCCAATACCCCATATGTGGGGGTAAACCACTGTTAGGGCGCACCGCAGAACTTAGAAGTGAAGGAGCGCCGTTTGACTTTTTCAATGCAGAATTGGCTGGAATTGAGATCGGACACCATGTCACATTTAGAGAGCCCCTGATGTACCTAAACAGTGGAAACTCCCCACAAGTGACACCATTTTGGAAACTAGACCCCTTAAGGAACTTATCTAGATGTGTGGTGAGCACTTTGAACCCCCAAGTGCTTCACAGAAGTTTATAACGTAGAGCCGTGAAAATAAAAAATCGCTTTTGTTTACACAAAAATGATCTTTTTGCCCACAAATTCTTATTTTCACAAGGGTAACAGGAGAAATTAGACCACAAAAGTTGTTGTGCAATTTCTCCTGAGTACGCTGATACCCAATATGTGGGGGTAAACAACTGTTAGGGCGCACCGCAGAGCTTGGAAGAGAAGGAGTGCCGTTTTACTTTTTCAATGTAGAATTGGCTGGAATTGAGATTGGACGCCATGTCGCGTTTGGAGAGCCCCTGATGTGCCTAAACAGTGGAAACCCCCCACAAGTGACACCATTTTGGAAACTAGACCCCTTAAGGAACTTATCTAGATGTGTGGCGAGCACTTTGAACCCCCATGTGCTTCACAGAAGTTTATAACGTAGAGCCGTGAAAAAAAAAATTGCATTTTTTCTACAAAAATTATCTTTTTGCCCACAAATTTTTATTTTCACAAGGGTAACAGGAGAAATTAGACCACAAAAGTTGTTGTGCAATTTCTCCTGAGTACGTCGATACCCAATATGTGGGGGTAAACCACTGTTTTGGCGCACCGCAGAGCTTGGAAGAGAAAGAGTGCCGTTTTACTTTTTCAATGTAGAATTGGCTGGAATTGAGATCGGACGCCATGTCGCGTTTGGAGAGCCCCTGATGTGCCTAAACAGTAGAAATCCCCCACAAGTGACCCCATTTGGAAACTAGACCCCCCATGGAACTTATCTAGATGTGTGGTGAGAACCTTGAATGCCCAAGTGCTTCACAGAAGTTTATAATGCAGAGCCGTGAAAATAAAAAATATTTTTTTTTTCCACAAAAAAGATTTTTTAGCCACCAAATTTTTATTTTCACAAGGGTAACAAGAGAAACTGGACCCCAAAAGTTGTTGTCCAATTTGTCCTGAGTATGCTGGTACCCCATATGTGGGGGTAAACCACTGTTTGGGCGCACGGCAGAGCTCGGAAGGAAGGAGCGCCGTTTTGGAATGCAGACTTTGATAGAATGGTCTGCGGGTATTATGTTGCGTTTGCAGAGCCCCTGATGTACCTAACCAGTAGAAACCCTCCACAAGTGACCCCATTTTGGAAACTAGACCCCCCAAGGAACTTATCTAGATGTGTGGTGAGAACTTTGAATGCCCAAGTGCTTCACAGAAGTTTAGAATGCAGAGTCGTGAAAATAAAAAATATTTTTTTTTCCACAAAAAAGATATTGTAGCCCCCAAGTTTTTATTTTCACAAGGGTAACAGGAGAAATTGGACTGCAATAGTTGTTGTCCAATTTATCCCGAGTACGCTGATGCGCCATATGTGGCGGTAAACCACTGTTTAGGCGCACGGCAGAGCTCGGAAGGGAAGGAGCGCCTTTTTGGAATGCAGACTTTGATAGAATGGTCTGTGGGCATTATGTTGCGATTGCAGAGCCCCTGATGTACCTAAACTGTAGTAACCCCCCACAAGTGACCCCATTTTGGAAACTAGACCCCCCAAGGAACTTATCTAGATGTGTGGTGAGAACTTTGAATGCCCAAGTGCTTCACAGAAGTTTAGAATGCAGAGTCGTGAAAATAAAAAATATTTTTTTTTTCACAAAAAAGATTTTGTAGCCCCCAAGTTTTTATTTTCACAAGGGTAACAAGAGAAATTGGACCCCAGAAGTTGTTGTCCAATTTATCCCGAGTACGCTGATGCCCCATATGTGGGGGTAACCCACTGTTTGGGCGCACGGCAGAGCTCAGAAGGGAGGGAGCACCATTTGACTTTTTGAGCGCAAAATTGGCTGTCGTGTTTGGAGACCCCCTGATGTACCTAAACAGTGGAAACCCCCCAATTCTAGCTCCAACCCTAACCCCAACACACCCCTAACCCTAATCCCAACCTCATCCATAATCCTAATCACTAACCCTAACCATAATCACAACCCTTACCCCAAAACAACCCTAATGTCAACCCTAACCATAACCCTAATCAAAACCCTAAATCCAACACACCCCTAATCCTAATCTCAACCCTAACCTCAAACCTAACCCTAATCCCAATACACCCCTAATCACAACCCTAACCTTAACCCTAATCCCAAACCTAACCCTAATCCCAAGCGTAACCCTAATGCCAACCCTAACCCTAATACGAACCCTAATCCAAACCCTAACCCTAATCCCAGCTCTAACCCTAACTTTAGCCCCAACCCTAGCCCTAACTTTAGCCCCAACCCTAACCCTAGCCCTAGGGCTACTTTCACACTTGCGTCGTTTGGCATTCCGTCGCAATCCGTCGTTTTGGACAAGAAACGGATCCTGCAAATGTGCCCGCAGGATGCGTTTTTTGCCCATAGACTTGTATTGCCGATGGATCGTGACGGATGGCCACACGTCGCGTCCGTCGTGCACTGGATCAGTTGTGTTTTGGCGGAGCGTCGGCACAAAAAAACGTTCAATGAAACGTTTTTTTGTACGTCGCATCCGCCATTTCTGACCGCGCATGCGTGGCCGTAACTCCGCCCCCTCCTCCCCAGGACATAGATTGGGCAGCGGATGTGTTGAAAAACTACAGCTGCTGCCCACGTTGTGAACAATTTTCACAACGTGCGTCGGTATGTCGGGCCGACGCATTGCGACGGCCCCGTACCGACGTGAGTGTGAAAGAAGCCTAACCCTAAGTTTAGCCCCAACCCTAACCCTAAATTTAGCCCCAACCCTAACCCTAAATTTAGCCCCAACCCTAGCCCTACCCCTAACCTAACCCTACCCCTACCCCTAACCTAACCCTACCCCTAACCCTACCCCTAACCCTACCCCTAACCTACCCCTAACCCTAACCCTACCCCTAACCCTACCCCTAACCCTACCCCTAACCTAACCCTAACCTAACCCTACCCCTAACCCTAACCCTAACCCTACCCCTAACCCTACCCCTAACCCTAACCCTAACCCTACCCCTAACCCTACCCCTACCCCTAACCTAACCCTACCCCTAACCCTACCCCTAACCCTAACCTAACCCTAACCCTAACCCTACCCCTAACCCTACCCCTAACCTAACCCTAACCTAACCCTACCCCTACCCCTAACCCTAACCCTAACCGTACCCCTAATTTTAGCCCCAACTGCTGTTCTCCTGCCGGCCGGCAGATGGAGACAGATGGCGGGCGCACTGGGCATGCGTCCGCCATGTTCTGCTGCCGGCGGCCAGGAGGAGCAGCAAGAGGATCCAGGGACCTAGGTGAGTATGCTAGGGTCCCCGAATCCCCCTATTTCTCTGTCCTCTGATGTGCGATCACATCAGAGGACAGAGAATTACACTTTACTTTTTTTTTTTGCGGTCGCCGGTAAACAGTTAATTACCGGCGATCGCAAAACAGGGGTCGGTAATACCGACCCCGATCGTGCTCTTTGGGGTCTCGGCTACCCCCGGCAGCCGAGACCCCAAAGATTCACCCGGTGCCGGCCGGCGGGCGCACTGCGCATGCGCCCGCCATTTTGAAGATGGCGGCGCCCACCGGGAGACACGAGGAGCATCGGGGGAGCTAGGTGAGTATTGGGGGGCCACCTGGGACCCCTTTTCTCTGTCCTCCGATGTGCGATCACATCGGAGGACAGAGAAATTAAAAAGAGATCGCTTTTTTTTTTTTTTTTTTGTGATCGCCGGTAAACAGTTAATTACCGGCGATCGCAAATGCGGGGTGGGTTAAAAACCCCCCGAATCATGTTCTCTGGGGTCTCGGCTACCCTCGGCAGCCGAGACCCCGGAGAAAATCGGCCTCTGGGGGGCGCTATGGACTTTTTCCACAGCGCCGTTAATTAACGGCGCTGTGGTTTAAGTACCCTTAGCGGCCGCCGTTAAAAGGCGTATCGGCGGTCGCTAAGGGGTTAAAATGCAGCGGCTTTAGCATTAAATTATAGTTAACAGTCTGCTGCATTGGTCATGATTGGTATGTGTTGTTTAACTCGCTAGATGCTGAGGTCAATAGCAACTGTGTCATCTAAATGGTTAACAGGGAAAGGGAGAGAATCAGAAACATGAGCTCAAGATTGTGTGGTTCCAATGGTTGCCTTGACAATCCAAAGTTAAATAATGGCCTCAGGGTCTGCCAGATATGATGACCTAGAAAGAAGTTAGCAACATTTTAGTGGAAATGGGCATGAGCAAGGTATTTTTGCACTCTATGCAGATGAAGCCAATGTTACCCACCCAAACAAAGGAATGGGTAAGAGCCTAAGGTAACAAGAACCCTAATGCACTACCCCCTCCTTCAATCAGTCAGCAAACAAGCTCTAACGACCTGTTCCTCTAGATCTGTTACCTTTGTCACGAGAAAATACCAGCAAAAGTAAAAAATGTGGTGTACTTTAGATGTGTGACTTATTAGGGTGTGTTTTAAAGTTAGATATAGAATCAATCATTGTTTGCAGACCATTTATACATTACAATATAACAAATAGAGATATTTATCCCTGACTACCGTCAAAACATGAATGTGTCACCAGAACTACCATTGATACATTAATACGGCACCAGAACAACCATCAGGACATGAATATTTTACCAGAACCACCAGTACATGATTACATTAGCAGAGCTATCATAAGTATTTTAATACAATAATTAAGTTTAGTACAGCAATCAACTGTAATATCAAGTCAGCCCCATAAATAATTGGATAGTATGAACCTACAATTCCCAGTATGTCCTTAACAATGGTAAAGAGATGCTGAGAGTTGCTGTTACTCCAGTACTGATGAAATTAATCAGTATCACAAATAAACATTTATATCCAGGTACCTTATAGATGACATCTTCTATGATAGGGGTTGTCTCTTTCTTTTCGTCTCCATCTTGTCTAGATGTCATGATGGAGAGCTGGTGAGAGAGAACAATGGAGGTCACTACAGACAATATGCTGAAAGATGTGTTTTGGTGTATTATATATGATACTAGATTGTGGCCCGATTCTAACGCATCGGGTATTCTAGAATATGCATGTCCCCGTAGTATATGGACAATGATGATTCCAGAATTCGCGGCAGACTGTGCCCATCGCTGATTGGTCGAGGCAACCTTTATGACATCATCGTCGCCATGGCAACCATTATGACATCTACGTCAATACTGTGCCCGTCGCTGATTGGTCGAGGCGAATTCGCGGCAGACTATGCCCGTCGCTGATTGGTCGAGGCAACCTTTATGACATCATCATCGCCATGCAGTGCCCTTCGCGGGATTTCCAGGACAGACAGACAGACAGACGGAAAAACCCTTAGACAATTATATATATAGATGATACTGTGTCAATGGAACATGTAGGTTATGACAAAATGTTTGAATTTATAAGTGTTGCATAACCAAGTACCATGCTGCTTGGCCAAAGTGTGTACGTTACATGTAACCATACTGTTATCACCAGATTGTTAACTGGTTTTTACTCCTTTAATTTTATTGATGAATAAATGTAAGTCAGTGTAGTTCTGAATTTATTTTTTCTTTTTTTTTCTTAAGCAGGACTCATCCGAGATGGTGTAGCATGTGTTTGGATTACATGACCTGCAGAGCAAGACTGTGGCTTCTTAAATACCTCCCAAAACAGAACATATGGACTTCATTGTTAAAGGAATCTGTGTCTGAAGCTCCAAGTGAAGTGCACGTTCTTCAGCCGTTTTCATCACTGCCATAACAGCTTCAGGACACAGTGCAAAAGTAAAAATCTTTGATGATTTTACTGGTTCAGGACCAACGAGACCCAACTGGCCTAAATCTAAGTTACAAATTCTTGGAGATTAAGCAATGTTAAATAAAATCTGAAGGCTGTATATATCACCAAAATGCAGATTCATTAAATAAATAGCTAACAATAAAGATGATGGAAAAATAAAAAACATTTATCTCTATATAAAATGCCTGTAAAATTGGTTAGATGATTTGTACTGTAAAATACTTTTCAACACTGTGAATGTAACTCGTCATCACCCATCGTCTCTATGTTAATAACCTGTGGTTTCAATATGAAGCATTATAACATCCAGTGCAGTTATCTATGACTTCGATAACATATTTCATAAGGGTGGATATGCTAAAAGATATCAGAACTTTGAATTTTGGCCAACGTTTTCATTATAGAAAGGATATATACATAAACATATTTAGCCTCATCCCTAACAAGTCCCCTATGCAGTGGTTTGTAGTGTTGAGATAGCTTTCTTTTATAACGTCATTACCTTTTATTACATATGAGCATGTTTTCATTTATTTTTATATAGCAAATATATTTTCCTATCTTCATATTAGCCCCAATAAGTACATTAAAGGATGTGGAACCCTTGTAGCAAACCTTCGTCATGAGATATGTCGTCCAAGGCACTGGCTAGGTTTTTCACAACTCGTTCTTTCTGACATCAAGGGACTACGCACCACCAGAAGCTGAGCTGCTAGAGGAGTATTTTTTTTTTAGAATTCTTTAGTCTCTTTCCTGTCTCTCTACAAATTAGCAAAAAGGCAGCCGACGAGCTTTCAGCTTGATGACAACTTACAAGTAAAGTAAAAAAAAATTGGATTGAGGCGAAAATTTTGCTTTTTTTGTAAGCCGTATTATTCTTCTTTTAACCAAAAACCTCATAGTTGATTTATGAAAATAAATGAGATATAGCACATCTTCCTTGTATCTAATTCTGTCTTTCTTTAGCCAAGTTGTCTTTATTGAAGGCTTCTTGATGACCATGTTCAGTTAGGAAAACTATATGCAGTGAAGAAAGGAGTATATCTCAGAAAGAGAGGCACAGATAAAAAAGCAAAACAAAAGACAGGAAAATAGTGGCATTTATATAAAAGTAAATACTTTTACATACAGTGGGGAAAATAAGTATTTGATACCGTGCCGCACAAGAGGTTGGTACACAAAATGAGAATGCTTGGTCTGGGGTAAAATGTGTGTAAATGGGTTAGTAACTGGCTTAGTGAAAGAAAGCAGAGGGTGGTTATAAATGGTATAGTCTCTAACTGGGTCGCTGTGACCAGTGGGGTACCGCAGGGGTCAGTATTGGGACCTGTTCTCTTCAACATATTCATTAATGATCTGGTAGAAGGTTTACACAGTAAAATATCGATATTTGCAGATGATACAAAACTATGTAAAGCAGTTAATACAAGAGAAGATAGTATTCTGCTACAGATGGATCTGGATAAGTTGGAAACTTGGGCTGAAAGGTGGCAGATTTGGTTTAACAATGATAAATGTAAGGTTATACACATGGGAAGAAGGAATCAATGTCACCATTACACACTGAACGGGAAACCACTGGGTAAATCTGACAGGGAGAAGGACTTGGGGATCCTAGTTAATGATAAACTTACCTGGAGCAGCCAGTGCCAGGCAGCAGCTGCCAAGGCAAACAGGATCATGGGGTGCATTAAAAGAGGTCTGGATACACATGATGAGAGCATTATACTGCCTCTGTACAAATCCCTAGTTAGACCGCACATGGAGTACTGTGTCCAGTTTTGGGCACCGGTGCTCAGGAAGGATATAATGGAACTAGAGAGAGTACAAAGGAGGGCAACAAAATTAATAAAGGGGATGGGAGAACTACAATACCCAGATAGATTAGCGAAATTAGGATTATTTAGTCTAGAAAAAAGACGACTGAGGGGCGATCTAATAACCATGTATAAGTATATAAGGGGACAATACAAATATCTCGCTGAGGATCTGTTTATACCAAGGAAGGTGATGGGCACAAGGGGGCATTCTTTGCGTCTGGAGGAGAGAAGGTTTTTCCACCAACATAGAAGAGGATTCTTTACTGTTAGGGCAGTGAGAATCTGGAATTGCTTGCCTGAGGAGGTGGTGATGGCGAACTCAGTCGAGGGGTTCAAGAGAGGCCTGGATGTCTTCCTGGAGCAGAACAATATTGTATCATACAATTATTAGGTTCTGTAGAAGGACGTAGATCTGGGGATTTATTATGATGGAATATAGGCTGAACTGGATGGACAAATGTCTTTTTTCGGCCTTACTAACTATGTTACTATGTTACTATGTTACTATACACTGCCAATTTTGCAAGTTTTCCTACCTACAGTTGAAGTGTACCTATGATAAGAATTACAGACATCTCCATTCTTCGCATGGGAAAACTTGCAAAATCGGCAGAGTATCAAATATTTATTTTCCCCTATGTACTTATGGCTAGGGTTGAGCGAAATGGGTCGTTCATTTTCAAAAGTCGCCGACTTTTGGCAAAGTCGGGTTTCATGAAACCCGATCCGACCCCTCTGCGGGGTCGGCCATGCGGTACGCGACTTTCGCGCCAAAGTCGCGTTTCAATGACGCGAAAAGCACCATTTCTCAGCCAATGAAGGTAAACGCAGAGTGTGGGCAGCGTGATGACATAGGTCCTGGTCCCCACCATCTTAGAGAAGGGCATTGCAGTGATTGGCTTGCTGTCCGCGGCGTCACAGGGGCTATAAAGGGGCGTTCCCGCCGACCGCCATGTTACTGCTGCTGATCTGAGCTTAGGGAGAGGTTGCTGCCGCTTCGTCAGAAGCAGGGATAGCGTTAGGCAGGGTCCATTAACCACCAAACCGCTTGTGCTGTAGCGATTTCCACAGCCCAACACCACCTTCGGTGTGCAGGGACAGTGGAAGCTACATTTTTTTTTTTTTTTCCTCAGCGCTGTAGCTCATTGGGCTGCCCTAGAAGGCTCCCTGATAGCTGCATTGCTGTGTGTACGCCGCTGTGCAAACCAACTTTTTTCAAAGCACAAATCCTCTTGTTCCTTCCTTTCTGCACAGCTATCTTGTTTGTTTGTCCACACTTTTTATTTAATTTGTGCATCAGTCCACTCCTTATTGCTGCCTGCCATACCTGGCTGAGATTACTGCAGGGAGATAGTAATTGAAGGACAGTTCCTTTTTTTTTTTTTTTTTGTGGGAGATTAAGATTGGCATTTCTGCTAGAGTGCCATCCCTGTCTGTGTCATCTCTCACTCAGTGGGCCATAGAAAGCCTATTTATTTATTTGCTTGATTTGGGTTCCAAAATCTTCCTGAAAAAATCACAACATCAATCAGTGGGAGAAAAATATTGGCCTCAGGGCTTGTGTGCCACTCCTGACTCCTGTGTGTGCCATCTCTCACTCAGTGGGCCATAGAAAGCCTATTAATTTTTTGCTTGATTTGGGTTCTAAATTCTACCTGAAAAATCAATAAATCAATCAGTGGGAGATTAATATTGGCCTTTGGGCTCGTGTGCCAGTCCTGAGCGTGCCATCTCTCTCACAAATAGTGGGCCATAGAAAGCCTATTTATTTTTTGGGTTGATTTGGGTTCTAAATTCTACCTGAAAAAATCAATAAATCAATCAGTGGGAGATAAATATTGGCCTCTGGGCTTGTGTGCCACTCCTGACTCCTGTGTGCGTCATCTCTCACTCAGTGGGCCCTACAAAGCCTATTTTTTTTTTATTTGTTTTCTAAATTCTCCCTGAAACAATCATTTTATTTTATTTTGTTTCTAAATTCTTCCTGAAAAATTCATTTTTTTGTTTTTTTTTTTTCTAAAGTCTCCCTGAAAAAAAAAAAAAAATCAAATCAGTGGGAGATTAATATTGCCCTTTCTGCTTGTGTGCCAGTCTTGACTCCTGGGTGTGCCATCTCTCTTTCTCTCCAATTGTGGGCCATAGAAAGCCTATTAATTTTTTTGCTTGATTTGGGTTCCAAAATCTACCTGAAAAAATCACTAAATCAATCAGTGGGAGATAAATATTGGCCTCTGGGTTTGTGTGCCACTCCTGACTCCTGTGTGCGTCCTCTCTCACTCAGTGGGCCCTACAAAGCCAATTTTTTTTAATTTGTTTTCTAAATTCTCCCTGAAACAATCATTTTATTTTATTTTGTTTCTAAATTCTTCCTGAAAAATTCATTTTTTTGTATTTTTTTTTCTAAAGTCTCCCTGAAAAAAAAAATAAAAAATCAAATCAGTGGGAGATTAATATTGCCCTTTCTGCTTGTGTGCCAGTCTTGACTCCTGGGTGTGCCATCTCTCTCTCTCTCCAATTGTGGGCCATAGAAAGCCTATTAATTTTTTTGCTTGATTTGGGTTCCAAAATCTACCTGAAAAAATCACTAAATCAATCAGTGGGAGATAAATATTGGCCTCTGGGCTTGTGTGCCACTCCTGACTCCTGTGTGCGTCCTCTCTCACTCAGTGGGCCCTACAAAACCTATTTTTTTTTTATTTGTTTTCTAAAGTCTCCCTGAAACAATCATTTTATTTTATTTTGTTTCTAAATTCTTCCTGAAAAATTCATTTTTTTGTATTTTTTTTTTCTAAAGTCTCCCTGAAAAAAAAAAAAAATCAAATCAGTGGGAGATTAATATTGCCCTTTCTGCTTGTGTGCCAGTCTTGACTCCTGGGTGTGCCATCTCTCTCTCTCTCCAATTGTGGGCCATAGAAAGCCTATTAATTTTTTTGCTTGATTTGGGTTCCAAAATCTACCTGAAAAAATCACTAAATCAATCAGTGGGAGATAAATATTGGCCTCTGGGCTTGTGTGCCACTCCTGTCTCCTGTGTGCGTCCTCTCTCACTCAGTGGGCCCTACAAAGCCTATTTTTTTTATTTGTTTTCTAAATTCTCCCTGAAACAATCATTTTATTTTATTTTGTTTCTAAATTCTTCCTGAAAAATTCATTTTTTTGTATTTTTTTTTCTAAAGTCTCCCTGAAAAAAAAATAAAAAATCAAATCAGTGGGAGATTAATATTGCCCTTTCTGCTTGTGTGCCAGTCTTGACTCCTGGGTGTGCCATCTCTCTCTCTCTCCAATTGTGGGCCATAGAAAGCCTATTAATTTTTTTGCTTGATTTGGGTTCCAAAATCTACCTGAAAAAATCACTACATCAATCAGTGGGAGATAAATATTGGCCTCTGGGCTTGTGTGCCACTCCTGACTCCTGTGTGCGTCCTCTCTCACTCAGTGGGCCCTACAAAGCCTATTTTTTTTTTTATTTGTTTTCTAAATTCTCCCTGAAATAATCATTTTATTTTATTTTGTTTCTAAATTCTTCCTGAAAAATTCATTTTTTTGTATTTTTTTTTTCTAAAGTCTCCCTGAAAAAAAAAAAAAAATCAAATCAGTGGGAGATTAATATTGCCCTTTCTGCTTGTGTGCCAGTCTTGACTCCTGGGTGTGCCATCTCTCTCTCTCTCCAATTGTGGGCCATAGAAAGCCTATTAATTTTTTTGCTTGATTTGGGTTTCAAAATCTACCTGAAAAAATCACTAAATCAATCAGTGGGAGATAAATATTGGCCTCTGGGCTTGTGTGCCACTCCTGACTCCTGTGTGCGTCCTCTCTCACTCAGTGGGCCATAGAAAGCCTATTTTTTTTTATTTGTTTTCTAAATTCTCCCTGAAACAATCATTTCATTTTATTTGGTTTATAAATTCTTCCTTAAAAAATCATTTTTTTTTATTTTTTTTTTTTTCTAAAGTCTCCCTTTAAAAAAAAAAAAACAAATCAGTGGGAGATTAATATTTACATTTGCGCTTCAGTGACAGTCCTGCGTGTGTGGCATCTCTCTCATTTGTTGCCACCAACAACAGAGTGTGTAACATTGTGCCTGATTTTCGTTGTGGTCTCACCCACCTGTAAAGGGGTAGCTAAATCATACTGAAGTTATAGCTCACCGTGTAAGTTGTGTGACAGCAACAAATACCGTTAGTTTGGTAACGTTTTTAAAACAATGAGGAAGTCTGGTGGAAGAGGTCGTGGCCGGGGGCGTTCATTGTCAGCTGGTAATGAGGGTAGTGGTAGTGGTGGAGCATCAGGTGGTCGTGGGAAAAAAAATATTGCACCTAAGTCTGGAGCTGTGGAGCCAGGTTCGTCGTCTGGCTACACAAGGCCTCGAACGCTCCCTTTTCTGGGAGTAGG
The DNA here is from genome assembly GCF_032444005.1 of Ranitomeya imitator. Taxonomy (NCBI): domain Eukaryota; kingdom Metazoa; phylum Chordata; class Amphibia; order Anura; family Dendrobatidae; genus Ranitomeya; species Ranitomeya imitator. The sequence continues at coordinate 144,502,984 of NC_091285.1, read as the reverse complement.
AAAACCGCTTTTAAAGCCGGAGCAGCAAGAGCAAGTTTTGGCTTATCTTGCTGACTCAGCCTCTAGCTCTTTTGCCTCCTCTCGTGAAACTGGTAAAAGTAAAAGCAGCGCGTCGTTAGTGGATGTTCACGGTCAGGGACAAGTCGCTTCCTTGTCCTCTTCAGCAAAAACAACAACAGAGAAGAATGCAGCAGGCGACACAACGGGTTACTCCATGGAGCTCTTAACACATACCGTCCCTGGCTTAGAAAGTGAAGCAGTTAACAGTCCATGCCCATTACAAGTTGAATCTGACATGGAGTGCACTGATGCACAGCCACAGCCAGACTACTATGCTGGTCCTTTGACTCAGACCACAACATTGCCCTCGCAGGGTGCTGATCAAGAATCAGACCCTGATGAGACTATGTTGCCCCATCACGAACGCTATACCACCGACCGACACGGTGACACAGACGAAGTTGCACACGAGCTACAAGAAGAGGTAATAGATGACCCAGTTCTTGACCCCGATTGGCAGCCATTGGGGGAACAGGGTGCAGGCGGCAGCAGTTCTGAAGCGGAGGAGGAGGGGCCGCAGCAGGCATCAACATCGCAACAGGTTCCATCTGCCGGGCCCGTATCTTGCCCAAAACGCGAGGCAAAGCCAAAACCTGTTGGAGGACAGCGTGGCCATCCGGTTAAAGCTTAGTCTGCAATGCCTGAAAAGGTATCCGATGCTAGAAAGAGTGCAGTCTGGCATTTTTTTAAACAACATCCAATTGATCAGCGCAAAGTCATCTGTCAAAAATGTTCAACTACCTTAAGCAGAGGACAGAATCTGAAAAGTCTCAATACAAGTTGCATGCATAGACATTTAACCACCATGCATTTGCAAGCCTGGACTAACTACCAAACGTCCCTTAAGGTTGTAGCACCCTCGGCCAATGAAGCTAGTCAGCAACGCAACATCCCTTCCGGCAGTGTAGGGCCACCATTTTCCGCACCACCTGCAATATCTGTGCAGGTTTCTTTGCCAGGCCAAAGCAGTCAGGGTCAGGGAATCACCAGTTTTGTAGTAGGAAACACTGCATCTAGGGCACCGGCGGCAACAATACCATCTCCCACCGTCTCTCAGTCTGCCATGTCCACCGGCACCCCCGCTAGTTCCACGATCTCCAGCTCTCCAGTCCAGCTCACCCTACATGAGACTATGGTTAGAAAAAGGAAGTACTTAGCCTCGCATCCGCGTACACAGGGTTTGAACGCCCACATAGCTAGACTAATCTCGTTAGAGATGATGCCCTACCGGTTAGTTGAAAGCGAAGCTTTCAAAGCCCTGATGGACTACTCTGTACCACGCTACAAGCTACCCAGTCGACAATTTTTTTCCAGAAAAGCCATCCCAGCCCTCCACCAGCATGTTAAAGAGCGCATCGTCCATGCACTCAGGCAATCTGTGAGCACAAAGGTGCACCTGACAACAGATGCATGGACCAGTAGACATGGCCAGGGACGTTACGTGTCCATCACGGCACACTGGGTAAATGTGGTGGATGCAGGGTCCACAGGGGACAGCAAGTTTGGGACAGTTCTGCCTAGCCCACGGTCTAGGAAACAGTTGGCTGTAGCCGTTCGCACCCCCTCCTCCTCCTCCTTGTCCTCCTGCAGAAGCGAGACCTCGTCCACAGACCGCAGTCGCACAACCACTCCATCCGCAGCTGCCACTGTTGCACACCAGGTCTCCCATTATGGGGCAGCTACTGGCAAAAGTCAGCAGGCTGTATTGGCTATGAAGTGTTTGGGCGACAACAGACACACCGCTGAAGTTCTGTCTGAGTTCTTGCAGAAAGAAACGCAGTCGTGGCTGGGCACTGTAGATCTTGAGGCAGGCAAGGTAGTGAGTGATAACGGAAGGAATTTCATGGCTGCCATCTCCCTTTCCCAACTGAAACACATTCCTTGCCTGGCTCACACCTTAAACCTGGTGGTGCAGTGCTTCCTGAAAAGTTATCCGGGGTTATCCGACCTGCTCCTCAAAGTGCGTGGACTTTGCTCACATATCCGCCGTTCGCCCGTACACTCCAGCCGTATGCAGACCTATCAGCGTTCTTTGAACCTTCCCCAGCATCGCCTAATCATAGACGTTGCAACAAGGTGGAACTCAACACTGCACATGCTTCAGAGACTGTGTGAACAGAGGCGGGCTGTTATGTTTTTGTGGGAGGATACACATACACGGGCAGGCAGTAGGATGGCAGACATGGAGTTGTCAGGTGTGCAGTGGTCGAAGATTCAAGACATGTGTCAAGTCCTTCAGTGTTTTGAGGAATGCACACGGCTGGTTAGTGCAGACAACGCCATAATAAGCATGAGCATCCCCCTAATGCGTCTGCTGATGCAAAGTTTGACGCACATAAAGGATCAGGCGTCTGCAGCTGAGGAAGAGGAAAGCCTTGATGACAGTCAGCCATTGTCTGGCCAGGGCAGTGTACAGGACGAGGTAGCGGGCGAACAGGAGGAGGAGGACGAGGAGGATGATGGGGATGATTATATTTTTAATGAGGAAGCTTTTCCGGGGCCAGTGGAAATTGTTGGCGCGGCAAGGCCGGGTTCTGGTTTTTGGAGGGACACAAGTGACGTGGATTTGCCTGAAACTGCCCCTCAACCAAGCACAACCTCAGATTTGAGAACTGGAACTTTGGGCCACATGGCGGATTATGCCTTACGTATCCTCAAAAGGGACACACGCATAACAAAAATGATGAACTATGACGATTACTGGTTGGCCTGCCTCCTTGATCCTTGCAATAAAGGCAAATTGCAAAATATAATGCCACATGAGAACTTGGAACTAATATTAGCAACCAAACAATCAACGCTTATTGACCGTTTGCTTCTGGCATTCCCTGCACACAGCGCCCGTGATCGTTCTAACACGAGCTGCAGGGGCCAGCAGACCAGAGGTGTTAGAGGGGCAGAAATCAGAAGTGGCGTTGGCCAAAGGGGTTTTCTGACCAGGTTGTGGAGTGATTTTGCTATGACCGCAGACAGGACAGGTACTGCAGCATCAATTCAAAGTGACAGGAGACAACATTTGTCCAGTATGGTTACTAACAATTTTTCATCCCTTATCGACGTTCTCCTTCAACCGTCATTCCCATTTGATTACTGGGCATCAAAATTAGACACCTGGCCAGAATTGGCAGAATATGCATTGCAGGAGCTTGCTTGCCCGGCAGCTAGTGTCCTATCAGAAAGAGTATTCAGTGCTGCAGGTTCAATACTAACAGAAAAAAGGACTCGTCTGGCTACCCAAAATGTAGATGATCTAACCTTCATTAAAATGAACCACAACTGGATTTCGAAATCTTTTGCCCCACCTTGCCCGGCTGACACCTAGCTTTCCTATGAAAAGGTCTTGCCTGTGGACTATTCTGAACGACTTTTCCAATCTCGTAATTTGCAGCACCTGATTGTCCAGCATCCGACATGTTAACACCTCCCTAAATGGCCAAAGTCCCCACACTGGGCCGTGGTATCGCCACTTGGCGCCAGCACCCGTGAGAGTACTGTTTGTCTGAAGAGGTGGGTGTGCCCGCTTTTGGTCGACGGCACTGCCACTAGGTCCCTCATAGTACAATAAAGTGTCTGGCGGTGGTGGTGCGCACCCAACGTCAGACACACCGTTGTAATATGAGGGGCCCTGGGCCTGTACCGCCGGCCACAAGACAGTCCCCCCCAGGTCAAACAGTGCTCTACGACTTGCAAAATTTTCTCTCACAGCTCCACCAATGTTTAGTCTATGCGCTGACATCCTTCAATGCCTGGCACTGTCAATACCATTGTATTGACATTTTTCTTATGTTAGGCCTTCGAAGCCTGTCTGCGGTCACTCCTTCCACTAGGCCTCCACTGACCTGTCTACTGCTGCCCGTGTTCCCCTGGAACCAATTTTAAATTGCCTACAGCCCAATTTTTGTTATGTTAGGCCTTCGAAGCCTGTCTGCGGCCCGTTCTTTCCACTACTACTACACTGACCTGGCTACTGCCGCCCGTGTTCCCCTGGAACCATTTTTAAATTGCCTACAGCCAGCCCAATTTATTATGTTAGGGCTTCGAAGCCTGTCTGCGGTCCCTCCTTCCACTAGGCCTCCACTGACCTGTCTACTGCTGCCCGTGTTCCCCTGGAACCAATTTTAAATTGCCTACAGCCAGCCCAATTTATTATGTTAGGGCTTCGAAGCCTGTCTGCGGTCCCTCCTTCCACTAGGCCTCCACTGACCTGTCTACTGCCGCCCGTGTTCCCCTGGAACCAATTTTAAATTGCCTACAGCCAGCCCAATTTATTATGTTAGGGCTTCGAAGCCTGTCTGCGGTCCCTCCTTCCACTAGGCCTCCACTGACCTGTCTACTGCTGCCCGTGTTCCCCTGGAACCAATTTTAAATTGCCTACAGCCAGCCCAATTTATTATGTTAGGGCTTCGAAGCTTGTCTGCGGTCCCTCCTTCCACTAGGCCTCCACTGACCTGTCTACTGCTGCCCGTGTTCCCCTGGAACCAATTTTAAATTGCCTACAGCCAGCCCAATTTATTATGTTAGGGCTTCGAAGCCTGTCTGCGGTCCCTCCTTCCACTAGGCCTCCACTGACCTGTCTACTGCCGCCCGTGTTCCCCTGGAACCAATTTTAAATTGCCTACAGCCCAATTTTTGTTATGTTAGGCCTTCGAAGCCTGTCTGCGGCCCGTTCTTTCCACTACTACTACACTGACCTGGCTACTGCCGCCCGTGTTCCCCTGGAACCAATTTTAAATTGCCTACAGCCAGCCCAATTTATTATGTTAGGGCTTCGAAGCCTGTCTGCGGTCCCTCCTTCCACTAGGCCTCCACTGACCTGTCTACTGCTGCCCGTGTTCCCCTGGAACCAATTTTAAATTGCCTACAGCCTGCCCAATTTATTATGTTAGGGCTTCGAAGCCTGTCTGCGGTCCCTCCTTCCACTAGGCCTCCACTGACCTGTCTACTGCTGCCCGTGTTCCCCTGGAACCAATTTTAAATTGCCTACAGCCAGCCCAATTTATTATGTTAGGGCTTCGAAGCCTGTCTGCGGTCCCTCCTTCCACTAGGCCTCCACTGACCTGTCTACTGCTGCCCGTGTACCCCTTGAACCAACATCAGAAAATATAAAAATAAGTATTTTGCTTATAAAAAAGAAAATACTGGAGAGATATCAAATGCAGACATTTTAACATTAAAAACAAACACATACAACAAAAATCTGGTACAGTACTAAAAATGGCCACCAGCTACAATAACTTTCTCCTGCAAGTAGTTAACTGAAAGTTTTTTTCAATTTAAAACACAGATATGGCATCCACCGAGTGTTGTCCTGTCGCGTCTTCTTTATATTATTGCCAAGAAGATGCAAAACAATGAAAATAATAAAATCATTATTTACCAAAAAAATAGAGTAAGTCAAAACCACATTGCAAATAAACATTCATTACAAATAAAGAAGCAGGGCGCATCCGAGGGTGAGTATATACCTAATAAGAATATAATCACCCTCGGACGCGCCCTGCTTCTTTCCGACAGCCTTCCTTCCTAAGAATCAGCCCTTCCGTGGTGTAGAGAGAGGGTTTGATACACTCCAAGGTGTTCCCCAGGTTGCCTTTCCTGAGCTTCGATCTTCATGCTCTCGTTTAGTAGTTGTCGGAAAGTAGGCTGCATTAGGCCTACAAATTGGGTATGGGGTGGAGAGAGATGGTGTGTTACACTCCAAGGTGTTCCCCAGGTTTCCTTGCCATTGCTTCGGTCTTCCGACTCTCGTTTAGTAGTTGTAGAAAAATACACTGCATTGGGCCTACAAAATGGGTATCGGGTGGAGAGAGATGGTGTGTTACACTCCAAGGTGTTCCCCAGGTTTCCTTGCCATTGCTTCTGTCTTCCGACTCTCGTTTAGTAGTTGTAGAAAACTACACTGCATTAGGCCTACAAAATGGGTATCGGGTGGAGAGAGATGGTGTGTTACACTCCAAGGTGTTCACCAGGTTTCCTTGCCATTGCTTCGGTCTTCCGACTCTCGTTTAGTAGTTGTAGAAAACTACACTGCATTAGGCCTACAAAATGGGTATCGGGTGGAGAGAGATGGTGTGTTACACTCCAAGGTGTTCCCCAGGTTTCCTTGCCATTGCTTCGGTCTTCCGACTCTCGCTTAGTAGTTGTAGAAAACTACACTGCATTAGGCCTACAAAATGGGTATCGGGTGGAGAGAGATGGTGTGTTACACTCCAAGGTGTTCCCCAGGTTTCCTTGCCATTGCTTCGGTCTTCCGACTCTCGTTTAGTAGTTGTAGAAAACTACACTGCATTAGGCCTACAAAATGGGTATCGGGTGGAGAGAGATGGTGTATTACACTCCAAGGTGTTCCCCAGGTTTCCTTGCCATTGCTTCGGTCTTCCGACTCTCGTTTAGTAGTTGTAGAAAACTACACTGCATTAGGCCTACAAAATGGGTATCGGGTGGAGAGAGATGGTGTGTTACACTCCAAGGTGTTCCCCAGGTTTCCTTGCCATTGCTTCGGTCTTCCGACTCTCGTTTAGTAGTTGTAGAAAACTACACTGCATTAGGCCTACAAAATGGGTATCGGGTGGAGAGAGATGGTGTGTTACACTCCAAGGTGTTCCCCAGGTTTCCTTGCCATTGCTTCGGTCTTCCGACTCTCGTTTAGTAGTTGTAGAAAACTACACTGCATTAGGCCTACAAAATGGGTATCGGGTGGAGAGAGATGGTGTGTTACACTCCAAGGTGTTCCCCAGGTTTCCTTGCCATTGCTTCGGTCTTCCGACTCTCGTTTAGTAGTTGTAGAAAACTACACTGCATTAGGCCTACAAAATGGGTATGGGGTGGAGAGAGATGGTGTGTTCCACTCCAAGGTGTTCTCCAGGTTGCCTTTCCTGAGCTTCTATCTTCAGGCTCTCGTTAAATTGTGGTTAAATGGAACAACTGCATTTGGCGTACTAGTTGGTTTGGGGCCTACTAACAGTGTCTGCCGCTCCTTGCTGTTCTCCTGGTTTCCTGTCCTGAAATTCCGTTTTCAGGCGCTCGTTAAGTAGTTGTTAATGTTAGACTGCATTTGGCCTACTAGTTGGGTTGGGGCCTACTATCGGTGTCTGCCACTCCTTGCTGTTCTCCTCCACTGAACAAAGCTGTGCCGCCTGTTTACTACGGTTGCCAATTTTGAACTGCATTTCGACTACTTACTGATTTGGGCCTACTCTCTGTGTCAGCCTCTCATTCCAGTTGTCCTCCACTGCAATGCCCCCTGGTTATTCCTGTGTTACCAATTTTGAACTGCATTTAGCCAACTTTATTCTTTGGGCCTATATCTGTGTTTCCTCCTCATCCTGCTCATTGCCCAGCCAGTGATAGATGAGTCTGCTGGTACATTGACCCATAACGCAACATTCCCCGTGCACGCTACACAAGAACATTGTGACCCTGCTGAAAGTCAGGTTGCTCTTCCCGCATACCATACCACCTTACACGGGGACAAAGAGGAAGGTGCAGATGAAAGTGCAGGTTCCTTCATCAGGTGGGGGGAGGAATACTCGTTGGCAACGTCACTGGCACAGGGCCTCTCATAGTACGCAAAAGTGTTGCTGCCGGTGGGAGGCGCCCCCGCCGTGCAAACACACCGCCATACTTTGAGGGGCCCTGTGCCAGTGCCAATGCCAACGAGTGGGCCCCCCCTGCTTGCTCAGGATCACAGCACTTGCAAAGTTTAAATACTTACCTTACCTTAACTATTATTATAAGGGAAATTAAGATTGACAAGCTTCATTAAGAAGAATGCATGGTTTTGGCATTAAAATGGGCACTTTAGGTGTTTTCCTGGCCCCCACTCACTGCCGACTATGCTGCCCCATTGACTTGCATTGGGTTTCGTGTTTCGGTCGATCCCGACTTTACGTCATAATCGGCCGATTTCACTCGACCCGACGTTTGAGATAGTCGGGTTTCGCGAAACCCGGCTCGACTCTAAAAAGGTCAAGGTCGCTCAACTCTACTTATGGCAATTGACAGGTCTTTGTTAATACATAATATAATAAGAATATGAATATTTTTTTCTGTATGAATCTACCACTCTTTCCATTCCATGACTGTAAGACAACTGGCTACAGCTAGGTCCCTCTTAACTGCTCTGTCTGCAATAAAGAAAACATAAAGCCAATCATTTTTATGAAACCCCTTTGTAGTATGATTCGATCCAAAATGCATCCATTATTGCATTGGTGTCTGTATGTGTTCCTCTCTGTGGATTGCTAAATAAAGCCATTATGAAATCCTATCAGATCCTTGGAGCTGGATTTTTTTTTAGCTTTTATAAAACAGCATCCAATCAGCCATATGATGAAAATGAAAGATAATAGCAGAAAATATTATCTACAAAATTTCTTTCAGTAGCAAAAAATTTCAATAACAAAGCTCCTATTCTGTTAGAATTTACTAACAGTGTTTATATTTATTGCTCCTTTAAGTTTGGTAGACTGTTTAAACAGGGGACCTTCTGACAATTTGTTTAGACACATCAGAAGATCAAGTCAGTATGGGTCTTGAGTAGGAACTCAAAACAATATACTGTTATCCTTAGTAGTGATGAGCAAGTACTAAAATACTTGAACGCTCGCTACTCGAATCAAATCGAGCAGGTGGTACACTTGGATAGGCTCGACTCGAGTCCAGAGTATAATGGCAGTCAATGGGAAATGAGCATTTTTCCAGTAGATCCTAACAGGAGGGCAGGGAAATTGCTGAAATGGATGGATCCAGGGCTCAAATGTAATGGTAACAGCATGGAGAAGTCACCTGGACTCATCTTTGACTCCCATGTTGCCCTTGGGAACAATGATGTCAGAATATTATGCCACTTTTACGGACTGCCAATAAAACATGCAAAGCCATAGATAAAATGGAGTTTACAGGAAAAAATGTTAGGAAACGTTCTTTCCTGTATAACAAATTGTATATAAGATAAAATTAAACAGAAAACAAAAAAGAAGACTCCTCTACCCCTTAACCCCTTTCCGACGTTGGGCGTAATAGTACGCCCATGTTGGAATCCCTCCCTTTCATGTGGGCTCCGGCGCTGAGCCAAAATCTTTCCTGGCACATGTCAGCTGTTTTGAACAGCTGACATGTACCTCTAAGGGCTGCGGGTGGAATAGCGATCCACCTTGTGGCTGTTAACCTGCTAAATACCATTGGAAATCTCTGACAGTAGCATTTAACTTGCGCTTACTGGAAGCGCGCCAGAAATCCCACCCATCAGTGATGCCGTAACATGATCGCAGGTCTTCGATGGATTGGCATGACAACCAGAGGTCTCCAGCAGACCTCTATGGTTGTCATAGCCAGATTGCTATGAGCACCACCCAGTGATCGGTGCTCACAGCAGTGTGCATTTCTGCTACACACAGGCGATCTGATCATCGCCTGTGTGTAGCAGAGGCAATCAGACAACTGCAGCTTTTAGTCTCCAATGGAGACTATTGAAGCATGCAAAGAGTTAAAAAAAGTTTAAAAAAATATAAAAAAAATTAAAAATATATAAAAGTTCAAATCACCTCCCTTTCATCCCATTCAAAATAAAACAAAATAAAACAAAAAAAACAAGTTTTTTTGGTCGCCGCTACATTGCAATAAAATGCAATAACGAGTGAACAAAAGATCGTATCTACACCCATATAGTATAAATAAAAAGGACAGCTTGGTGTGCTAAAAAGAGGCCTTCACCCAGCCCCAAACCCTGAAAAATGGAGACGCTCCAGGTTTCAGAATATGGCATCATTTTTTTCACCACTTAAATAACCTAGACATGTTTGGTGTCTATGAACTCTTCAGGATTGAGAGTCCTCAGTAGTTGATACCTTTTAATGGCTAACTGAAAAGATGGTAACAAATTACAAGGTATCAACTACTGAGGACTCTCAATTCTAAATATTTTTCTATCCACTGGCTAACATGGTGACCTGTAGAATCATAAAGGCATGTCAGTTTTAGCATTTGGTGAGCATGGTAGAAAAAAAAACAAGTGTGCAATTGCACTTTTTTCGCAGTTTCACTGCACTTGGATTTTTTTCCCATTTTCCATTACAATATATGTTGAAAACAATTCTGTTGTTCAAAAATACAACTTGTCCCGCAAAAAAGCAAGCCCTCATATGCCTATTTTGACAAAAAATAAAAAAGATATGGCTCTGGGAAGAAGGGGAGCAAAAAACAAAAACTCAAAAGAAAATACATCTGGTCGTTAAGGGATTAATAGCCAGGCCATCTCTCACCATATTTCCCAGTTGCCTACGACTACAGTATGTCACGATTCACACCGTGACCGTCACCCCTACGTCACGGGTCGGGGTGACTTTAGGCCAACAGACGGCTATCACATGTGCAGGGGGCTTATCTTAGTTATCCCTCCACTCCACAATGTGATGAAAAAAAAAACACACACAAGGCTTTTGACCTCTCAGTTTACAGCAGGGGCTTATTCTAGGTATCCCACTGCTCTTCAATATACCACGAACTGCAGGGATTTATGTGTATCCCGCTTACAGTTCCCCTTGAAACTTGCAGCTCTCTGGCGCCCCCCTTACTCTCAGGTCAGATTAGGTACTGCACCTGGGGTAATTAGTCGCCAGAAAGGCTGCCTGCTATGTACTGGCTATTGGTTCAACCAAAAAAGAGAACTCATAAGGAAGTCAAACGCCAATATAATATTAAACAAATTTTATTCCAATATAATATACAGGTCCTTCTCAAAAAATTAGCATATAGTGTTACATTTCATTATTTACCATAATGTAATGATTACAATTAAACTTTCATATATTATAGATTCATTATCCACCAACTGAAATTTGTCAGGTCTTTTATTGTTTTAATACTGATGATTTTGGCATACAACTCCTGATAACCCAAAAAACCTGTCTCAATAAATTAGCATATCAAGAAAAGGTTCTCTAAACGACCTATTACCCTAATCTTCTGAATCAACTAATTAACTCTAAACACATGCAAAAGATACCTGAGGCTTATATAAACTCCCTGCCGGGTTCATTACTCAAAACCCCCATCATGGGTAAGACTAGCGACCTGACAGATGTCAAGAAGGCCATCATTGACACCCTCAAGCAAGAGGGTAAGACCCAGAAAGAAATTTCTCAACAAATAGGCTGTTCCCAGAGTGCTGTATCAAGGCACCTCAATGGTAAGTCTGTTGGAAGGAAACAATGTGGCAGAAAACGCTGTACAACGAGAAGAGGAGACCGGACCCTGAGGAAGATTGTGGAGAAGGACCGATTCCAGACCTTGGGGAACCTGAGGAAGCAGTGGACTGAGTCTGGTGTGGAAACATCCAGAGCCACCGTGCACAGGCGTGTGCAGGAAATGGGCTACTGGTGCCGCATTCCCCAGGTAAAGCCACTTTTGAACCATAAACAGCGGCAGAAGCGCCTGACCTGGGCTACAGAGAAGCAGCACTGGACTGTTGCTAAGTGGTCCCAAGTACTTTTTTCTGATGAAAGCAAATTTTGCATGTCATTCGGAAATCAAGGTGCCAGAGTCTGGAGGAAGACTGGGGAGAAGGAAATGCCAAAATGCCTGAAGTCCAGTGTCAAGTACCCACAGTCAGTGATGGTGTGGGGTGCCATGTCAGCTGCTGGTGTTGGTCCACTGTGTTTCATCAAGGGCAGGGTCAATGCTTTATGGTGATGAAGATTTCATTTTTTCAGCACGACCTGGCACCTGCTCACAGTGCCAAAACCACTGGTAAATGGTTTACTGACCATGGTATTACTGTGCTCAATTGGCCTGCCAACTCTCCTGACCTGAACCCCATAGAGAATCTGTGGGATATTGTGAAGAGAAAGTTGAGAGACGCAAGACCCAACATTCTGGTTGAGCTTAAGGCCGCTATTGAAGCATCCTGGGCCTCCATAACATCTCAGCAGTGTCACAGGCTGATTGCCTCCATGCCACGCCGCATTGAAGCAGTCATTTCTGCCAAAGGATTCCCGACCAAGTATTGAGTGCATAACTGAACATTATTATTTGATGGTTTTTTTGTTTGTTATTAAAAAACACTTTTATTTGATTGGATGGGTGAAATATGCTAATTTATTGAGACAGGTTTTTTGGGTTATCAGGAGTTGTATGCCAAAATCATCAGTATTAAAACAATAAAAGACCTGACAAATTTCAGTTGGTGGATAATGAATCTATAATATATGAAAGTTTAATTGTAATCATTACATTATGGTAAATAATGAAATTTAACACTATATGCTAATTTTTTGAGAAGGACCTGTATAATACACCATTAATATACATATAAAAAGGAACACAGACAAAGACACTGCCAACACTGGCATGCACCAGAAAAATAGCACCTTGCAATATAATTAGATTATTCAGTATTAAAAAAAAAAAAAACACTGCCATGAATGAATCACATAAGAGTGAGATAAATAAAAGTGCATAAATAATGCTGCTGAATTGTAACCATCATACTTCAATATAAATATGGGAGCAGAACTGCTTCATAAATAATTAATCTAAATAAGTGTAGTAACTCAGTAGAGGTACATAAATAGGTAGGTATAATAAATGATTATATATAGTTCAAATATTTGTTAAGGCTTATATACCCTATGCAGGATTGTCGTGCCTCTGTCTACAAAAAGCGCTTAATGTTACCTGAGTCTGCCAAAGTGCTAAGTGCCCCTATAGGTATTATCCGCTAGCCTATAAAGTGTCTAGTGCATGTGTGCTAATAGCCTCACAGCGGTATAAGGTGCTTCAGTGTGGCACATAATAGGGAGCAAATATAGGCATAATAACATGACAGGACTTAATGAAGCAAAGGGCTTAAGGTGCTAAATGATACATGACCTGTGCGTGCAGATGATCCCCGACACGCGTTTCGTGACTTGCGGTTGTCGTACTGGCTATTGGGCACGCTGCAGCGATGCGATATAACTACTCCCACTCAGGCAGGAACAATAATTATCAATGCCACAGTCGCATCAACACCACCCAAAAGCCTGCACAAATGTATTCTGCCACCAGCTTCGATTAAACGGGTAAGAAGCTAACCCAAAAACAGTAGCGTAATTCCCTTCAGGAGACTTAGGTTACATTTTAGAGCATGAAGAACGACTCTAGTATTAAATATTATATTCTGTCAAAAGTTTCAGGCAGTGTTTATAAACGGTCATGTAAAGATGTTACAATAAGAGACAATTGAAAATATGTACAAGGTAATTATAAAATAAAGGGATTAAATAAGAAAAGGTACAACGCACATGTTCTCAGTTCATATCAGTCAAGAAACCATGCTGCATGCACAGCCCAGATGTCCCAATGCATGGGGACTGGCAGTCAGGGCTTCCCAGGTAAAACTCAGACTCATATAGGCTCCAAGCAGATAGACTGACTGCTTGGATCTGGCCAAAAACTTATAGCTGCAGCCTGTGACATCACAGAAAGGGGTTGGTTTACTCCTTCCCTCCTACCTCCTCAGTTTAAACTGACTTTAACCTAAATTTCTCTAATGCTTGTAACTCCGCTACAGAACGTGTCATGGTCATAACAAACCCAGCATTCATCTCGTATTAACATTGGCATTCTAATGAGATCAAATATGTCCTATGTGTGATGCGTAATTACAGAGAAATCCCTACTTTTTTACCTGATTTTGAGTTAGAAGCTCATGTTTACAGTGATTAACAGATCCGTCGCTGGACATAAAGACTATGTATTTTCCTTTTTTCTAGCCTAACTCATTAGCCCAATATCTTATCATATTGGAACAAAGGACTCTAATGGATTCCTGGAAACTTCTAGACAGTTCTGCTAGAGGGAGATTTGAGCCTAGTCGTAAATACCTTATAATAAAGTCAATGCATCAAGCACAAGGGCTGCCAAAAATTAGGAAGGGGGATTGCAATACACCCTGGAAGACACAAAGAGTGGGGCCTCAGAAAACACTTTTCCTATTATTAAGGAGTGGGACTCCTAGGCTGGTAAAGCTTATGCACAAGGGCTGAAAAAACATTTACTCCTGGATGGCATATACTGTGTATATACAGTATGTATATTCTCTCAGAATATCATCAAAAATTTTATTTATTTCAGTTCAATACAAAACGTGAAACTCACACATTACATAGAGTCATTACAAACAGAGTGATCTATTTCACGTTTTTATTTCTGCTTATGATGATTATTGTGGCTTACAGCCAATGAAAACCCAAAAGTCATTATCTCAGTAAATCAGAATAATTAACAAAAACACCTGCAAAGGCTTCCTAAACATTTAAAAAGGTCCATTAGTCTGTTTCAATAGGTTCCACAATCATGGGGGAGACTGCTGACTTGACCGATGTTCAGAAGGCAGTCATTGACACACTCCATAAGGAGGGTAAGCCACAAAAGGTCATTGCTAAAGAAGCTGCTGTATTCAAGCATATTAATGGAAAGTTGAGTGGAAAGAAAAAGTGTGGTTGAAAAAGGTGCGCAAGCAACCCGGATAACCACAGCCTTGGAAGGATTGTTAAGAAAAGGCCATTCAACTTGGATGAAATTCAAAAGGAGTGGACTGCTGCTGAAGTCATTGCTTCAAGAGCTATCACACACAGACATATCCAGGACAGGGGCTACCAGCATCACATTCCTTGTGTCAAGCCACTCATGACCCAATAGACAATACCAGAAGCGTCTTACCTGGGCCAAAGAGAAAAAGAACTGGACTGTTTCTCTGTGGTCCAAAGTGTTGTTTTTCAGATGAAAGTAAATTTTGCATTTCATTTAGATATCAAAGTCTCAAAGTTTGGTGGAAGAGTGGAGAGGCACACAATCCAAGTTGCTTGAGGTCTAGTGTGAAGTTTCCATAATCAGTGATGGTTTGGGTAGCCATTCTCTTTCCCAATCGGCTGGTACCAGCGTTTTCCACCCCTCCCTCCACTGTGTTTTGTTTCCTCTCCACCCTCCTTGCCTTGCATACTAGCGCATGCGCAACGCGACTCTGGATTGAGTCGCGGTGTGCGTATGCACAGTGGCCACAGTGCACGCCATGGAGACTTCCGCCTGCGCATGGATCCATGCGGACCTCGCACACTTCTCCTTTCTCGGTGCATCGGTTCTTTTGGCACAGCCGTATGTAATTTGCATTTATCTTTTGGGATATTTAATCCTGAGGTATCTACCTCCAGGCCACTTCACCTGACGAAGCTGCTGTGGCAGCAATACGCGTGGGGCCTGCTTGTCACACTCCACTCTCATCAAAAAAATATCGGATATCGCCGATACCGTAAACCAATGCAAGTCAATGGGACAAAAATATCAGAATTAAAATAAACCCTTTCTTTCCTTGTAGGTTAATTCTACATAAAGGAAAACAACTAAGAATAGTGTAAAATGGATTGGGGAGGTGGAGGAGACATTAAAGGCATAGAGGTTTAGCCCAATCAAATGTACGGTAATAGCAGGAATTAATTTTTTTTTAAGACGTTCGGAGTTACAAAGATATTGACAATGTTAAGATTTTTTATATTTAGTCAGATATTTATGTTTCACTACTTCCATGCTCTTCTCCTTCTTTTTTACTTCTCCCACACTTTCTTCTTCATCATCCTGAGCAGCAGCACCTTTTTCATCAACTTCTTCTTCATCTTATTCATCTTCTACTTCTTCACCTTCTTCCTATTATTCTTTTTTTTACATTCTTCATATTCTTCTTATTCAACTATTATTCTTCTTCATATTCTACTTCTTCATCTTCTTCATATTCTTCTTCTTCATCATATTCTTATTTGTGACAGGCATTCCTGTAGTTGTTATCTATAAAAGTTTGAAGATTACACCTTCCGTTCTGCCTGTCACAAAAGATTTACAACAGGATTTGTCCGCGTTCAGTTTGGCCTGCAGCAGCAGGTTTTTTCCAGGGTCACCATGAGGAGGAACAGACTCACCCCCATACACTGCTTCGTCTTCTTCTGCTTATAATTTAGATAATATCTTTTGCTCTGATTTTCAGTCTTATGCTTAATGTTCTTCTGCTTTTTGTTCTGCAGCTTCTTGTTCTTCTGCTTCTTGGTCTTCTTCGGGGTGGTCTTCAGGGTCGTCATCTCCAGGGTCATCGTCTCCAGGGTCGTCGTCTTCTTTGGGGTGGTCTTCAGGGTCGTCGTCTCCAGGGTCGTTGTCTCCAGGGTCATCATCTCCAGGGTTGTCATCTTCTTCGGGGTGGTCTTCAGGGTCGTCGTCTCTAGGGTCGTCGTCTCCGGGGTTGTCACCTCTGGGGTTGTCGTCTTCTTCAGGGTGGTCTTCAGAGTCATCATCTTTAGGGTCGTCGTCAGGGAGATCCAGAGTGAGTAGCAAAAACCATTTCCAAATGCTTGAACTTGGAAATGTAGCAGAAGGTATAAGAAGGCTGAGGAACTGCCGAGAACCAGCTGATGGTACTGGAACCCAGATGGCTACCTGAAAGTACAAGAGCCAAATGAACTACCGAGGACCAGCTGATGGTACTGGAACCCGGTTACTAAGCAGGAGGTACCCGTGCCAGAAAGCACTACCAAGGACCACCAGACGTTGGTGGAACTCGGATACTGAGAAGGAGGCACCTAAGCCAAAGGCTCTGCCTGGAACCAGCTGACGGTACTGGAACCAGGGGGACCTATCCAAGATAAATCAGAAGACATTGCGGGGCAGGATCTCGGGCAGAGCAGCCGCACAGGCGCTGTCACCCTGACAACAAATGATGTCAGAATACGGGCAGCGCTAACTGCGCATGTCCAAGGGATAACATAACAGCGCAGGATCTGGGACAGATTCAAACAACCCTCAGGAGGCGGCGCACGGCACCAAGGGGGTATGAATGACTGCTGTGCTGTGTCTGATAAGGAAGGAAAGTCCCGCCTCCGGGACTTTCACGGCATGAGAGGGCACAAGTGTTTAGTTCTGTGTGCAAGGAGCATAACTAAAAGACCCCCTTGTCCAAATGCAGCATTAGTGCTGCACAAGGTGGCTCTTTTAGTTACAAATGCCTGGGGCGGGTAAGGTTCCCTTTAATATCTGTAGTAGTAACACGGCAGCAAGTGTTGACTGTGCAGACGGCACTTCCGAGCAGCAACTAGTGGTGTTGGAGCCCAGGGTCAATGCTAGAAACAGAGTGGAGAAATTGCCACACACACAGCAGGGGATCAGCTGACATTACTGAACCCACAATAACACGGCAGCAAGTGTTGACTGTGCAGACAGCACTTCTTAGCAGCAACTGGAAGTGTTGGCGCTCAGGGAATTCAGGAGAAGAAGAGGGTAGGCTGAGGCCTAATTGGAGCAAGTTTAATATCTGTTGTAGTGTGAGTTTGGACGGAGCAGGAGAAATTGCCGGATACACAGCAGGGGATCAGCTGATGCTACTAAACCCAATAACACTGGGTCATATGTTGACTGTGCAGACGGCACTTCTGAGCAGCAACTGGAGGTGTTGAAGCCCAGGGATTACAGTTCAGGTGGCAGAAACATGAACACAACAGGAGACCTGGATACTGTTGCCAACCAATTATTTAATCTGGAAGAGGAGTGGCAAATTCCTGCAAGATCCAGCCCTTGTTCATTTTCAGAAAAGTAAGCCAGTCAACATTATCAGAGGATAGTCGCATGCGATGGTCTGTTAATACACCACCTGCGGCACTAAAGACGCATTCTGATAATACACTAGTACCAGAACAAGCCAGCACCTCCAATGCATACTGGCTAAGCTCTGGCCATGTATCCTGCTTAGAGACCCAAAACTTGAAGGGGGAAGAGCCGTCTGGTAGTACACTGAGAGCGCAAGACATGTAGTCTCTCACCATCTGACGGAAACGTTGCCTCCTGCTGACTGGAGCCGTCTGTGATGGTGTAGACATGTGTGGGGGGCACACAAAACTTTGCCACATTTGGGCCAAACTGATCTTGCCTTGTGCTGAGGCACTGCTTCTGCTTCCTCTTTGTGCAGAGCTTCCTCCACTGCCTCGAAGCACTGAGCTGCTTTGGGAAGCACTAGCAGCACTGCTTTCGGTTGGAATGGAGAACATGATGGAATGCACCAGTGTGTCTTGGTACTCCCACATTTTTCGCTCCCGATTCAATGGTGTTATGAGGCTTTGTAAGTTGTCCCGGTAGCGAGGATATAGGTGGGTTTACACCCAAAAATCAGCCGTGTTGAGAATGTGGGCTATGCGGCGGTCGTTTCTCAGGCACTGCAGCATGAAATCAACCATGTGCTGCAGACTGCCAACTGGCCAAGAAATGCTGTCCCCTGCTAGAGGAGTGATCTCTGCCTGCTCTGCATCACCCCACCCTCGCTCTACATACTGACTACTAGAGCATTGTGTAACACCCTCCTCTGGACAGCTTTCTTCCTCCTCCATTGACTCCTCCTCATCCTCCTCACAAAGTGTTCCCTGCCTAGGCCTTTGTGAGGAACCACGTTGCGCAGACTGTCCAGAAGCAGATGGCATTTCTGACTCCTCATCCTCCACCTCTTCCACAACCGCCTCCCTTAGCGCTTGCAGTGGTTTTCAAGCAGGCAGATAAGGGGGATAGTCATGCTAATTAGTGCATCATCTGCCCTCGACATCCATGTGGAATCATCGAAGGCACACAAAACCTGGCAGATGTCCTTCATAGTGGCCCACTCAGTGGTTGTGAAGTCTGAACGGCACGCAGTGCGACTTTTTTGCGCCTGATGCAGCTGGTACTCCATTATTGCTGCCTGCTGCTCACACAACTGCTCCAACATATGTAACGTTGAATTCACCTGGTGGGTAGGTCACATATGATGCGATGTTCCGGAAGGCGGAATCAGCGCTGCAGAGCTGCAATGCGTGATCTTGCCATGCTGGAACGCCGCAAGTGTAGGCAGACCGTGTGCAGCAATGCATCAAGATCCGGATAGTCCCTCAAAAAACTCTGCATGACCAATTTGAGCACATGTGCCAAACATTGGATGTGAGTGAGGTTGCCTAGGCCCAGAGCTGCCACCAGATTTTGGCCATTGTCACACACTACCATGCCTGGCTGGAGATGCGCTGGCACAAGCCACACGTCGCTCTCCTGCTTGATGGCATTCCAGAGCTCCAGCGCTGTGTGGCTTCGATTCCCCAAAGAAATTAATTTCAATATGGCCTGTTGACGTTTGGCCACAGCTGTGCTCATGTCGGTCGTAACAGGTAAGCGTTCACGGGTCCATGTGGAGGTAGACTGTGATGGCTCCTGCAGCGCTGATTCAGAGGAACTGGAGTATGAGGAGGAGTCAATGTGTACAGACTGGATTCCTGCAATCCTTGGAGTTGGCAGAACACATACAGCACCACTCTCAAGATATGTACCCGGCTCAACAATATTTACCCAATGGGCAGTGAGGGAAAGGTATCGTCCCTATCCTTGGTGACTGGTCCATGCATCGGTGGTGAGGTGGTCCTTGCTGCTGATGGCGTTTAGTACCGCATGTTTAATTTTTCCCTTGACATGATTTTGCAGGGCAGGGGCGGCTTGCCTGCTGAAACAAAAGCGGCTGGGCACGTTGTATTGTGGGACTGCCAATGCCATGAAGTTACGGAAGGTGTCAGTCTCCACCAGCCTGAATGAGAGCATTTCATGGGACAGTAGTTTTGCAATGCTAGCATTCAGAGCCTGTGCTCAGGGGTGGTTTGCCGAGAATGGCCGCCTTTTCTCCCATACCTGTGCTACCGATGGCTGTAGATGAGGCTGGGAGAGTGAGGATGAGAGGGAACGTGGTGCTGTGGGTGGAATTACACTGTGTCTCTGTACAACAGTGCCAGAGGTTCTTACATGGCGATCCTGTGAGGAAGCCGAACCAGCTGTGTGTGAGCTGGAGGAAGATGCTACAACACTGAGCTGAAGAGGTGGTAGTTGCCGCTGTAGGTTCGCCTAGGTCTTCAGTGTGTTTTTGCAACTCGACCACGTGCTTGGTTCGCACATGTTTCCACATATTTGTGGTATTGAGGTTGCTGACACTTTTCCCTCTTTTGATTACACAGCTTGCATTTGACAAAGGACCAAGGACAAAAGGACCAGGCACTGCAAGTTTTGAGAGTGCCCATTTTGGGTTTTGGAAGAGGCATGCTCCTAATGGGTGCCGAATTGGAGGTTACAGGCAACACAGTCTTCCCCCTCCCTCTACCTCCTTTTTGGGCCATTCAGGAAATCTCTTCGTCAGAGCTGCTCCCACCACCTTCCTGTACCTCACGCATGATGGGTCAAGGACCTCATCATTTACACTATCCTCTTCCAACAACTGCTTCTCCTGGGTAGTCTCTGCAGCACAGTACAAATCAGAAAGTGGCACCTGAGTCTCATCATCAGATGTGTACTGAGATATGCTGACCGTAGGCACTGGCCCACCTGCCTCTTCAGATTCAGAGAGACAAAGCAGTTGCACATCACTGCATACTGCCTCTTCTTCAGTTTCTCGAATGCTGCTTGGCTGCCCCCCTCTTTCCAAGCCAAGAGATTCAGAGAACAGAAGTAGAGATGGCTCCTTTCCTGGGCTCTTTGACTGCCTGGGCAATTTGGCAGGTGGTGAAGAGACAGATGGGTGATCTTCAGTGCTCTGTGCCTGAGAGGATGTGGCACTAATTGAAGTTGATGCATTAGCTGCCATCCATCCGACAATGGCTTCAATTTAGTTGTCCCGCAGCAGTGGGGTACGGCGAGGTCCTATAAAGCTGCACATGAATGACTGTTCCCTGCTAAAACTGGGGGATGATGAGTCACCGGTGCCTGCAGCAGGCACAGAATCCCCACATCATCTCCCTGCAGAAACTCCACGCCCACGACCACGTGCCTTACGCCCTGCCTTCTTCATCTTGGTAGACTGATAAAGGGACTACTACTAGGGACTTAGTGTGCTTATTCCTGAACAGCTGCTAACAGGTATAAGAAACACTAATTTTATAAAGTGTGGACTAGACTTTAATATGAGCTAATGTGGCCTACACAACTGTAAAGTGGAGTGTTTGGTTTTCTTTTTTAACTTTTTGTTTTTTCACAAAAAGACACTGGATGTGCCCAAAGATGTAAAACCGATAGTATCACAAACTTTTTGGAGCGAGTACAATGCACGAGGGTAACCTACAATGCAATAGATGAGGCTCCAAAAAATAGGCTCATATTAATCTGGCTGGGGCTGCAGGGCACAAGGCTGCAGAAAGGCTCCTCTATGTACTCATATATAGTGTTTTTCCTCAATCTAGCAGGATACGGATGGAAACCCACTAATAGGATAAATCAGGAAAAATGTGCAGCAGGCAGCACTAATTGAAAAAAGGACAATGGAACAGTATGAGGCAGTGATGCACGCTGAGCTGGCTACAACCAGCTGTGGCTGCAGAACAGACTACAGCGTGAGCTAAACTAACACAGAGGCCTTGCAGACAGCCGTGAACAGCGCTGCAAGGCCAAAAAAGCTCCTCTATGTACTCCTATATAGTGTTTTTCCACAATCTAGCAGGATACGGATGGAAACCACTAATAGGATAAATCAGGAAAAATGTGCGGCAGGCGGCACTAATTGAAAAAAGGACAATAGAACAGTATGAGGCAGTGACGCACCCTGAGCTGACTACAACCACCTGTGGCTGCAGAATAGACTACAGAGTGAGCTGCACTCACACAGAGACCTTGCAGACAGCCGTGAACAGCGCTGCAAGGCAAAAAAAAAGGTTCTCATACAGCGGTTGCTAAAATAGCCTGGGTAAAGCACAATGAAGCAAATCGCTATCTAAAACTATCCCTCAGTCAGAACAACAGCGTCCGGTCCTTAATTAAATTCACAGCAGAGTGAACCCAAAATGGCAGCGGCGGTTTTTATAGTGCATCATGACATCATTTCAGCAGTCAATCACAGCCATGCTAGTAGTTACATGCCTAACATGCAGAACAGGATGTGCCCACACTTCTTAGGATTCCTCATTGGCTGAATTAAATAAAACTGGCTCATTGCATTATGGGGACTTCCGATTCCAGTATCCGATATTGCAAAAGTATCGGAACTCAGTATCGGAATTCCGATACCGCGAATATCGGCCGATACACGATATTTGCAGTATCGGAATGCTCAACACTATTCCTGAGTTAAAACATTAGTATTGTTGTTTCTAAATGAATATGAACTTCTTTTCTTTGCATTATTTGAGGTCTGAAAGCACTGGGCTTTTTTATATGAACCATTTCTCCTTTTCAGAAAAAAAAAATATTGCTTGGAAATTCGGAGACATGTTGTCAGAAGTTTATAGAAGAAAAGAACAATTTACATTTTAATTTAAAATATACCTATAAAAACAAAAATTAGACAAACTAAAAATTTTGCAGTGCTCTCTTAATGCCAGAGCTGTATATATATATATATATATATATATATATATATATATATATATATATATATATATATATATATATATATATATATATATATTCCAAAGACATACTGATAGGGATTCTAGATTGTGATCCCCATCGGGGACAGTGATGATAATGTGTGCAAACTGTAAAGCGCTGCGGAATATGTTAGCGCTATATAAAAATAAAGATTATTATTATTATATATAGACAAGAACTGTAGAAATAGGCTTCATACGCATTCTATAAAAATTATGAATTATTATTATCATATACACTCTGGGAACATTAGGAGTGAGTACCACCTGATGACCCTCTAAAGATTTGGATTGGGGGCTGCCTAATGGCCCTCTAAAAATTATGATTGAGAGCAACCTGATGACCCAGTAAATATCTGAAGCGAGGACCACATGATGACTCTCTAAACATTTGAACAGCATGTCTCCTCCTGCTCTCTCTTTGACCGGTTACAATCTGGCTTCCGACCACATCACTCAACTGAAACTGCCCTAACTAAAGTGAACAATGACCTACTAACCACCAAGAGCAAGCAACATTACTCTCTTCTCCACCTCCTGGACCTGTCTTCTGCCTATTCTGCCTTCGACACTGTGGACCACTCCCTCCTGTTACAGATTCTCTCATCTCTTAGCATCACAGACTGGGCCCTATCCTGGATCTCATCATATCTAACAGACCGGACATTCAATGTCTCCCTCTCCCACGCCACCTCCTCATCTCTCCCCCTGTTTGTTGGTGTTCCCCAAGGCTCAGTTCTAGGACCCCTACTCTTCTCCATCTACACCTTTGGCCTCGGACAGCTCATAGAATCCCATGGTCTACAATATCATCTCTACGCTGATGACACGCAGATCTACCTATCTGGACCCGACCTCACTTCCTTACTGACCAAAATCCCACAATGTCTGTCTGCTATTTAATCCTTCTGTTCTGCTTGTTTTCTAAAACTGAACATGGACAAAACAGAATTCATCATCTTTCCCCCACCTCACTCTGCCGCACCACCCGACCTATCCATCAATGTCAATGGCTGCTCACTTTCCCCGATCCCGCACGCCCGGTGCCTTGAGGTGATCCTTGACTCTACCCTCTCTTTCAAGCCACATATCCAAGCCCTTGCCTCCACTTGCTTATTCCAACTCAAAAAAATTTCCTGGATCCGTGCATTCCTTGACCATGAAGCCACAAAAACACTAGTACCTGCCCTCATCATCTCCCGCCTCGACTACTGCAACCTAATACTCTCTGGCCTCCCCTCTAGCACTCTGGAACCACTCCAATCCATCCTAAACTCTGCTGCCCGACTAATGCACCTGTCTCCCCGTTACTCCCCAGCCTCTCCTCTCTGCCAAGCCCTTTACTGGCTTCTAGTGTTGAGCGTTCCGATACTGCAAATATCGAGTATCGGCCGATATTCGCGGTATCGGAATTCCGATACTGAGTTCCGATACTTTCTCAATATCAGATACCGGAATCGGAAGTTCTCATAATGCAAAGAGCCAGTTTCATTTAATTCAGCCAATAAGGAATCATTAGAAGTGTGGTCACATCCTGTTCTGCATGTTAGTCATGTAACTACTGGCATGGCTGTGATTGGCTGCTGAAATGATGTCCTGATGCACTATAAAAGTCGCCACCACCATTTTGGGTTCACTCTGCTGTGAATTCAGTTAGGGACAGGATGCTGTGTTCTGACTGAGAGGGCCAGTTTGAGATAGCGATTTGCTTCATTGTGCTTTACCCAGGCTAATTTAGCAACCGCTGTGTGAGAACCTTGTTTTTGCCTTGCAGCGCTGTTCACAGCTGTCTGCAAGGTCTCTGTGTGTGTGAGTGCAGCTCACTCTGTAGACTGTTCTGCAGCCACAGTCGGTTGTAGACAACTCAGTGTGCATCACTGCCTCATACTATTCCATTGTCCTTTTTTCAATTAGTGCTGCCTGCTGCACATTTTGTCCAGATTTATCGTATTAGTGGGTTTCCATCCGTATCCTGCTAGATTGTGGAAAAACACTATATAGGATTACATAGAGGAGCTTTTTCAGACCTTGCAGCGCCGTTCATGGCTGTCTGCAAGGTCTCTGTGTGAGTTCAGCTCACGCTGTAGTCTGTTCTGCAAAAAAAAACAAAAAGTTAATAAAGTTCACCAAACACTCCACTTTACAGTTGTGTAGGCCACATTAGCTCATATTAAAGTCTAGTCCACACTTTATAAAATCAGTGTTTCTTACACCTGTTAGCAGCTGTTCAGGAATAAGCACACTAAGTCCTTAGTACTTTTCTGCCTATCTTTATCAGTCTACCAAGATGAAGAAGGCAGGGAGTAAAACACGTGGTCGTGGGCATGGAGGTGGAGCAGGGAGAGGACATGGGGATTCTGTGCCTGCTGCGGGCACCGGTGACTCATCATCCCCCAGTTTTAGCAGGGAACAGTCCTTCATGCACAGCATTTTAGGAGCTTGCCGTACCCCGCTACTGCGGGACAAATAAATTGAAGCCGTTGTCAGATGGATGGCAGCTAACACATCAACTTCAATTAGTGCCACATCCTCTCAGGCACAGAGCACTGAAGAGCACCCATCTGTCTCTTCACCACCTGCCAAATTGCCCAGGCAGTCAGAGAGCCCAGGACCGGAGCCATCTCTACTTCTGTTCTCTGAATCTCTTGGCTTGGAAAGAGGGGGGCAGCCAAGTGGCATTCGAGAAATGGAAGAAGAGGCAGTATGCAGTGACGCCCAACAGCTTTGTCTCTCTGAATCTGAAGAGGCGGGTGGGCCAGTGCCTCCGGTTAGCACACCTCAGTACGCATCTGATGATGAGACTCAGGTGCCACTTTCTGGTGTGTACAGTGCTGCCGAGACTACCCAGGAGAAGCAGTTGTTCGAAGAGGGCAATATAGATGATTAGGTCCTTGAACCATCATGGCGTGAGGTACAGGAAGGTGGTTGGAGCAGCTCTGATGAACAGATTTCCTGAATGGCCCAAAGGGGGAGAGGGAGGGGGAAGACTGCGTTGCCTGTAGCCTCCGCTTCGGCACCCATTAGGAGCATGTCTCTTCCAAAAGCCAAAACGGGCGCTCCCAAAACTTGAAGTGCCTGGTCCTTTTTTGACACAGTTGCAAATGACATTTGCTTTGTCAAATGCAAGCTGTGTCATTAGAAAGTCAAAAGAGGGAAAAGTGTCAGCAACCTCAATACCACAAATATGTAAAAACATATGCGGACCAAGCACGTGGTGGAGTTACAAAAACACTCTGAAGACCTAGGCCAACCTACAGCGGCACCTACCACCTCTTCAGCTCGTGTTGTAGCCTCTTCCTCCAGCTCACACACACAGCTGGTTCGGCTTCCTCACAGGATCGCCAGGGAAGAACTTCTGGCACTGATGTCCAGAGACACAGTGTAATTCCACCCACAGCACCACGTTCCCTGTCATCTTCACAATCTCAGCCCAGTCTACAGCCATCAGTAGCACAGGCATGGGAGAAAAGGCGGCCATTCTCGGCAAACCACCCCCGAGCACAGGCTCTGAATGCTGGCATTGCAAAACTACTGTACCTTGAAAGGCTGTCATTCAGGCTCGTGGAGACTGACACCTTCCGTAACTTGATGGCATTGGCTATCCCACAATACAACATGCCAAGCCGCTTTTATTTCAGCAGGCAAGCCATCCCTGCCCTGCAAAAGCATGTGGAGGGAAACATTAAACATGCACTACTAAACGCCGTCATTAGCAAGGTCCACCTGACCACCGATGCATGGACCAGTCCCCATGGACAGGGACGATACCTTTCCCCCACTGCCCATTGGGTACACGTTGTGGATTCGGGTACAGATCTTGAGAGTGGTGCTGTACGTGTTCTGCCAACTCCAAGGTTTGCAGGAATCCAGTCTGTACACATTGACTCCTCCTCATACTCCAGTTCCTCTGAATCAGCGCTGCAGGAGCCATCACAGTCCACCTCCACATGGACCCGTGAACGCTTACCTGTTATGACCGATATGAGCACAATCATGACCAAACGTCAACAGGCCATACTGAAATTAATTTCTTTGGGGAATCGAAGCCACACAGTGCAGGAGCTCTGGAATGCCATCAAGCAGGAGAGCGACGTGTGGTTTGCGCCAGCAAATCTCCAGCCAGGCATGGTAGTGTGTGACAATGGCCGAAATCTGGTGGCAGCTCTGGACCTAGGCAACCTCACTCACATCTCATGTTTGGCACATGTGCTCAACTTGGTCATGCAGAGTTTTTTGAGGGACTATCCGGATCTTGATGCACTACTGCACAAGGTCCGCATAGAGTATGCTCACTTGCGGCGTTCCAGCATGGCAAGATCACGCATTGCAGCTCTGCAGCGCCGATTCTGCCTTCCGGAACATCGCATCATATGTGATCTACCCACCAGGTGTAATTCAACGTTACATATGTTGGAGCGGTTGTGTGAGCAGCACCCAGCAGTAATGGAGTACCAGCTGCATCAGGCGCAAAGAAGTCACGCTGCGCGCCGTTCAGACTTCACAACTACAGAGTGGGCCACTGTGAAGGACATCTGCAAGGTTTTGCATGCCTTCGATGAATCCACGCAGATGGCGAGTGCAGATGATGCACTAGTCAGCATGACTATCCCCTTATCTGCCTGCTTGAAAAAACACTGCAAGCACTAAGGGATGAGGTTGTGGAAGAGGTGGAGGATGAAGAGTCACAAATGCCATCTGCTTCTGGACAGTCTGTGCAACGTGGTTCCTCACAAAGGCCTAGGCAGGGGACACTTTGTGAGGAGGATGAGGAGGAGTCAATGGAGGAGGAAGACATCTGTCCAGAGGAGGGTGGAGTTACACAATTCTCTAGTAGTCAGTATGTAGAGCGAGGGTGGGGTGATGCAGAGCAGGCAGAGATCACGCCTCAAGCAGGGGACAGCATTTCTTGGCCAGTTGGCAGTCTGCAGCACATGGTTGATTTCATGCTGCAGTGCCTGAGAAACGACCGCCGCATCGCCCACATTCTCAACATGGCTAATTATAGGTGTACACCCTCCTAGATCCTCACTACCGGGACAACTTTCAAAGCCTCATAAAACCGTTGAACCGGGAGCATAAAATGTGGGAGTACCAAGACACACTGGTGCAGTCCATCATCTTCTCCAGTCCAATCGAGAGCAGTGCTGCTAGTGCAGTACCATCAGCTGGTCCTCAGTAGTTCCATTGGCTCTTGTACCATTGGCTCTTGTACCCATCCGGTTCCAGTACCGTGAGCTGGTTCACAGCAGTGTCTTTTGCTTTTGTACCTTCCACTCCCCATCCTGGTTCCATTACCGTCAGCTGGTTCCAGGCAGAGTCTTTGGCTTAGGTGCCTCCTTCTGGGTATCCAAGGTCCACCACGTCTGGTGGTCCTTGGTAGTGCTTTCTAGCATGGGTACCTCCTGCTTAGTAACTGGGTTCGAGTACCATCAGGTTGTCCACGGTAGTTCCATTGGCTCTTGTTCCTTCGGGTAGCCATCCGGGTTCCAGTACTGTCAGCTGGTTCTCGGCAGTTCCTCAGCCTTCTTGTACCTTCTGCTACATTTCCAAGTTCAAGACAATAAAGACAACGACCCTGAAGATCACCCCAAAGAAGACGATGACCCCGGAGACGATGACCCTGGAGATGACGACCCTGAAGACCACCCCGAAGAAAACGACGACCCCAGAGATGACGACCCTCGAGACGACCCTGGAGATGACGACCCTGGAGACCGAGAAGCAGAAGAACAAGAAGCTGCAGAACAAAAAGCAGAAGAACATTAAGCATAATACTAAAAATCAGAGCAAAATATATTATTTAAATTATAAGCAGAAGAAGACTAAGCAGTGTATGGGGGTGAGTCCGTTCCTCCTCGTGGTGCCCCTGGAAAAAACCTGCTGCTGCAGGCCAAACTGAACGCAGACAAATCCTGTTGTAAATCTTTTATGACAGGCAGATGCAATCTTCAAACTTTTGTAGATAACAACTACAGAAATGCCTGTCACAAATAAGAATATGATGAAGAAGAAGAATATGAAGAAGATGAAGAAGTTGAATATAAAGAAGAATAATAGTTGAATAAAAAGAATATGAAGAATGTAAAAAAAAAGAATAATAGGAAGAAGGTGAAGAAGAAGAAGATGAATAAGGTGAAGGAGAAGTTGATGAAAAAGAAGCTGCTGCTGAGGATGGTGAAAAAGAAAGTGTGGGCGAAGTAAAAAAGAAGGTGTAGAGCATGGAAGTAGTGAAACATAAATATCTGACTAAATATAAAAAATCTTAACATAGTCAATATCTTTGTAACTCCGAACGTCTTTAAAAAAATTAATTCCTGCTATTACATTTGATTGGGCTAAACCTCTATGCCTTTAATGTCTCCTCCACCTCCCCCAATACATCCTACATTATTCTTAGTTGTTTTCCTTCATGTAGAATTAACCTACAAGGAAAGAAAGGGTTTATTTTAATTCCAATATTTTTGTCCCATTGACTTGCATTGGTTTACGGTATCGTCGATATCCAATATTTTTTGGATATCGGCCGATCCAATCTGTTACCGATAGTTCCGAATATCGGAAGGTATCGCTCAACACTACTGGCTTCCTATTTCCCAGAGGCTATAGTTCAAAACACTAGCAATGACATACAAAGCCATTCACAACCTGACTCCTCCATACATCTGTGACATTGTCTCCCATTACTTACCTACACGCAACCTTCAATTGTCTCATGATCTCCTTCTCTACTCCTCTCTCATCTCTTCCTCAAACAACCACATCCAAGACTTCTCCCATGCTTCCCCTATACTCTTGAACTCTCTACCCCAAAACATCAGGCTCTCGCCTACCACGGAAACCTTCAAAAGTAACCTGAAGATCCATCTCTTGTGACAAGCCTACAACCTGCAGTGATCCCCAGTCTACTGAACTGCCGCATGACCAGCTCTACCCTCTCCTAGTGTATCCTCACCCATCCCCTGTAGACTGTGAGCCCTTGTGGGCAGGGTCCTCTCTCCTCCTGTACTTTTTTGTGCCTTGCTTTACTCATGTTTATTGTACTCGTCTATATTTTTCCCGTTCACATGTAAAGCGCCATGGAATAAATGGCGCTATAAAAATGTATAATAATAATAATAATTTGGAGCAAGAGCTGCCAAATGATCATCTAAAAATTTGGAATGAAGAGAAAGAAGAAACCATGAACCGTATACCCTTTTTTGGGTGGGAATGTTTGAATGGGAATAAACCAGAAAAATGATACCATTTGAATTGGCTTTATGTTCCTCTGCTGTCTTCCTGTAGGGTTAAGAAGTGTGGGCCAATCCACATTTTGTTCATTTTGATAAGAATCAGTCTGTCATCATTTTCAATTTACTGGCAGAGGTACCTATCAGTTATTATGCCCTCAGTGCACTAAAAACTCGCTCTGACAAAACGCTAGTGGCAGTGCAGGCCAACATCTCCAAGGTATATTGGGACAGTTCATGCCACATGTCAAGCTTGGATACCAAATAGTTGTATGACACAGAGAAATCACAAAAAACACTGGTACGATCGGCTAGGAACTCATTCGCCATATTCAAAAATGTTTCCCTCCTTGTTAGACTACGCATTGCATCATTGCCTAGGCGCTGGGAGGGTCTAATCAAGTTTGTGCCTAACGCTATGCAGCACACAGTTGCTCTTCCACAGTGCAGTTTTCACAGAAGTTTGGCTGTGATGACACAGCATTTATTTTAAATTATGCCAGACATATTATTTCGTAGTTCAAGGGACATGAGTCATCATGCATACAAGCCTGTATATTGACTCTTGTTGTTTATTGGCTTGTTGTATGTTGAATGGCTTCAGATAATCTATTGCATCATCTCCCTGCAGCTTATTGTTCTGCTACCCTTGGGGAACAAAGGCACAGGTTAATTGAACAATTGATGTTTGTTAATCTGTTGAATGTTTGTTGACTACTTATAGTTTAAGTCCCTACAGCTTATTGTTGCATCAGTTCCTGCAGATGTTCAAATTCCTGCTGAGCAAGCGGAAAGGTGAGACTTATTTACACCATCTTGTGTTTGCTGGGACTGTACTCTATTTAATTGACTGTTGTTTATCCAAGAAATTATTACTTGAGCATGTTACCCTCACCCTGTGTTGTTTGAGCAGCATTCTGCCTAAAGGAAAGAATGAGGGCATTCAGTGGATGTGCCCTGACCCCTGGTCCACATGGTCTTTCTAATGACAGCTGGGCCACCGGAAAAGAGCACCCACTGACCCTTGTATCTCCACACTGGCTTAATTAAACTGTCCTAGATTTTTGATAGTGCTCCCCTTCCTCTGTTGGACTTGGTATGTGTCTCACTCCTCTCTTCTTTTGGCTGCCCAAGGAACTATAACCTCTGCCGCCAGCATTGTCAGATGGGAATTTTTGTACTAATTAGCAGACTATGACCTTCTGGAATTGCACCATTTTACTAGCCTTCTCCACCTCAGGAAATAGAGATGGAAAGTTCTCCTTGTAGCTTGGGTCCAGAAGGGTGAGCAGCTACACACACATGGTCAAAATTGTTGGTACCCCTCGTTTAATGACAGAAAAACCCACAATGGTCACAGAAATAACTTGAATCTGACAAAAGTAATAATAAATAAAAAAAACTATGAAAATGAACAAATGAAAGTCAGACATTGCTTATTAACCATGTTTCCACCAAATTCAAATAAAGATAGAACTCATAAAATAGGCCTGGACAGAAATGATGGTACCCTTAACTTCATATTTTGTTGCACAACCTTTTGAGGCAATCACTGCAATTAAACCATTCCTGTTACTGTCAATGAGCCTTCTGCACCTCTCGACAGGTATTTTGGCCCACTCCCAAAGAGCAAACTGCTCCAGTTGTCTCATGTTTGAAGGTTGCCTTTTCCAGACAGCATGTTTCAGCTCATTCCAAAGATGCTCAATAGGATTTAGGTCAGGGCTCATAGAAGGCCACGTCAGAATAGTCCAATGTTTTCCTCTTAGCTATTCTTGGGTGTATTTAGCTGTGTGTTTTGGGACATTATCCGGTTGCAAGACCCATGACTTGCGACTGAGACCAAG
The DNA here is from genome assembly GCF_032444005.1 of Ranitomeya imitator. Lineage (NCBI taxonomy): Eukaryota > Metazoa > Chordata > Amphibia > Anura > Dendrobatidae > Ranitomeya > Ranitomeya imitator. The sequence continues at coordinate 144,471,424 of NC_091285.1, read as the reverse complement.
CTTTCAGACACTGGGCAGCATATTTCTCTCTTGAATCCCTTGATACTCTTGAGATTTCAGTGTACCTTGCACAGATTCTAGACGCCATGTGCTAGATGCAGCAAAGCAGCCCCAGAACATAACACCGCCTCCTCCATGTAGGGACAGTATTCTTTTCTTAATGTGAAAATGTTTCCATCTGTGAACATAGAGCTGATGTGCCTTGCCAAAACGTTCCATTTTTGCCTCATCTGTCCATAGGAAATTCTCCCAGAAGTTTTGTGGCTTGCCAACATGTAGTTTGGCAAATTCCAGTCTAACTTTTTTATGATTTTTTTTCAACAATGGTGTCCTCCTTGGTCATCTCCCATGAAGTCCACTTTGGCTCATACACCGACAGTTGGTCTGACACTGATGTTCCTTGAGCTTTAAGTTCACCTATAATCTGTTTGGAAGTTTTTCTGGGCTCTTTTGTTAACATTTGTATTATCCATCTCTTTGATTTGTCATCAATTTTCCTCCTGCAGCCATGTTCAGGGAGGTTGGCTACAGTTCCATGGATCTTAAATTTCTGAATAATATGTGCAACTGTAGTCACAGGAACATCAAGCTGCTTGGAGATGATCTTTTAACTTTTACTTTTAACATGTTTGTCTATAACTTTCTTTATAATCTCCTGAGATAGCTCTTTCCTTCGCTTCCTCTATTCCATGTTGAGTGTGATACACACCAAGTCACCAAACAGCACAATGAATATCTATAGCCTGTGCGATCACTAAAGAGTTGGGGAATATTTGCTTAGCATCAATATTCAAGCACCATAAACCACTGTAGGCCATGTTACAAATCACAGACCTCACATAGTCCTTAGCACATCATAGTATATGGCTTTGAGTCGCAGTCACTAAAAACACCAGACCTCTTTGCCCAGTTACCGTGGGTGACTGCACACCGAACAGTTCATTAATATCCATGGAACACAACAGGTACCCACACATGACATTAGGTTGCAGTCTCTGAACTTGCTGGACCTTACTCCTTCAAGTTACCATGAGCAACCACACAGTTCATTAGCTGACCCCTGTCAGTGCACACAGTTCCTCATACTCTTGGTTACCTTCCAGGAGCTCCTGCTCCACACGCTGACTCTTGTCAGTACTCCCTCTCCCAGGAAAGCTGCCAAACTGGGATCACCATCCCAGGCAAGGCCTTGTTCACCAGGCCACCTGACAGTCCAGATCCTCAGATGGATGGTAACTCCCCCAATGCAGTGCCATCACAGACTCTGCATACATGCCTTTCCATGTGCTCTTCAGGAAATCCTACTCCCAGGACCTTCAAACACAGTTTAGGTGTTGAGTTTGCGCTGCTGCACAGGGGGAATCTCGAACCAAGTCAGCTGCGGTCTCCCAGTCTCCTCCAGCCACAGTGGAATCTGTTCAGCGGAGATGTCGGTATCAGCGACTGGCTCAAGCCGATACTGTGCGAATTGTTACTGCTGCCTTTCCAGGCTCCACCTTTGTAGCCAGCACTGATCAACAGCGAGCTGTCCTGCTTTTCCCATACTGAGTATGCCCACGGGTTGACCTCCCATTGGAGGTCGGGGTCACATACTTAGGTCCTGTTGCGACTGCTATTGGACCATCAGGAAGGTCACAGAGCGCTACTGCTATAAAAGGTTTGCATGGCCACTCGGCCATGCGCTAGTGTAAACCTGCTAATGTGTGTTTGGATGTATGTAAGTAAATAGAAAACAGCTGACCGCACCACCGATCCAACTTACTGTGAACACTCAGGCTAATTGACCGCAGCTGGCCCGCAGATCTTGGGTGCTTCAGCCAGAAAAAATGCTATCATAGATATTTGCAAAAAGAAAAACGGCAGCACTCACCAATCTTCTATGCAGGTGTCTTTATTGTAAGAAAATCTTCACGGCACGGGGGTGTATATACAAGGAGATGTGGAAGCTAAATGACGGCCGTTTATGTGTATGGATGTATGCCTGTCGATGGATGAAAGCTCCAAATCATTCCCATCCCTATTGTTGTTGCCTGCTCGCGAATGGTGGAAGCTACCTAGCACCGGACAGTGCTACTCTGCTCATCCAGCACACAATTGAGCTTCTCTCAGCAGCGACCACCAGTGCAGCGCCATGCGCTTAGTGCGCTTTCCTGGCCCTTGTTAGGGTGGTTAGTGGCAACCGCCAGAGCGGCGCTGTATGCCCTCTTGTGTGGTAAATTATTAGATTAGTTCTATCCCTGACAGTAATGAAAAAGAAAAAATAATCTCCAGCATGGATCTTCTAAAAAGTCAATTTATTGGAAACACTTTAAAATCCAAACATTTGCAAAAAAGAGATGGGGGAACCAGGTGGATCACTGACAGTAGAGTAGCAGTGTCGAGCGTAAGTGGTCTAGAGGAACTCTTTCCCCGTGTCTTGGGACAGAGTTCTGTGACTCTTTACTTGCGCCCTCTGTGCAGTATCGTGGCCCTGTGACGCAACAGGTTTCGCTACCTTCATACCGGGGGAAGTTAACCCGTGTATGTATTCTCATTATACCACCATCTAGTCCGCCATTACAGAGCAGCAGGTGTCCTTTCCGTACGGTGGACCCCAGATTGCAAACGCACCTCATATCCTCTCTACATATTATTTGGTGCATTCTGCCAGTCCTAACATTACACTAGCACCAGGGTCTGGCTTGTAATGGCGGACGAACAGTGACTTCAATGGTAAATCCAGCAGCTCGAAGGCAGGTTGGCCTCTCTCGAGGGCACAACCTCCGCTCTGGATGTTACCGCAGCAGTTGTTCAGGCTGCCAGCGTAGCTGCAGCCAGTTTGTCCACTGCAACTCCTGCTCCGACATTGTCCCGCCTACCGTTACCGGATAAGTTTGCTGGTGACAGTAAGCTGTGTTGGGGATTCGTGAGCCAGTGTGCCATACATCTTGAGCTCCTGGCTGCACGTTTTCCCATGGAATGGGCTAGAGTGGGATTTATTATATCCCTTCTGTCGGGAAGGGCATTGGAGTGGGCAACGCCGCTGTGGGAGTGTGACAATCATGTGGTGCAGAGTGCTCCAAGGTTCCTGGACACTTTGAAACAGGTCTTTATGGGACCTTGCGTCACCCATGATTCAGCGCTTCAACTGCTGGCATTGACACAGGGTTCGTCCATGGTCAGTGAATTTGCCGTCCACTTCTGGACTTTGGCAACTGAGCTGGAGTGGCAGGATAAAGTCGTTATTCCTGTGTTTTGGTAAGGACTGGCTGACTATGTGAAGGACCCCTTGGCCACTAGGGAGGTTCTTGCTACACTGGAGGCGTTAATAACTATATCCACTCGCATTGACCTCCGTTTTAACGAGTGAAGGTTGATGCAAGCCCAGTGTTAGTGCCTACCTTTGCCAAGCCTCTGGATTCTCCTCTCCAGGCGTCCAAGCCCTATGAGGCCATGGAGGTTTCTCGAGCGGGTCCAAAGTCTCAGGCTGCTCGAACACCTATGGTCTGTAATGTCTGCCATCTGTCAGGACTAGGGTTGAGCAAAAGGGATCGGTCATTTTCATAAGTCGCCAACTTTTGGCAAAGTCGGGTTTCATGAAACCCGACCCGATCCCTGTGTGGGGTCGGCCATGCGGTACGCGACCTTTGCGCCAAAGTCGCGTTTCACATGACGCGTTCAGCGCCATTTCTCAGCCAATGAAGGAGGACGCAGAGTGTGGGCAGCGTGATGACATAGTTCTCGGTCCCAACCATCTTAGAGAAGTGCATTACAGTGATTGGCTTGCTTTCTGCGGCGTCACAGGGGCTATAAAGGGGTCATGTACGCCGACCGCCATCTTACTGCTGCTGATCTGAGCATAGGGAGAGGTTGCTGCCGCTTCGTCAGAAGCAGGGATAGCGTTAGGCAGGGAATATAAACCCCCAAACCGCTTGTGCTGTAGCGATTTCCACTGTCCAACACCACCTTTTCCTTGCAGGGACAGTGGAGGCTAGATTTCAGTGCATCAGCTCTGCAGCTTATTAGGCTGCCTTATAATGCTCCCTGATAGCTGCATTGCTGTTTGTACGCCGCTGTGCAAACCAACTGCTTTTTTCAAAACACAAATCCTGTTGTTCTTTCCTTTCTGCAGAGCAATCTTGTTTGTTTGTCCACACTTTTGTGTGCAGCAGTCCTTTTTATTGCTGCCTGCCATACTTTTTTGAGATTACTGTAGGGAGATAGTAATTGTAGTACAGTCCCTTTTATATATATATATATATATATATATATATATATATACTAGCTATTGAACCCGTTCTACGCCCGGGTGGCGAGCATTTATATTGGTATATGGTCTCCATCCTGGTATGTGCTGCTCCATCCTGCGCCCCCATCCTGTCATGTGCTGCTCCCATCCTGCGCCCCCGTTCTGTCATGTGCTGCTCCCATCCTGCGCCTCCATTCTGTCATTTGCTGCTCCCATCCTGTCATTTGCTGCCCCCATCCTGCGCCCGTTCTGTCATTTGCTGCTCCCATCCTGCGTCCCCGTTCTGTCATTTGCTGCTGCCATCCTGCGCCCGTTCTGTCATGTGCTGCTGCCATCCTGCGCCCGTTCTGTCATGTGCTGCTGCCATCCTGCGCCCGTTCTGTCATGTGCTGCTGCCATCCTGCGCCCGTTCTGTCATGTGCTGCTGCCATCCTGCGCCCGTTCTGTCATGTGCTGCTGCCATCCTGCGCCCGTTCTGTCATGTGCTGCTGCCATCCTGCGCCCGTTCTGTCATGTGCTGCTCCCATCCTGCGCCCGTTCTGTCATGTGCTGCTGCCATCCTGCGCCCGTTCTGTCATGTGCTGCTGCCATCCTGCGCCCGTTCTGTCATGTGCTGCTGCCATCCTTCGCCCGTTCTGTCATGTGCTGCTGCCATCCTTCGCCCGTTCTGTCATGTGCTGCTGCCATCCTGCGCCCGTTCTGTCATGTGCTGCTGCCATCCTGCGCCCGTTCTGTCATGTGCTGCTGCCATCCTGCGCCCGTTCTGTCATGTGCTGCTGCCATCCTGCGCCCGTTCTGTCATGTGCTGCTGCCATCCTGCGCCCGTTCTGTCATGTGCTGCTGCCATCCTGCGCCCGTTCTGTCATGTGCTGCTGCCATCCTGCGCCCGTTCTGTCATGTGCTGCTGCCATCCTGCGCCCGTTCTGTCATGTGCTGCTGCCATCCTGCGCCCGTTCTGTCATGTGCTGCTGCCATCCTGCGCCCGTTCTGTCATGTGCTGCTGCCATTATGCGCCCGTTCTGTCATGTGCTGCTGCCATCCTGCGCCCGTTCTGTCATGTGCTGCTGCCATCCTGCGCCCGTTCTGTCATGTGCTGCTGCCATCCTGCGCCCGTTCTGTCATGTGCTGCTGCCATCCTGCGCCCGTTCTGTCATGTGCTGCTGCCATCCTGCGCCCGTTCTGTCATGTGCTGCAGCCATCCTGCGCCCGTTCTGACATGTGCTGCTGCCATCCTGCGCCCGTTCTGTCATGTGCTGCTGCCATCCTGCGCCCGTTCTGTCATGTGCTGCGGCCATCCTGCGCCCGTTCTGTCATGTGCTGCTGCCATCCTGCGCCCGTTCTGTCATGTGCTGCTGCCATCCTGCGCCCGTTCTGTCATGTGCTGCTGCCATCCTGCGCCCGTTCTGTCATGTGCTGCTGCCATCCTGCGCCCGTTCTGTCATGTGCTGCGGCCATCCTGCGCCCGTTCTGTCATGTGCTGCTGCCATCCTGCGCCACCATTGTATTATATGCCCCCCGCTCCAGTGTGTATGCCCCCGAATGCTGCTGCCATATAAAAAAAAAAAAAATACCATACTCACCTATCGTCCAGCTCCACTGCAGGTATGTCTTCAAGAAAATGGCGCCGGAAAGCGGGGACTGCGCAGGCGCCGATTCCGGCAGCAGGAATCGGCGCCTGCGCAGTCCGCGCTTTCCGGCGCCATTTTCTTGAAGACACACCTGCAGTGGAGCCGGAGTGTGTCTTCAAGAAAATGGCACCGGAAAGCGCGGACTGCGCAGGCGCCGATTCCGGCAGCAGGAATCGGCGCCTGCGCAGTCCGCGCCCTCCGGAGCCGGGAGCAGAGGAGCCGGGAGACGGAGCCGCAAGCAGCGCTGGAACCGGGAAAGGTGAGTATACTTACCCTCCCTCCTGGCGGTCCCTGACTCTCCGGTGGAGATCGCGGTATGCGTTCAGTGCTTACGCATACCGCGATCTCCCGGGAGCGTCGCTCTGTGAGGCCCAGACTGCGCCGGCGCTTGCGCTTGCGCAGTCTATAGAGGCTTCGGACAGAGTGACGCTCCCAGCGTTATATTATAGATATATATATATATATATATATATATATATATATATCTTCAAGCCACTTTCTGCCCCTGAAACTGTGTAGTGTGAAACAGTGGGCCTGTATTTTTCTGCACTGTCCCACACCTAAAAAGGAGATTTATATTGCCAATCAGTGCATCTTTGCCAGTCCAGTCTGTTGTATCTGTCAGTCATTTTTTTGCCACAGAAACAATACTGTAAAACAGTGGGCGAGATATATTCACTAGTCTTCCATATAAAAACAAAAAGGGGAGATTAATATTGGCAAATCTGTGCATCTGTGCCAGTCCAGTCTGTGGTATCGGTCTGTCATTTTGTGCCACTGAAACACTACTGTAAAACTGTGCCCCAGATTGATTCACTAGTCTCCCATCCCCCCAAAAAAAGAAGGGGAGATTAATATTGGCAAATCTGTGCATCTGCGTCAGTCCTGTTAGTGGCATATCTGTCAGCCACTGTCTGCCACTGAAACTGTGTACTGTAATACAGTGGGTCTGATTTTCCCTGCAGTCTCACACACCTATAAAGGGAGATTTAAATTCACAACAATTTTGCGTCCACCTTGTAACTGAGTTTTACAGTACCAAATACCGTTTGTTAGTTTGGTTACATACAGTGGGGCAAAAAAGTATTTAGTCAGTCAGCAATAGTGCAAGTTCCACTACTTAAAAAGATGAGAGGCGTCTGTAATTTACATCATAGGTAGACCTCAACTATGGGAGACAAACTGAGAAAAAAAAATCCAGAAAATCACATTGTCTGTTTTTTTTAACATTTTATTTGCATATTATGGTGGAAAATAAGTATTTGGTCAGAAACAAAATTTCATCTCAATACTTTGTAATATATCCTTTGTTGGCAATGACAGAGGTCAAACGTTTTCTGTAAGTCTTCACAAGGTTGCCACACACTGTTGTTGGTATGTTGGCCCATTCCTCCATGCAGATCTCCTCTAGAGCAGTGATGTTTTTGGCTTTTCGCTTGGCAACACGGACTTTCAACTCCCTCCAAAGGTTTTCTATAGGGTTGAGATCTGGAGACTGGCTAGGCCACTCCAGGACCTTGAAATGCTTCTCACAAAGCCACTCCTTCGTTGCCCTGGCGGTGTGCTTTGGATCATTGTCATGTTGAAAGACCCAGCCACGTTTCATCTTCAATGCCCTTGCTGATGGAAGGAGGTTTGCACTCAAAATCTCACGATACATGGCCCCATTCATTCTTTCATGTACCTGGATCAGTCGTCCTGGCCCCTTTGCAGAGAAACAGCCCCAAAGCATGATGTTTCCACCACCATGCTTTACAGTAGGTATGGTGTTTGATGGATGCAACTCAGTATTCTTTTTCCTCCAAACACGACAAGTTGTGTTTCTACCAAACAGTTCCAGTTTGGTTTCATCAGACCATAGGACATTCTCCCAAAACTCCTCTGGATCATCCAAATGCTCTCTAGCAAACTTCAGACGGGCCCGGACATGTACTGGCTTAAGCAGTGGGACACGTCTGGCACTGCAGGATCTGAGTCCATGGTGGCGTAGTGTGTTACTTATGGTAGGCCTTGTTCCATTGGTCCCAGCTCTCTGCAGTTCATTCACTAGGTCCCCCCGCATGGTTCTGGGATTTTTGCTCACCGTTCTTGTGATCATTCTGACCCCACGGGGTGGGATTTTGCGTGGAGCCCCAGATCGAGGGAGATTATCAGTGGTCTTGTATGTCTTCCATTTTCTAATTATTGCTCCCACTGTTGATTTCTTCACTCCAAGCAGGTTGGCTATTGCAGATTCAGTCTTCCCAGCCTGGTGCAGGGCTACAATTTTGTTTCTGGTGTCCTTTGACAGCTCTTTGGTCTTCACCATAGTGGAGTTTGGAGTCAGACTGTTTGAGGGTGTGCACAGGTGTCTTTTTATACTGATAACAAGTTTAAACAGGTGCCATTACTACAGGTAATGAGTGGAGGAAAGAGGAGACTCATAAAGAAGAAGTTACAGGTCTGTGAGAGCCAGAAATCTTAATTGTTTGTTTCTGACCAAATACTTATTTTCCACCAAAATATGCAAATAAATTGTTAAAAAAACAGACAATGTGATTTTCTGGATTTTTTTTTCTCAGTTTGTCTCCCATAGTTGAGGTCTACCTATGATGTAAATTACAGACGCCTCTCATCTTTTTAAGTGGTGGAACTTGCACTATTGCTGACTGACTAAATACTTTTTTGCCCCACTGTATTTCCAACAATGAGGAAGTCTGGTGGAAGAGGTCGTGGCCGTGGGCGGTCATTGCCAGCTGGTAATGATGGTAGTGGTGGTGGAGAATCAGGTGGTCGTGGGAAAAGCAATATAGCACCTAAGTCTCGAATTGTTCAGCCACCGTCATCATCTGGCTACACAAGGCCTCGAACACTCCCCTTTCTGGGAGTAGGAAAACCGCTTTTAAAGCCGGAGCAGCAGGAACAAGTTTTGGCTTTCCTTGCTAACTCTGCCTCTAGCTCTTTTGCCTCCTCTTCGGAAAGTGCAAAATGTAAAAGCAGCGCGTTGTCAGTGGATGTTCCCGGTCAGGGACAAGTCGCGTCCTTGCGTTCTTCACCCAGAACAACAGAGAAGGATGCGTCTAGCGACACAACGGGTTACTCCATGGAGCTCTTTACACATACCGTTCCTGGGTTAGAAAGGGAAATTGTTAACAGGCCATGCCCATTACAAGATGAATCGGACATGGAGTGCACAGATGCACAGCCACAGCCAGATTCTTATGCTGCTCCTTTGACTCAGATCACAACATTGCCCTCGCAGTGTACTGATCCAGAATCTGACCCAGATGAGACTATGGAGCCCCGTCACGAACGCTATAGCACCGGCTTACACGGTGACACAGAGGAAGGTGCACAGGACATAGAAGAGGAGGTCATAGATGACCCAGTTGTTGACCCTGATTGGCAGCCATTAAGGGAACAGGGTGCAGTCGGCAGTAGCTCTGAAGCAGAGGTGGAGGAGCCGCAGCAGGCATCAACATCGCAACAGGTTCCATCTAGCAGGCCCTTATCTGGCCAAAAATGTGTGGCAAAACCAAAACCAGTTGTAGGACAGCGTGGCCATCCAGTTAAAGTAGCTCAGTGTGTAATGCCTAAAAAGGTATCCGATAGTAGGAAGAGTGCAGTCTGGCATTTTTTTAACCAACATCCAAATGATCAGTGCAAAGTCATCTGTAAGAAATGCTCAAGGACCTTCAGCAGAGGTCAGAATGTTAAAAATCTAAATACAAGTTGCATGCGTAGACATTTAAACACCATGCACTTGCAAGCCTGGACTAACTACCAAACGTCCCTTAACGTTGTTTCACCCTCTCACAATGAGGCTAGTCAGCAATGCTACATCCCTTCCCTTACTGTAAGCCCAACGTTTACCACACCACCTGCAGCAAATGTGGAGGTTTCGTCGCAAGGCCAAAGCAGTCAGGGAATCACCAGGTTCTTGGTAGGAAACACTGTATGTAGCCCAACAGCAAGAAAACCATCACCAACCCTCTCTCAGTCTGCCATGTCCACCAGCACCCCCGCTAGTACCACCATATGCAGCTCTCCAGTCCAGCTCACCCTACAAGTGACTCTCATTAGGAAAAGGAAGTACTCATCCTCTCATCCGCGTACACAGGGCTTGAACGCCCACATTGCTAGACTAATCTCGTTAGACATGATGCCCTACCGGTTAGTTGAAAGCGAAGCTTTCAAAGCCCTGATGGACTACGCTGTACCACGCTATGAGCTACCCAGTCAACACTTCTTTTCGAGAAAAGCCATCCCAGCCCTCCACCAGCACGTAAAAGACCGCATTGTCCATGCACTCAGGCAATCTGTGAGTAGAAAGGTGCACCTGACAACAGATGCATGGACCAGTAGGCATGGCCAGGGACGTTACGTGTCCATCACGGCACACTGGCTTAATGTGGTGGATGCAGGGTCCACAGGAGACAGCAATATTGGGACAGTTCTGCCTAGCCCACGGTGTAGGAAACAGTTGGCTGTAGGCGTTCGCCCCCCTCCTCCTCCTCCTTGTCCTCCAGCAGAAGCGACAGCTCGTCCACAGACCGCAGTCGCACGACCACTCCATCCACAGCTGCCACTGTTGCACAAGAGGTGGCCCATTATGGAACAGCTAGTGGCAAGCATCAGCAGGCTGTATTGGCAATGAAGTATTTGGGCGACAACAGACACACCGCGGAAGTTCTGTCCGAGTTCTTACAGCAAGAAACTCAGTCATGGCTGGGCAGTGTACATCTTGAGGCAGGCAAGGTAGTGAGTGATAATGGAAGGAATTTTATGGCTGCCATAGCCCTTTCACAACTGAAACACATTCCTTGCTTGGCTCACACCTTAAACCTGGTGGTGCAGTGCTTCCTGAAATGTTATCCAGGGTTACCTGACCTGCTCCTGAAGGTGCGCAGACTTTGCTCGCACATCCACTGTTCGCCCGTACACTTTAGCCGTATGCAGAACCATCAGCGATCTTTGAACCTTCCCCAGCATCGCCTAATCATCGACGTTGCAACAAGGTGGAACTCCACACTGCACATGCTTCAGAGACTGTGCGAAAAGAAGCGTGCTGTTATGTATTTGTGGGAGGATACACATACACGGGCAGGCAGTTGGATGGCAGACATGGAGTTGTCAGGTGTGCAGTGGTCGAAGCTACAAGACCTCTGTCAAGTCCTTCAGTGTTTTGAGGAATGCACACGGCTGGTTAGTGCAGACAACGCCATAATAAGCATGAGCATCCCCCTAATGCGTCTGCTGATGCGAAGTTTGACGCACATAAAGGAGCAGGCATCTGCAGCCGAGGACGAGGGAAGCCATGACGACAGTCAGCCATTGTCTGGTCAGGGAAGTCTACTGGATGAGGTGGCGGGCGAAGAGGAGGAGGACGAGGAGGATGATGGGGATGAGTATTTTTTGGATCAGGAAGCTTCTCAGGGGGCAATAGAAACTGGTGTCATTGCAAGGCCAGGTTCAGGGTATTTGAGGGAGGCAAGTGACGTTGATTTGCCCAAAAGTGCTCTTCAACCCAGCACAAGCAGTGAATTGACAACTGGAACATTGGCCCACATGGCGGATTATGCCTTACGTATCCTAAAAAGGGACCCCCGCATTATAAAAATGATGACCGATGATGATTACTGGTTGGCCTGCCTCCTGGATCCACGCCATAAGGGAAAACTGCAAAACATCATTCCACATGAGAACCTTGAACAAATATTGGCAACCAAACAAGCAACTCCGGTTGACTGTTTGATTCAGGCATTCAAAGCACACAGCGCCGGTGATGGTTCTCACATGAGCTGCAGGGGGCAACCGGGCAGAGGTGTTAGAGGTGCACAAATCAGAAGTGGTGTTGGACAGAGGGGTTTTCTGACCAGGTTGTGGAGTGATTTCGCAATGACCGCAGACAGGACAGGTACTGCAGCATCAATTCAAAGTGACAGGAGACAACATTTGTCCAGTATGGTTACTATTTTTCCTCCCCTATTGATGTTCTCCCTCACCCATCATTCCCATTTGATTACTGGGCATCCAAAATAGACACCTGGCCTGAATTGGCAGAATATGCATTGCAGGAGCTTTCTTGCCCAGCAGCTAGTGTGCTATCATAAAGAGTATTTAGTGCTGCTGGTTCAATACTGACCGAAAAAAGAACTCGTCTGGCTACCCAAAATGTTGATGATCTAACCTTCATTAAAATGAACCACTCATGGATTTCTAATTATTTTGCCCCACCTTTCCCGGCTGACACCTAGCTTTCCTTTGAAAAGGTCTTGCTTTTGGACTGGTCTTACTGAGTGTTCCAATTTCTCCATTTGCAGCTGCTGTATGTCCAGCATACGACATGTTTACACCTCCCTAAATGGGCTGACTCCCCCAAGTGGCCATGGTCTCGCCACTTGGCGGAAACACCCGTGAGAGTGCCGTTTGTCTGAAGAGGTGGGTGTGCCCACTTTTGCTCGACGGCACTTGCACCGGGTCCCTCATAGTACAATGAAGTGTCTCTGGCGGTGGTGGCGCGCACCCTACGTCAGACGCACCATTGTAACATGAGGGGCCTTGGGCCAGTACCGCCGGGCACAAGAGAGTGCCCTCCACCCCCCAGCTCAAACTGTGCTCTACCACTTGAAAAATTATCTGTCACTGCTCCACCGCTGTTTAGTCTATGCGGTGAAATCCTTCAATGCCTGGCACTGACAATACCAATTTGTTGACATTTATGATGCTACTTAAAATATTCAGAGGCCCTGTCCTACATTCACACCAGTAAATACTTTGCGCCAAATGACAATGTCTGAAAGTCATCAGAGGAGCCCACCCCTGTACCTTAGTATGCCACCCTTTTTGTTTGTTTGTTTTGTTTTTTTGCGAGACATTAACATCTATGTATTATTTTGGAGTACTAACTGTGTCAGACACTCCTTCCAATTGTCCTCCGCTGACCACACCAATGCTGCCTGTGTACCCCTGGAACCTATTTAAAAGTGCATAGAGCCTCCTTTTTTTATGTTAGGCCTACTAAGTCTGTCTGCGGTCCCTCCTTCCAATAGTCCTCCACTGACCACACCAATGCTCCCTGTGTACCCCTGGAACCTATTTAAAAGTGCATAGAGCCTACATTTTTTATGTTAGGCCTACTAAGTCTGTCTGCGGTCCCTCCTTCCAATAGTCCTCCACTGACCACACCAATGCTGCCTGTGTACCCCTGCAAGATAATTGAAACTGCATCGAGCCTACTTTTTTATATTAGGCCTACTAAGTCTGTCTGCGGTCCCTCCTTCCAATAGTCCTCCACTGACCACACCAATGCTGCCTGTGTACCCCTGGAACCTATTTAAAAGTGCATAGAGCCTACTTTTTTATGTTAAGCTAACTAAGTCTGTCTGCGGTCCCTCCTTCCAATAGTCCTCCACTGACCACACCAATGCTGCCTGTGTACCCCTGCAAGATAATTGAAACTGCATTGAGCCTACTTTTTTACGTTAGGCGTAATAAGTCTGTCTGCGGTCCCTCCTTCCAATAGTCCTCCACTGACCACACCAATGCTGCCTGTGTACCCCTGCAAGATAATTGAAACTGCATTGAGCCTACTTTTTTACGTTAGGCGTAATAAGTCTGTCTGCGGTCCCTCCTTCCAATAGTCCTCCACTGACCACACCAATGCTGCCTGTGTACCCCTGGAACCTATTTAAAAGTGCATAGAGCCTCCTTTTTTTATGTTAGGCCTACTAAGTCTGTCTGCGGTGCCTCCTTCCAATAGTCCTCCACTGACCACACCAATGCTGCCTGTGTACCCCTACAAGATAATTGAAACTGCATTGAGCCTACTTTTTTTTATGTTAGGCCTACTAAGTATGTCTGCGGTCCCTCCTTCCTATAGTCCTCCACTGACCACACCAATGCTGCCTGTGTACCCCTGGAACCTATTTAAAAGTGCATAGAGCCTACTTTTTTATGTTAGGCCTACTAAGCCTGTCTGCGGTCCCTCCTTCCAATAGTCCTCCACTGACCACACCAATGCTGCCTGTGTACCCCTGGAACCTATTTAAAAGTGAATAGAGCCTACTTTTTTATGTTAAGCTTACTAAGTCTGTCTGCGGTCCCACCTTCCAATAGCCCTCCACTGACCACACCAATGCTGCCTGTGTACCCCTGGAACCTATTTAAAAGTGCTTAGAGCCTACTTTTTTTTAATGTTAGGCCTACTAAGTCTGTCTGCGGTCCCTCCTTCCAATAGTCCTTCACTGACCACACCAATGCCGCCTATGTACCCCTGCAAGATAATTGAAACTGCATTGAGCCTACTTTCTTATGTTAGGCCTACTAAGTCTGTCTGTGGTACCTCCTTCCAATAGTCCTCCACTGACCACACCAATGCTGCCTGTGTGTTATGAACAGGTGATTCAGAACCACAATGGACCTGGTGGTTACGAGCACAGAAAATGACCTGATAGTTGCTAATCACATAGGACGAGCTCTGAGACGTGGGAACTCTGCTGACCACAATTCCTAATCCTATCATACCACACTAAAGGTAGCCGTGGAGCGTACCTGACCAGACCTAGACGCCTCGGCACAGCCTGAGAAACTAGCTAGCCCTGAAGATAGAAAAATAAGCCTACCTTGCCTCAGAGAAATTCCCCAAAGGAAAAGGCAGCCCCCCACATATAATGACTGTGAGTAAGATGAAAATACAAACACAGGGATGAAATAGATTTTAGCAAAAAGACAGAGACGGCCACCAAAAGGATCTAGCCACCAAATCTCTGGTACCAAAGATTCCAGGATGACCAGCCAACACCGAACAATGAACCTCAGAGATAACTCTACTCGTCCATTTATCAGGGACAAACAGTTTCTCCGCTGGGCAACGGTCAGGTCTATTAGCCTGAAATTTTTGCAGTACCCGCCGCAAATCAGGGGAGATGGCAGGCAAAATTACCCCCTCTTTGAGAATACCCGCCGGCTCAGACAAACCCGGAGAGTCGGGCACAAAACTCCTAGACAGGGCATCCGCCTTCACATTTTTAGAGCCCGGAAGGTACGAAACCACAAAGTCAAAACGGGAGAAAAACAGCGACCAACGAGCCTGTCTAGGATTCAACCGTTTGGCAGACTCAAGATAAGTCAAGTTCTTGTGATCAGTCAAGACCACAACGCGATGCTTAGCTCCTTCAAGCCAATGACGCCACTCCTCGAATGCCCACTTCATGGCCAGCAACTCTCGATTGCCAACATCATAATTACGCTCAGCAGGCGAAAACTTCCTGGAAAAGAAGGCGCATGGTTTCATCACCGAGCCATCAGAACTTCTTTGCGACAAAACAGCCCCTGCTCCAATCTCAGAAGCATCAACCTCGACCTGGAACGGGAGCGAAACATCTGGTTGGCACAACACAGGAGCAGAAGAAAAACGACGCTTCAACTCTTGAAAAGCTTCCACAGCAGCAGAAGACCAATTGACCACATCAGCACCCTTCTTGGTTAAATCAGTCAACGGTTTAGCAATACTAGAAAAATTATTGATGAAGCGACGATAAAAATTAGCAAAGCCCAGGAACTTTTGCAGACTCTTCAGAGATGTCGGTTGAGTCCAATCATAAATGGCCTGAACTTTAACAGCGTCCATCTCGATAGTAGAAGGGGAAAAAATGAAACCCAAAAACGAAACCTTCTGAACACCAAAGAGACACTTTGACCCCTTCACAAACAAAGAATTCGCACGCAGGACCTGGAACACCATTCTGACCTGCTTCACGTGAGACTCCCAATCATCCGAGAAGACCAAAATATCATCCAAGTATACAATCAGGAATTTATCCAGGTACTCTCGGAAGATGTCATGAATAAAGGACTGAAACACCGATGGAGCATTAGAAAGCCCGAATGGCATAACCAGGTACTCAAAATGGCCCTCGGGTGTATTAAATGCTGTTTTCCATTCATCGCCCTGTTTAATACGCACAAGATTATACGCACCACGAAGATCTATCTTGGTGAACCAACTAGCCCCCTTAATCTGAGCAAACAAATCAGACAGCAGCGGCAAGGGGTACTGAAATTTGACCGTAATTTTATTTAGAAGGCGGTAATCAATACAAGGTCTCAGCGAACCATCCTTCTTGGCCACAAAAAAGACCCCTGCTCCCAATGGCGACGACGACGGGCGAATATGACCCTTCTCCAAGGATTCTTTTATGTAACTCCGCATAGCGGCGTGCTCAGGCACAAACAAATTAAACAATCGACCTTTAGGAAACTTACTACCAGGAATCAAATCGATAGCACAATCACAATCCCCATGCGGAGGTAGGGCACTGGACTTGGGCTCATCAAATACATTCCAGTAATCCGACAAGAACTCTGGGACCTCAGAAGGGGTGGATGATGAAATATACAGAAATGGAACATCACCATGTACCTCCTGACAACCCCAGCTGGACACAGACATAGATTTCCAATCCAATACTGGGTTATGGACTTGTAGCCATGGCAACCCCAACACGACCACATCATGCAGATTATGCAACACCAAAAAGCGAATATCCTCCTGATGCGCAGGAGCCATGCACATGGTCAGCTGGGTCTAGTACTGAGGCTTATTCTTGGCCAAAGGTGTAGCATCAATTCCTCTCAATGGAATAGGATACTGCAAGGGCTCCAAGAAAAACCCACAGCACCTAGCATACTCCAAGTCCATCAAATTCAGGGCAGTGCCTGAATCCACAAATGCCATGACAGAATAGGACGACAAAGAGCAGATCAAAGTAACGGACAAAATAGATTTTGACTGTACCGTACCAATGGTGGCAGACCTAGCGAACCGCTTAGTGCACTTAGGACAATCGGAGATAGCATGAGTGGAATCACCACAGTAAAAACACAGCCCATTCTGACGTCTGTGTTCTTGCCGTTCAGCTCTGGTCAAAGTCCTATCGCACTGCATAGGCTCAGGTTTATGCTCAGGTAATACCGCCAAATGGTGCACAGTTTTACGCTCATACAAGCGTCGATCGATCTGAATGGCCAAAGACATAGACTCTTTCAGACCAGCAGGCATAGGAAATCCCACCATGACATCCTTAAGGGCTTCAGAGAGACCCTTTCTGAAAATTGCTGCCAGAGCACATTCATTCCATTGAGTGAGCACAGACCACTTCCTAAATTTCTGACAATATATCTCTACCTCATCCTGACCCTGACACAGAGCCAACAAATTTTTCTCTGCCTGATCCACTGAATTAGGTTCATCATACAGCAATCCGAGCGCCAGAAAAAACGCATCAATATTACATAATGCAGGATCTCCTGGCGCAAGGGAAAATGCCCAGTCTTGAGGGTCGCCACGTAATAAAGAAATAATGATCTTAACTTGTTGTACTGGGTCACCAGAGGAGCGGGGTTTCAAAGCCAGAAACAGTTTGCAATTATTTTTGAAATTCAGAAACTTAGCTCTGTCTCCAGAAAACAACTCAGGAATAGGAATTCTAGGTTCTAACATAGATTTCTGAACCATAATGTCTTGAATTTTTTGTACTCTTGCAGTGAGATTATCCACACAAGAAGACAGACCTTTAATGTCCATCACTACACCTATGTCCTGAACCACCCAAATGTCTAGGGGAAGAGAAAGACAAAACACAGTGCAAAGAAAAAATAATGGTCTCAGAACTTCTCTTTTCCCTCTATTGAGAAGCATTAGTACTTTGGGCCTCCAGTACTGTTATGAACAGGTGATTCAGAACCACAATGGACCTGGTGGTTACGAGCACAGAAAATGACCTGATAGTTGCTAATCACATAGGACGAGCTCTGAGACGTGGGAACTCTGCTGACCACAATTCCTAATCCTATCATACCACACTAAAGGTAGCCGTGGAGCGTACCTGACCAGACCTAGACGCCTCGGCAGAGCCTGAGAAACTAGCTAGCCCTGAAGATAGAAAAATAAGCCTACCTTGCCTCAGAGAAATTCCCCAAAGGAAAAGGCAGCCCCCCACATATAATGACTGTGAGTAAGATGAAAATACAAACAAAGGGATGAAATAGATTTTAGCAAAGTGAGGCCCGACTTACTGAATAGACCGAGGATAGGAAAGATAGCTTTGCGGTCAGCACAAAAACCTACAAACAACCACGCAGAGGGGGCAAAAAGACCCTCCGCACCGACTAACGGTACGGAGGTGCTCCCTCTGCGTCTCAGAGCTTCCAGCAAGCAAGAAAAACCAATATAGCAAGCTGGACAGAAAAAATAGCAAACAAAAGTAACACAAGCAGAACTTAGCTTATGCAGGGCAGACAGGCCACAAGAACGATCCAGGAGAAAGCAAGACCAATACCGGAACATTGACTGGAGGCCAGGAACAAAGAACTAGGTGGAGTTAAATAGAGCAGCACCTAACGACTTAACCTCGTCACCTGAGGAAGGAAACTCAGAAGCCGCAGCCCCACTCACATCCACCAGAGGAAGCTCATAGACAGAACCAGCCAAAGTACCACTCATGACCACAGGAGGGAGCTTGACCACAGAATTCACAACACCTGTGTACCACTGGAACCTATTTAAAAGTGCATAGAGCCTACTTTTTTATGTTAGGCCTACTAAGTCTGTCTGCGGTCCCTCCTTCCAATAGTCCTCCACTGACCACACCAATGCTGCCTGAACTGCTTTTAGCCTACTTTTGTATTTGGGACTATATCTGTATTTCCTCCTCATCCTGCCCATTGCCCAGCCAGTGCTAGATGACTCTGCTGGTACATTGACCCAGACCGCTACATTCCCCTTGCACGCTACTCAGCCAGATTCTGACCCTGCTGAAAGTGAGGTTGCCCTTCCCGCATACTATACCACCTTACACAGGGACAAAGAGGAAGGTGCAGATCAAAGTGTAGGTTCCATCATCAGGTGGGGGGTGGGATCCTCGTTGGCGACGTCACAGGCACAGGGCCCCTCATAGTACGCTAAAGTGTCGCTGCTGGTGGGAGGCGCCCCCGCCGTGCAAACACACCGCCGTACTTTGAGGGGCCCTGTGCCAGTGCCAATGCGAACAAGTGGGCCCCCCCTGCTTGCTCAGCATCATAGCACTTGCAAAGTTGAAATACTTACTTCTCCCTGCTCCACTGCCGTGACGTGATCCACGTTTCCTGGGCCCACTAAATACTTGAACCAACCATACCCCCCACAACTTTAGCCAAATGACCCCCAATTTCCAATGCCTAACTATTATTATAAGGTAAATTAAGATTGACAAGCTTCAGTAACAAGAATGGATGTTTTTGCCATTAAAATGGGCACTGTAGGTGTTTTCCTGGCCTCCACTCACTGCCGACTATGCTTCCCCATTGACTTGCATTGGGTTTCGTGTTTCGGTCGATCCCCGACCCCGACTTTTCCCGATAATCAGCCGATTTCACTCGACTCGACTTTTGAGATAGTCGGGTTTCGCAAAACCCGACTCGACCCTAAAAAAGTAAAAGTCGCTCAACCCTAGTCAGGACATTATTCCAAGAAGTGTCCACAGCGGCAGGGAAACGACTGAGTCTAACTGTAGGAGGAGGTTCTCTAGACACAGCGGCATTTTCCTCCAAATTGTCCTTCAAGGGGAAAATTACCTTTGGCCCTTCCATTTTTACGGTCGAGCTTTGTGTGGATTCCGGGGCGGAGGGAAATTTTATGTCCTCTGCCTTTGCCCAACCGCACACAATACCCCTGGTTATGCTAGCCAAACCAGTGACCGTAAGAGTGGGGAATGGGTCGACACAGCCCTCACAGATTACACACCAGACTATCCCGTTTACATTATCTATGTAATGCAGACATATTCTCCAAGAGAGCTGCAGAGACTTTTCCGCCTCACCGCCCCAATGACTGTCCTATTAACCTCTTGCCAGGGGCAAAGCCTCCTCAGGGACATGTCTATCCCCTGTCTCTCCCAGAGATGGAGGCAATGTCACAATACATCCAGGAGAATCTGGCAAGAGGATTCATTAGAATGTCAGTGTTACCTGCCGGGGCAAGGTTCTTCTTCGTGCAGAAGAAGAACAACGAAGAATTACATCCATGTATAGACTACTGGGGTCTTAATGCCATCGCTGTTAAGAACAAGTACCCTCTGCCCCTGATATCTGAGCTCTTCGATAGGCTCCGGGGAGCAAGGGTATTTACTAAGTTAGATCTGCGGGGTGCTTACAACCTGATTCACATCCGTGAGGGGGACGAATGAAAGACAGCTTTTAATACCACAGATGGGCACTATGAATATCTCGTGATGCACTTTGGGCTCTGTAATGCCCCATCCATCTTCTAAGACTTTGTAAATGATATCTTCCGGGATATGCTCTCCACCTTGGTGGTAGTCTATCTGGATGATATTCTTATCTACTCTCCAGATATTGATTCCCACCGGAGAGATGTTTGCACAGTTTTCGACCTCCTACGGTCAAACTCCCTCTATGCCAAGTTGGAGAAGTGTGTGTTTGAGCAGGAGTCCTTGCCTTTACTGGGCTAAATTATCTTTGCCCGGGGATTAGCTATGGATCTTGCCAAGCTACAAGCAGTGAAGGACTGGCAAGAACCTCATTCTCTCAAAGCGGTGCAGCGCTTTATGAGCTTCATTAATAATTTTCGCCAGTTCATTTCTCACTTCTCAACTTTGGTAGCTCCCTTGGTAGCCCTAACCAAGAAGGGTGCAAATCCCAAATTGTGGTCGGAGGAGGTCTCCAAGGCCTTCCTATCTGTTAAGTCCCATTTTGCTAGCACTCCCATCCTGCATCGTCCCGATGTAGATAAGCCATTTATTATAGTGGTGGATGCCTCATCCGTCGGTGCTGGAGCGGTCCTCTTCCAAAAGGACTCTCAAGGTCGGAAGCATCCCTGCTTCTTTTTCTCCAAGACCTTCACTCCGGTGGAGAGGAATTATTCCATCAGGGAAAGGGGGTTGCTAGCAATGAAGTTGGCCTTTTCAGGGTGGAGACACCTCCTGAAGGGAGCTCACTTTCCCTTCCTAGTTTACACTGACCACACACAAGAATTTGATGCATTTGCAGACAGCCCAGAGGCTAAATTCTCGCCAAGCTAGATGGTCCCTGTTCTTCTCCTGGTTCCATTTCACTCTTCATTTTCTCTCCAGGGAGTTGAACATTCGTGCCGAAGCTCTTTCCCGCTCTGTAGTGTCATCTGAGGAGGAGGATCCTTGGCTTTATTGTCCCCCCTGAGAGTCTGAGGACCGTGGCCCTGGTGTTGCTAGAGTATGTGCCCCGGGCAAGACTTTTGTACCATCTAATTTGCGACCGGAGGTTCTCTTTTGGGCTCACTCGTCCAGGGTGGATGGATATTTTGGGATCAAGAGGACATCAGAGCTTTTATCGAGGACGTACTGGTGGCCGCATATGGCCAGTGACATCAGAGACTATATTCAGGCGTGTGTCTCCTGCGTCAAGAATAGGTCTCCTTGACAACAGCCTGCTGGGCTACTTTCCCCCCTTGGAGATGGTCGGGATGGACTTTGTGGGAGGCTTACCAAACTCCCGTAGCTGCACCATCATTTGGGTAGTTACCGACCATTTCTCCAAAATGGTGCATTTGGTGCCTCTCCCACGGTTACCTTTGGCACGGGCCTTGGCGGCGTTGTTTATTAACCATGTTTTCCGGCTTCACGGTATGCTAGACAAGATTGTCAGTGACCAGGGTTCCCAGTTTGCGTCTGGAGAGAGCTTTGTCACCTACTTAGCATAGAGCTGAGTCCCTCTTCAGCATACCATCCTGAGACAAATGGGTTAGTAGAGAGGGCCAACCAGACCCTGGTCACATACCTTCGACATTTTGTTTCGGCCAGGCAGGATGACTGGGCATCCTTGGTACCGTGGGCCTAGTTTGCCTTAAATAACGCCATAGCCGACTCGACTGGGCAGACCCCATTCCTCCTTAATTACGACCAACATCCATGGGTTCCTGTGCCCATACCCGTGTTTTCCGCCGACTCTAAGGTTGCAAACTGGGCAGTGGGAGTACGGGATATTTGGGACCGCACACAGAATGCCATCTGGGCCTCCAAGGAGAGAATGAGGGTCTCCGCTGATGCACTTCTTCTCCCCGCTCCGACCTTTGCTCCTGGTGACTTAGTGTGGCTCTCTGCCCGTAATATCAGGCTGTGAGTTGAGTCCACTAAGTTTGCGCCTCGCTACTTAGGGCCCTTCAAGGAACAGGTTAATCCTGTGGTCTACCGTCTGGCTCTTCCTCCACGCCTGGGTATCACCGACACCTTTCATGTGTCCCTCTTTACATGTCCCGGTTTTCTGAGTCATCTGCCGGGACATCAGATTCATCCACGGATGAGTACGAGTTGAACTCTATCTTGGGGTGCAAGGTGGTACGTGGCAAAAAGTACTATCTGGTGGACTGGAAGGGTCATAGTCTAGAGGACAGAACCTGGGAACCTGTAGAGCACATTTGGGCATTGCAGCCTTTGAACGTAGCGAGGCCCAAGGGGGGTCCCAAGGAGGGGGGTAATGTTAGGTGTCGCAATCCCGCTGCTGCACAGAGGGAATCTCAAACCATGTCGGCTGCAGTCTCCCATTCTCCTCCAGCCACAGTGGAACCTGCTCAGCGGCGACATCAGTACTAGCGTCTGGCTCAAGCTTACACTGTGCTAATGGTTACTGCTGCCTTTCCAGGCTCTGCCTTTGTAGCCAGCACTGATCAGCAGCGAGCAGGCCTTTCTGGGACAAAGTCCTGCTTTTCCCATACTGAGCATGTCCACAGGACGACCTCCCATTGCAGGTCGGGGGTCACATGCTGAGGTCCTGTTGCGGCTCCTATTGAACCATCAGGAAGGTCCCAGAGTGCTACTGCTATAAAAGGTTTGCATGGCCGCTCAGCCATGCGCTAGTGTAAACTTGCTAATGTGTGTGTGGATGTATGCCTGTCAATGAATGAAAGCTCCGAATCATTCCCATCCCTAGTTTTATTGCCTGCTCGCGAATGATGGAAGCTACCTAGCGCCGGACAGTGTTACTCTGCACATCCAGCACACAATTCAGCGTCTCTCAGCAGCGACCGCCAGTGCGGTGCCGTGCACTTAGCGTGCTTTCCTGGCCCTTGTTAGGGTGGTTAGTGGCGTCCGCCAGAGCGGCGCTGTATGCACTCCTGTGCGGTAAATTATTAGTTTAGTTCTATCCCTGTCAGCACAGTAGCGGTGTCGAGCGTAAGAGGTCTAGAGGAACTCTTTCCCCGTGTCTTGGGACAGAGTTCTGTGACTCTTTACTTGCGCTATCTGTGCGGTATCACGGCCCTGTGATGCAACAGGGTTCACTTCCTTCATTCCGGGTGAAGCTAACCTGTGTATGTATTCTCTTATGCCGCCATCTAGTCCACCATTTCTGAGCAGCAGGTGTCCTTTCTGCACTGTGGACCCCGGACTGCGAACGCACCTCATATCCTCTTTAATTATTATTTAGTGCGTTCCGCCAGTCCTAACAGACAGGTTGTGCTATTCAGGAAGTCCTACTTCCAGGATCTTCCAACGCAGGCCTTCAGATCCATGGCCTCACCATGTGCTCTTCAGGGATCCGATCCTACTCTCAGGATCTCCCATCACACCGGCCATCCAGGATCTTGCACATAGACCATTCACGTCCATACATTCTCTACCACAGAGACCATGTGACCACACCATGGTCACATTATATATTTGTAACCACTCCCATAGGTGGGATGTGTGTGTGGTTAGTCAGACCCACCCAGATCTCTGACAAGCCCAGAAAGCCTCCCTTTCAAGCTACACAAATACTTGTGGGACTACAGGTCCCAGAACAACAATACTGGCTTACAGCGCAGACTCCCTCTGTGACACATACCGGCCATTTACAATCATGCTGGACACTGTCTCACCCTCATAGGTATGCCTGCAACTGCTATGCATTCCCATGGCCTCCATATGACTCTGTTCTGATGAGAACATGCAGTGCCCCCTAGCTGTAACAGGGGTCACTGCATTACAAGCACTACTGTATATACAGGCCAACTCACTGAATCCAAGATTGCAGACATCTGTAATGCTAGTTAGTGGACACACCTTGATTTAACATGTCTGTTTTGTCACATTACTTTCAGGGATACCATAATTTCTGTCCAGGCCTATTTCATGAGTTTTATTGTTTTTTTTAATTCTGTGTAAGCATGGTTGAAAAGAAATATCTGACTTCCACTTGTTCATTTTCATAGATATTTTATTTATTATTACTTTTGTCAAATGTAACAAATTTCTGTGACCATTGTGGGTTTTTCTGTCATTAAACGAGGGGTGCCACCAATTTTGACCACATGTGTAGCAATCAGTGTTGGCCCCAATGTGTGTAAAGTCACAAGATAGGTAGTGGGACATAAAGTCCGCCATGGGTGCCAGACTCCCAACAGGTAAGACTTCACTGTCCCCACCAGGAGGATGACTCTCCATCTCCTCCTTCTCTGCCCTCTCCTCCTTCTCCTTCTCTTCAGCCCTTCCATTCTGAACAGACAGGATGAAGCTGGTGTGGGTGGTACCCTCTGTAGCACAGGCAACCTTCTTCTGTTCCTCCTCCTACTCCTCAGCTACTCCCTCATTATCACCCAATCCACGCTAAGAAGATATCAGGTTGGGCTGGGTGGTATAACTCTGTGTACTTTCTTCCTCCATATCCAACTGGTTCACATGCAAAGCTTCCTTTTTAATTGTGAGCAACTAGCATTTGAGTAGACTCAGAAGCAGGACGGTTAAGCCAATTATGGTGGCATAACTGCTAGCCATCTTGGCTGATTCCTCAAAGTTCTGTAGAATCTCACAGATGTCAGACATCTGTGCTCACTCATCAGTTGTTGCTTACCAGCAGGTTTTAGCAGGTATTCAACTACTGCCCTCTGCTGCTTAAAAAGCTTTGCCAACATGTATAATGTGAAGTTCTAGTGCTAAGTCAGGTTGCACACCATTTGTTGAGCTGGCACTTGCAAGTGCTGTTGCAGCACGGCCAACCTGATGGCAGCGGTACCTGAGTTGCAGTAATGGGTGTGTAACGGGCTGGGTGGTGGAATCATAGTGCCAGAGCCCAAGGAAGACCTGGATTGGCATGACTAGAAGCCTCCCTTAATCTGACCATGGATACACAACAGCATACAATACCAATATCCGAGTAGAGACAAGGGAGTTAGTCCAGGTGCTACTCCAGGACTGATCTCGGGTAGGTGGCAACTTACCTCCTAGTAACAGATAGCTGAGGCAGCCTGAGGGAAAGTCCAAAAGTCACAGGCAGATGGAGTAAGAGGACAGGAACCACAGATGCAGACTGGGCTGGCTGACGGAGAAATGGGCACGAACAAGTCGAGCTGGAACATTTGACTTAGAAGTGAGCACTGGCTGGTTCAATGGGATTGGCTGAAGTTGAGATGAGTACTGGCAGGTGCAGCAGGACCAGCTGAGGTTGAGATGAGCCCAGGCAGGTGCAGCGGGACCAGCTGATGTTGAGATGAGTACTGGCAGGTGCAGCAGGACTGGCTGACAATAGGGAAATGCACATGGGCTCCATTAAGAAAGGGGAAGTGTGCGTGTGCCCTAAGTACAGTGCCTGGGGACTTGCATGCGGTGCATGCACCCTGGGTAGCTGCAGACCTGGAAGAGGGAGATGGCGCAGGACCGGGGCCTCAGTGGTGAGTATGCTGGTGTCTCTGCAGGGGGAGAGAGACGCTGGCACTACAGGGTGCACATGCAGTGTACGTTCACTAGTAGCTCTGGGAAATCTGGGTCGGTTTTCAGAAACTGCTGAACCACTAAGTTGAGCAAGTAGACCAGGCATGGTACGTGTGCGAGTGTCATAAGTTTTCCGGATTACAGAGGAGCTTAAAGACTGCGGCATCTGATTGCTCCTACTCCTACACTAAGAAGAAGCACTTCTTCATTTTAATGGTGTTTATTTCTTCTGGCAGAACAAGGGTTAATCAGCCATGTTGGAGAGCCCTGAGCTCGCAGCTGAGCTCAGTTAGCCACTCCAATTCCCTTTATAATCTGGGCTCTGATGCAAATCTTTGTCAAGAGCTTGCAATTGCTGCATTACTAGAGGAGGAAGAGGTGTTCATATGAGAAGGAATGTTGGAAGAGTTATTTGTGACTGTTGCGTGGATTGTAAGTGTGGTAATTCCTTTCCCTTCTCTACTTTTGTTTATTCCCCACCCTCCATTCCCAGGTGCATTCCTTTGTTATATGTGAGTGAATATTTTGTATGCCTGGAGTTTTCTGTTAATGCAACACCCGCTAGGGCTGTGGGGTACCCGGAGCTTGGTCAGACAGTTCTTAAAGGGGTCATCACAGCAGCAGTGACCCGGTCCGGGGCCCTGGGCGAAAAATTAAAAAAAATAGATGATGGAAAGGAATAAAGTTTATATTGGAAAAGGGGATTATTTGTGACGCCACCTGTGGTACTCGGCCAGGGATGGCGAATGCTGCTTAAAGGGACTGCTGGGGCGATGGTGAAGCAGCTGGGATGTTTCTGCTCCCCACAGGTTTTGTAAGGGACTTGTGGACGTTGGGGTGCAGTTCTGAGAGTGCATGAAAACTAGAGGACTCAACGGTTGCAGTTTTTTTTACCTTTAATCCCAGGTTGCAGGTGCAGTCCGGGGTACAAGTCACAGCTGGTGAAGGAGGTCCGGGCAGCCTGGAAGCAATTCAGGATCCTCCTAGCCAGGTAAGGTTGGAGGCCTCCCTGCTGTGCTGTTCTCTAGGTGCTTGGTGCTTTTAGTTGTCCTCAAGTCCATCTCTTAGACTGTCCACTAAGTGAAACTTAGCCTGCTTCAGGTGTCAATCCCTTGTGGAGACTCCGGGCTCTTATATGCTGCTGTGCCTCAGGGTGTCCAATGGGGCCAGGGGACCTGCAATCTCCTGTCCTCCGGATTTGGTTGCAGGATGTGGAGTTCCCACACAACCATGGACTCCCCGGTGTACAATCTTCGACGCCTCAGTCGCATCTCTTATCCCCCAGATTCTCCTCACTTCTTGCCTCTTTCTTCCTTCACTGTCTGCTCCCTCACACACACTACCTAACCCCGCCTCCAGACGAGAACTTTTAGGGAAGTTCCCCTGAAAACTGAGTTAGAGCTCCCCCTTTTGGTCTGGGGCCAGGAAAGGTGTTGCATGCTGTGTTACCTGCTATGGGGATCCCTTCTTGCTTCCAGGCATGACATCACCCCCTGTGAGGGAGGCAGTGCCACTGTGGCAACCGGACTACTGGGGTGCCATATTAACTCTTGTTTGTGTAGCCTTGTTTGTTGGGTTGGTATACTGTGGTGCATAATACAGCCCCTCTTCCCTGGGTGGGGGAATAGAACAGACAGAGGGCTAACTCAGGATATGAGGCAGGGGTGGAGACCTCGACATCTTCACCTTCAGAAGTATCCTAGGGAATAGGAAGAGCTAGGGCATCACCTAGTGTAGAGACAGGGAAGAAGCCTCTGATCTTATGTCACCCAACAAATGTTTCATGACATCGAGCTTGTCAAGCTTCAGAGCCGCATCCAGGTTACAGCCATTATCACACACAACCATTCCTGGTTGTAGGTTCAGTGGTGAGAGCTGCAGATCAGTCTGGTCTGTTACACCAATCTACAAATTTGTGGGGGTGCGCTGCTTGCCACCTAAACAAATTAGTTTCAGCAAAGCCTGTTGCTGCTTCACGAGGTAGTGCTGAAATGCTTCCAGCTTGCGACTGATATGGACGACATACTCTATGATGACAATTCGGAAATGGAGGCTGAGGAGGATTAGGGGGTGCATGAACTGGTGTAGGAGGTGGAGAAAACCCTGATGGAAATAGGACCAGAAAACCTCAGTGTCGGTATCACATGTGCCTTCTTTGGGTCCAATTCACTTCCGTCCTCCACAAGATTCACCCGGCATGCTGTCATGGAAATATAGCGTCCCTGGCCACAAAGCACTTCTCTACATGTTTTTCGTTATTTATGTGGACCTTACCAGTAACTATGTTAATCAGGCACAGGTGATGCTATGTGACATGTGCTGGTGTAACACTGTAAAAAATACTGGTGCCTGGAGACCAAGTACCAATGGACAGCCACCGCCATGAGGTTGCGGAAAGCTTCATTGTCCACAAGCCTAAATGGTAACAAGCAGTCCCATTTAGTATTTGGGCTTGTGGGTAGATACCTGGGTATTTTTGTTTTGCGTTCCAAGGCCTTGGACAGGAACAGCTGAACACCATGCTTGGACAAAAAAATGGATGTGGTAGATGATGGTGCTTGTGAATGTGCAATGACAGGTGCAGGACGAGATTCATCTGCGCCTGCATCCTGGGCAGGGGATTGGTAAGCATGTAGCACAGGGAAATAAGTAGTGGTGTCACCTACAGACACTGATAATAGACCCATGTGTTCAGCACCTAGTTGGGTGCTTTAATAACATGTATCTGAGCATACTAATGATGTTCAAGCTAGGAAAAGTCAGACACATTCTGCTCTTTATACTGCACAGGTTGCAAACAACCGTTCTTTTATCTTCTGCACTTTCTTTAAAAAAAGCACCAGACTAATCATGGTCGTGGGAACTTGCCACATGTGGGTGCTCTGGGAAACAGTTGCCGGCCTTCTCCCTCTGGCCAGCCCACTGCCTCTTCCTGCCTGTTGCAGAGCTGCTGATCCCTCCCACTCTGCTCTGCTGTTCTTGCTATGCATGGCACCTTCGCAGGTTGGGCCATTGACTTCATGCTTCCTTATCTCGTCTTCCACTTCTGCACTCTGGTCTTCCTGATTTGTTGATTTAACAACATCACTTATTAGAAACTGTATCTCATCATCATCTACCTCTTGAGACATTAATTGCTGTTCCCCACTGTCTTCTGACATGTACAGGGAGAGATGCCAGAATGAAGAAAGGGAAATGTAAAGATCTCCTCAGAGTGTCTAACTATAGGATCACTTGTCTTCTGGGACGTGCCATGGTGGGAGGAAGGAGGATCAAGGTGAGGATTATGCGGTCTAGATTCTTGGCTAGTGAGACTGGACCTTGTGGAAGACTGAGTGGTTCTGTAAGCATTATCTGCCATCCAAGCTTCCACCTACCTGTTCACTCTTTTCTGGCTTCAAGAGTGTTGTCCTGTGCCCCCTGCAAATTGGGACATGAGGCTAGGTCTAGTGGATGACAGTGTTTGTTGTGCTCTCGCAGCAGGCACAGTTTCACCAGGCTCATGGCCTCAGCCTTTGCCTCTGCATGGGAGTCACCTGCCAGGGCCGTGGGGTACTCAGTACCGGGTCCGGTACTTAACCCCTTTACCCCCAAGGGTAGTTTGCACGTTATAGACCGGGCCAATTTTTACAATTCTGACCACTGTCCCTTTATGAGGTTATAACTCTGGAACGCTTCAACGGATCCCGGTGATTTTGACATTGTTTTCTCGTGACATATTGTACTTCATGATAGTGGTAAAAGTTCTTTGATATTACCTGCGGTTATTTGTGAAAAAAATGGAAATTTGGCGAAAATTTTGAAAATTTTGCAATTTTCCAACTTTGAATTTTTATGCAATTAAATCACAGAGATATGTCACACAAAATACTTAATAAGTAACATTTCCCACATGTCTACTTTACATCAGCACAATTTTGGAACCAACATTTTTTTTTGTTAGGGAGTTATAAGGGTTAAAAGTTGACCAGCAATTTCTCATTTTTACAACACCATTTTATTTTAGGGACCACATCTCATTTGAAGTCATTTTGAGGGGTCTATATGATAGAAAATACCCAAGTGTGACACCATTCTAAAAACTGCACCCCTCAAGGTTCTCAAAACCACATTCAAGAAGTTTATTAACCCTTCAGGTGCTTCACAGGAATTTTTGGAATGTTTAAATAAAAATTAACATTTAACTTTTTTTCACAAAAAATTTACTTCAGCTCCAATTTATTTTATTTTACCAAGGGTTACAGGAGAAAATGGACCCCAAACGTTGTTGTACAATTTGTCCTGAGTACGCTGATACCCCATATGTGGGGGTTAACCACAGTTTGGGCGCATGGCAGAGCTCGGAAGGGAAGGAGCGCTATTTGACTTTTCAATGCAAAATTGACTGGAATTGAGATGGGACGCCATGTTGCGTTTGGAGAGCCACTGATGTGCCTAAACATTGAAACCCCCCACAAGTGACACCATTTTGGAAAGTAGACCCCCTAAGGAACTTATCTAGAGGTGTGGTGAGCACTTTGACCCACCAAGTGCTTCACAGAAGTTTATAATGCAGAACCGTAAAAATAAAAAATCTTTTTTTTTCACAAAAATTATATTTTCGCCCCCCAATTTTTTATTTTCCCAATGGTAAGAGAAGAAATTGGACCACAAAAGTTGTTGCACAATTTGTCCTGAGTACTCTGATACCCCATACGTAGGGGTAAACCACTGTTTGGGCGCATGGGAGAGCTCGGAAGGGAAGGATCGCCGTTTGACCTTTCAATGCAAAATTGACAGGAATTGAGATGGGACACCATGTTGCGTTTGGAGAGCCACTGATGTGCCTAAACATTGAAACCCCCCACAAGTGACACCATTTTGGAAAGTAGACCCCCTAAGGAACTTATCTAGAGGTGTGGTGAGCACTTTGACCCACCAAGTGCTTCACAGAAGTTTATAATGCAGAACCGCAAAAGTAAAAAATCATTTTTTTTCACAAAAATTATCTTTTCGCCCCCAATTTTTTATTTTCCCAATGGTAAGAGAAAAAATTGGACCACAAAAGTTGTGGCACAATTTGTCCTGAGTACTCTGATACCCCATATGTGGGAGTAAACCATTGTTTGGGCGAATAGGAGAGCTCGGAAGGGAAGGAGCGCCGTTTGACCTTTCAATGCAAAATTTACAGGAATTGAGATGGGACGCCATGTTGCGTTTGGAGAGCCACTGATGTGCCTAAACATTGAAACCCCCCACAAGTGACACCATTTTGGAAAGTCGACCCCCTAAGGAACTTATCTAGAGGTGTGGTGAGCACTTTGACCCACCAAGTGCTTCACAGAAGTTTATAATGCAGAACCGTAAAAGTAAAAAATCATTTTTTTTTCACAAAAATTATCTTTTCGCCCCCAATTTTTTATTTTCCCAATGGTAAGAGAAAAAATTGGACCACAAAAGTTGTGGCACAATTTGTCCTGAGTACTCTGATATCCCATATGTGGGGGTAAACCATTATTTGGGCGCATAGGAGAGCTCGGAAGGGAAGGAGCGCTGTTTGACCTTTCAATGCAAAATTGACAGGAATTGAGATGGGACGCCATGTTGCGTTTGGAGAGCCACTGATGTGCCTAAACATTGAAACCCCCCACAAGTGACACCATTTTGAAAAGCAGACCCCCTAATGAACTTATCTAGATGTGTGGTGAGCACTTTGACCCAATAAGAGCTTCACAGAAGTTTATAATGCAGAGCCGTAAAAATGAAACAAAACATTTTTCCCACAAAAATAATTTTTTAGCCCCCAGTTTTATTTTCCCGAGGGTAACAGGAGAAATTGGACCCCAAAAGTTGTTGTGCAATTTGTCCTGAGTGTGCTGATACCCTATATGTGGGGGAGAACCAGCGTTTGGGTGCATGGGAGGGCTCGGAAGGGAAGGAGCGCCATTTGGAATACAGACTTAGATGGAATGGTCTGTAGGCGTCACATTGTGTTTGCAGAGCCCCTAATGTACCTAAACAGTAGAAACCCCCCACAAGTGACCCCATATTGGAAACTAGACCCCCCAAGGAACTTATCTAGATGTGTTGTGAGAACTTTGAGCCCCCAAGTATTTCACTACAGTTTATAACGCAGAGCCGTGAAAATAAAAAAAAAAATTTCCCCTCAAAATTATTTTTTAGCCCCCAGTTTTGTATTTTCTCGAGGGTAAAAGGAGAAATTGGACCCCAAAAGTTGTTGTCCAATTTGTTCTGAGTGCGTTGATACCCCATATGTGGGGGGGAACCAGCGTTTGGGCGCATGGGAGGGCTCGGAAGGGAAGGAGCGCCATTTGGAATGCAGACTTAGATGGAATGGTCTGCAGGCGTCACATTGCGTTTGCAGAGCCCCTAATATACCTAAACAGTAGAAACCCCCCACAAGTGACCCCATATTGGAAACTAGACCCCCCCACGAACTTATCTAGATGTGTTTTGAGAACTTTGAGCCCCCAAGTGTTTCACTACAGTTTATAACGCAGAGCCGTGAAAATAAAAAATCTCTTTTTTTCCCACAAAAATGATTTTTTAGCCCCCAGTTTTGTATTTTCCCAAGGGTAACAGGAGAAATTGGACCCCAAAAGTTGTTGTCCAATTTGTCTTGAGTACGATGATACCCCATATGTTGAGGTAAACTCCTGTTTGGGCACACGGGAGAGCTCGGAAGGGAAGGAGCACTGTTTTACTTTTTCAATGCAGAAATGGATGGAATTGAGATCGGTCGCCATGTCGCGTTTGGAGAGCCCCTGATGTGTCTAAACAGTGGAAACCCCCCAATTATAACTGAAACCCTAATCCAAACACACCCCTAACCCTAATCCCAACGGTAACCCTAACCATACCTCTAATCCAGACACACCCCTAATCCTAGTCGCAACCGCAAATGTAATCCAAACCCTAACCCTAACTTTAGCCCCAACCCTAACTGTAGCCTTAACCCTAGCCCCAACCCTAGCCCTATCCCTAGCCCTAACCCTAGCCCCAACCCTAGCCCCAACCCTAACCGTAGCCCTAACCCTAGCCCTAACCCTAGCCCTAACCCTAACCCTAGCCCTAACCCTAGCCCTAACCCTAACCCTAGCCCTAACCCTAGCCCTAACCCTAGCCCTAACCCTAACCCTAGCCCTAACCCTAGCCCTAACCCTAGCCCTAACCCTAACCCTAGCCCTAACCCTAATGGGAAAATGGAAATAAATACATTTTTTTAATTTTTTAATTTTTCCCTAACTAAGGGGGTGATGAAGGGGGGTTTGATTTACTTTTATAGCGGGTTTTTTAGCGGATTTTTATGATTGGCAGCCGTCACACACTGAAAGACGCTTTTTATTGCAAAAAATATTTTTTGCGTTACCACATTTTGAGAGCTATAATTTTTCCATATTTGAGTCCACAGAGTCATGTGAGGTCTTGTTTTTTGCGGGACGAGATGACGTTTTTATTGGTAACATTTTCGGGCACGTGACATTTTTTGATCGCTTTTTATTCCGATTTTTGTGAGGCAGAATGACCAAAAACCAGCTATTCATGAATTTATTTTGGGGGAGGCGTTTATACCGTTCTACGTTTGGTAAAATTGATAAAGAAGTTTTATTCTTGGGGTCAGTACGATTACAGCGACACCTCATTTATATCATTTTTTTATGTTTTGGCGCTTTTATACGATAAAAACTATTTTATAGAAAAAATAATTATTTTTGCATCGCTTTATTCTGAGGACTATAACTTTTTTATTTTTTTGCTGATATTGCTGTATGGTGGCTCGTTTTTTGCGGGACAAGATGACGCTTTCAGTGGTACCATGGTTATTTATATCCGTCTTTTTGATCGCGTGTTATTCCACTTTTTGTTCGGCGGTATGATAATAAAGCGTTGTCTTTTGCCTCGTTTTTTTTTTTTCTTACGGTGTTTACTGAAGGGGTTAACTAATGGGACAGCTTTATAGGTCGGGTTGTTACGGACGCGACGATACTAAATATGTGTACTTTTATTGTTTGTTTTTTTTATTTAGATAAAGAAATGTATTTATGGGAATAATATATATATATTTTTTCATTATTTAGGATTTTTTTTTTTTTTTTTACACACTTGGAAAATTTTTTTTTAAACTTTTTTACTTTGTCCCAGGGGGGGACAATACAGATCGGTGATCTGCCAGTTTGCACAGCACTCTGGCAGATCACTGATCTGTCTCAGAGCGCTGCAGCGTTACCAAGTGCCTGCTCTGAGCAGGCACTTGGTAAGCCACCTCCCTCCCTGCAGGACCCGGATCCGCGGCCATCTTGGATCCGGGACTTGCTGCAGGGAGGAGGTAAGAGACCCCCGGAGCAACGCGATCACATCGCGTTGCTGCGGCGGTCTCAGGGAAGCCCGCAGGGAGCCCCCTCCCTGCGCGATGCTTCCCTGCACCGCCGGCAGATCGCGGTCATCTTTGATCGTGGTGTGCCGGTGGTTAATGTGCCAGGGGCGGTCCGTGACCGCTCCTGGCACATAGTGCCGGATGTCAGCTGCAATAAGCAGCTGACACCCGGCCGCGATCGGCCGCGCTCCCCCCGTGAGCGCGGCCGATCGCGCTGGACGTAATATTCCGTCCTTGGGAATTAAGGCACACCTCACATGGATGGAATATTACGTCCAATGGTAGAAAGGGGTTAAAGGGACCTGTCACAGCAGCGGAGACCCGGTCCATGGCCCTGGGCACCCATGTTAAAAGGGAAGGACTTTAAAGCGGTTTTTAAAATAAAGTTTGTGACGCCACCTGCGGTATTCGGTCAGGGATGACCAACGCTGCTTAAAGGGATCCTCTGGAGTGATGTTATGGCAGCCAGATGGTATAACTTCCCACAGGTGAAGTAGGTCCCCAGGTCTCCTGGTGAACAGATGCAAGATGGTGAGTGGTGCAGTAAAGAATGAAGGACGCATTTGTGCAGTCTTTTTACCTGGTTTACTGATGGTACAGGCAGCCACAGTCCAGGGCACCAGATCACAGGTACAGGCAGGGTACGGCCGGCTTGGAAGTGAGTTCAGAATCCAGCTTTACCTGGTGGAGTTAAAAGCTTTCCTTCTAGAGCTGTGTTGTTGTAGTCCTTTACTGCCTATGGCTTTGTAGCAAGGTCCTCTCTGTCCTTTAGTGAAGTGGGACACAAACCCGTATGACAGGTGACTCAAGCCTTTTTAAAGGGTCTCTATCATGACCCGGGTTTTATGTGTCACTGTGTCTCCTGGGTATTAGGTCAGACAGCTTATGTGTAGTCTAGCTGTCCTACCGGTTTCTGCTGTGCCTACTAGAGAACGACACAACCTCGGTCTTCCGGTTATCGGTATCTGCGCTCTGTCAGGGAGGTAGCCCTCTCGCAGCTATTCTCCCTTGTTACTCTCCTGTGCTTCGCTCTCTGGCACGTTTGCTAAAAGCTGTTCTTCCTTCTGTATTTTGCTATCTAGGAGCTGCAGCACTTCAGGTGCTACAGCCCCTCACTCATCCTTCTGCCTCAGACTGCTCCAGTCTGCTGTCAGGCACAACTGTCTAAATCTTCCTAGCTGCCTAGCAACTGCCTAGCAACTAACTCCTCCTCCAGAGCAGAGAGAGCAGGTCCCCTGAAGTTGGGTGTAGAGCTCCCCCCTCTGGCCTGGAGCCAGAACGGTGTCGCTTCCAGGCGTGACATCACTCTCCCCGTGAGGAAAGCAATGCCACTGTGACAACCAGGACCCTGGGGCATCACACTTGCAGTATCAGCACGTCCAATTCCCCATCTCTTACAATGTGTCTGCACATTTTAAATTAGGTATATAATATATGCCTGCAAACTTTCCAGTATTAATAGATTTGTAGCCTTCAAAAGGACTTTTATGTTTAGGTTGCAGCAGGACTGTAAGGCAATAATCCCTGCCTATATGCCTCTAATCCAAAACTATCCCTCCTCCACTAGGTATCCCTACTCTCAATGCATGTAACAGCTTTTACTAGAGAAGGTCAATATATTACCATGAAATGGACTTTTGTTGTAATGGTGCAACAGTGAAACAAGTACTGCAATAGCAAATAGCAATAGTAAGCACTACCTATATACTTGCTCAAAAATAAGTTCTCCCTCCTATATCAACGCTCCCTGAGGAGAGTTTACCGATCATCAGGTAGATGTGATGTGGCTGGCCTATCACAGTTGCCAACATGGCTAAGGCATTATCATGTATGGCAGGCAATCCCTGCATGTTAATTGGTTGTCTAATAACTTTGAAACATGTGGAGACTTGAGCATTGTGCTCAAACACCTGCAATATTTGATTGAGTAATGAGCGTACCCGAGCACCTCAATGTCTAAGTCATGTGTCAAGGCTCATTAAAGGGTCAATATTGACTTGTAAGATTGCTACATCCCATAGGTGGCACTAAAAATAAAGTCCTCTTCCTCACAGAAGAGCTATTTGTATATTTAAATTCCTTGTACCAGCTTTTCACTCTCAAGTAGAAATGTTGCCATATAGACCCCTAAGTCAGATGCCTCTTAGGCTGGGTTCACATTGCGTTAGTGGGTGTCCGCTGACGGAATCCGTTACATGGCGCAATTAAAGCTATGTAACGGATCCGTTAGTGCACCCATTGAGCGCAATGTATCGAACACAACGGTAACGTATGCCATTTTTGGCATGCGCTAGCGATGTCCCGTTATTTTCTGATGGACCGCGAATGCTGCTTGCAGCGTTCGAGGTCCGTTTCTCGCTAGCGCAGATTGGGCATCTGCGCTAGCGGGATTGCTAAACGCAATCCCTTTTGGAACATTGCGTTAGCGCATTCCGTTAGCATATGAGCTAAACGGATTGCACTAACGCAATGTGAACCTAGCCTTACCTAGGCAAGTCAGACCTGCTGTTTTGCACTGAGTAGGGGCTAACACATGTCTGCAAAATGAGTTTCTGGTTTGGATTCTTATCCTAAGTCAGTGGCAAAGCCCATTAAATGGTTGTTATTGACTTTTAGGATTATTACACCCAATAAGTGGAGCTAGAGATCCAGTCCTCTTCCTCTCTAAAGAGGCTATTTGCATATTGAATGAATATGTGGCATTCATAGCACCATACCAGGTGTAAGAAGCAATTTCCACAATTTGTGAAGTTTTAAAGAAAATAATTGACTTTATCAATGGTGCTGTTTGCCAAAAACCATGGAAACACCGTTTAGTCATGTTGCCAAAATCTTTGAATGTTATTTTCTCCTGATTGATGCATTTATTGGCTGTGTTCACAGGGATACACTGGAAAAGCATTTTTAGTTATTAAATTATCTTAGTCTGCCATGACAGATATTAAGTTGTTTTTTATAATATGAAATACTGTACTATGGCCAGGGGTGTAATTAAAAATGCTAAACACCACGCTCAACTTTTAATATATTCACCCATGAAGCTTTTTTCGTTTTTGCATTTTCGTTTGTCTCTCCCCTTCTTTCCAGAGCCATAACTTTTTTATTTTTCCATTAATATGATCATGTGAGGGCTTATTTTTTGCAGGATGAGTTGTACTTTTGCATGGCACTATTGGTTTTAGCATGTTTTGTACTCGAAAATGGTAACAAGATTCCAAGTGTGGTTAAATAGCAAAAAAAGTGCAATCCCACACTGGTTTTTTGTTTGGCTTTTTCTCTAAGGTTAATGCTAAAACTGACCTGATATTATGATTCTCCAGGTCATTGTGAGTTCATAGATGCCAAACATGTCTAGGTTCTTTTTTATATAAGTGGTGAAAAAAATTCCAAACTTTGCTAAAAAAAAAAAAATTGTGCAATTTTCAAAGACCCATAGCGTCTTCATTTTTTGTGATCTTTGGTTAGTTGTTTTTGCACACCAAGCTGGTGTTTTTTATGATACCACGTTTGTGCAGATATGTTCTTTTTATCGCACGATATTGCACGCTAATGCAATGTTGTGGTGACCAAAAAAAGTAGTTCTGGATTTTCAATTTTTTTTCCCTATGCCATTTAGCGATCAGATTAATCCTTTTTTATTTATAGATCGGCCGATTCTGAAGGCAACGATACCAAATATGTGTATGTTTGATTTTTTTTTTGAATGAGCCGAAAGGGGGTGATTTCAACTTTTATATATATATATATATATATATATATATATATATATATATATATATATATATATGTGTATATATATATATTTTTTTATTTTTTTTATTTTTTTTTTAAATGCTTTTCTTTAATTTTTGGCATGCTTCAATAGCTTCCATGGGAGGGTAGAAGCTGCCATAGCTTGATTGGCTCTGCTACATAGAGACGATGCTCAGATCGCCTCTATGCAGCAGAATTACTGCATTGGTATAAGTGCCGACCACAGGGTGGCACTCATAGCAATCCGGCATCAACAAGCATAGACGTCTCAAGGAGACCTCTGGTTGTTATGCCGACAAACCGTTGACCCCCCGATCACATAATGGGGGTCATGGGTTTGCGTACTTCTGGCCAGATGGCCGGAAGCGTGCATTAAATGCTGCTGTCAGAGTTTGACAGAGGCATTTAACTAGTTAATAGGATCATGATTCTACTCACGCCTTTTGCAGGCACTCGTCAGCTGTTCAAAACAGCTGACATGTCCCGGCTTTCATGTGGGCTCACCACTCGAGCCCACATCAAAGCAGGGGTACTAACATTGGACGTACTATCCTGTCTGATGTCAGTAAGGGGTTAAATTCATGATTAAACCCATCTAGATTCATTACAGATTTCACCCTTTTCTTTTAAAAATGACACCAGCAATTGACAATATTAGAGAGACCTAACCCTAACTTAACAATTTCTGGGAATCTTTTTGTGGTGCCGGATACAATCAAAAAAATACACAGGCTTGTGACTTCCAAAGCTCTAAAAAAAATGTTTATTTATACCCTTCATGAATATAGACGTACAATGCAAAAGTGTAGATGTTTATTACATGAAAGAAAAATGTGGAATACATATTATCAACGTAATAAGTAAAAACACTCTCCTTAGGCCTTTCCCACACGTCCAGATAATTCCGATACAGGAAAAATTTGTACCGGAGTTATCCGTGTCCGTGTGTCCATATGCTATCGTGGCACATCAGTGTGGCACACGTGCGGCAGCCGTGTGCCGTCCGTGTGCCGACTGGGTACCACACGCATGGTGCAGGAGACAGCGCTAGAGTTAAGCGCTGTCCCCTGCTTTGGGTGCTGAATCCAGAATTCATTTCCTCTCTCCAGCAGCGTTCTCTGGAGCGAAGGAATGAAAAATCATTTTTTTTTTGTTGTTAAAATAAAGTTCCGGGTAATCTCCCCCCTCCCTCCCCCTGCGCGCCCGCCCGCTGTCATTCAAATACTTACCCAGCTCCCTCGATGCTTCCTCTCACTGTCGCAGCTCTTCCTGTATGAACGGTCACGTGGTGCCGCTTATTACAGTGATGAATATGTGGCTCCACCTCCCATAGCGGCACACGGACTGCACACGGACAGCATCCGTGTGCGGTATGTGTTTTACACGGACCCATTGACTTTAATGGGTCCGTGTGATACGTGCGCTCCCACAAACACTGACATGTCTCTGTGTTTTCCAAACAGACACACGGTCCGTAAAAACACACTGGCATGTGCAGAGACACATTGATTTTAATGTGTCTACGTGAGTCAGTGTCTCCGGTACGTGAGGAAACTGTCACCTCACGTACCGGAGCCACTGACGTGTAAAACCAGCCTAAGGTTGTGTGCCCACGATCAGGTATTGCAGCGTTTTGCATGCTGCTCACCTGTGCTGCCACCAAAATGCTGTGTTCTAGATTAGAAGCACTGTGGATGGGGTTTATAGAAATCCCATGCCCACTGTGCTTCTATTTCATGCTGTGTAAACTCACCCACAGAGCTGGTTTTCTAGCCGCAACATGTCACATGTCAGTTATGTGCAGCCGAGACGCTGATCTCCACAGTCTCAAGCATAGCCATTTATTATATATGGTAAATCTGCATGGTTCATTGAACAATGAACCATAGGGATTTACCTGCATTATTAGAATGCGAACACATGCTGCCTCCAAAATGCTGCTATATCTTGATCGTGGGGACCCAACTTTATTCATCCAGCTTAGTCAAATCCATCAACAATTATTTGTTTCGCTAGGGTCACAAGAGCATATGAAAAAATCAGTCTTAGGCCCATTACAATCATGAATATGCGGCTCCACCTCCCATAGGGGTGGAGCTGCATATTCATTATTCTAAATGAGCGGCCCCACGTGACCGCTCATACAGTAGAAGGTGCGGCCAGGACAGGAAGCAGCGCCAGCCAGCGAGGGAGCCGGGTGAGTATTTTAATAACAACGGGGGGGGGGGGGGGGCGCACAGGGGGTGGGAAGGGGGTGGGGACATGGATCTTTATTTTAAACACGATTATTCATATCTTCTCTACAGCAAACGCTGCTGCAGGGAAGATATGAATCGCAGCTTCAGCACCAGATGCAGGGGACAGCGCTAAACTTTAGCGCTGTCTCCTGCATGGTGTGTGTGGTACCCAGTGGGCACACGGGCGGCACACGTGTGCCGCACGTGTGCCACAGTGATGTGCCACAGAAACACACCGGCACACGGACACGGATAATTCCGGTACTGATTTTTCCGGTACCGTAATTATCTGGACGTGTGAGACTGGCCTTAGGCTGGTTTCACATGTCAGTGTCTCCGGTACGTGTAGTGACAGTTTTTTCACATACCGAAGACAGTGACAAACATAGACGCATTCAAATGAAAAAAATCAGCTTACCAAAGAAAAACTACCCCTATTAAAATATAACCTTTATTAAGTGAACATGCTAAAAGAATCCCAACACCAGGATTTGTTCCTTATAATTTCTTCCCATTGGTTTAGTGAGTTTGTTATGACATAGTTGCACTAATATTATCACCTTGCAGTTGTTAACCATTTAGGTGCTGGCAGTTCTGCTTGTTGAGATTTTTTTGACTGGGCATACTTCTATCATGTTAGAGGGGACTTTTTCCTAACATTTTTTCTAGTCTTTTCCGGTATATCATTATTTACATTGACTAGTCAGGTAGAGAGCCTCTATTTTTTTGGTCTGCTCTTTTGTATTTTTACAAGCCCGTTTTTTCCTAGACAATTTAATTATAAGGAACAAATCCCGCTGTTGGGATTCTTTTATCATGTTCACTTAATAAAAGTTATATTTTAATAGGGGTAATTTTTCTTTAGTAAGCCGTTATTTACCCTTGCATATACTGAGTTGTAAGAAAATAAAAAATCAACAATATACCCATTACTGTCAGGCGTACAGTCAGTCCCACGCTGTAATCCATGTCTGGGGAATGTACAGTTTACAACCGGGAGTTGTGCTAATGCGACCGCCCTGGGGAATGAATGAGATGCTGCAGGCACAGGCTCAGTAACTAGCGGTGATGTCACTGAGTCTGTGCTCGCTGCTTGGGAGCTGTTTTGAGCTTTTAAATTTTTTTCATATTTAAAAAATTTTTTTTTTTTACATTTTAAGCTCTGAGAACAGAAGACATATGTGTGGTAGACTACTGATCATGGAGAATCTATCTCTGACAGATCAGTGCAGTGCAGAGGCGGTGATTAGTCCATATTAGTAAAACAGGATGATACCGCGCTAAAGGGAATTATGTGTGCTGAGGAATCAATATATCAACAGGTGGAGTATGCCAAAGTTACCCCTATTAATAAACTCCCCGCTGAGTCCCTGCTACATATAATGGAAAAAAAAAATGGAAGGATAAGTGCACTGTGATAAATACTATGCTGAGCACAACGTGGTACCAGAGGTGTTGGCAATAACCAATTCGAGTCTGACTCACCGAAGTCTGATGTTAGACATAGTGCCAGAGGTACCAAGGATCCGAGCACCCAGAAAAAGAGTCCGGCACATGAGACGCTGATCCTGAGGAACAAGTACTGGTCGAGGAGGCCAGCGCCAGGTGGCAGCAGCCAAACAGGAAGGCAGTGAGTCGGCGTGGAAACCAGGAACGCCCCGGCCGGTGGCGTCCCTGGAGACAGTGAAGGAAAAGACAAAATGGCCGATGGGAGCGCTCACTGTGTGACATCACAAAAAGCGTGGAGCAACACTGGGACCAAGCAAACAACCGACGCGTTTCGAAGGAGCGCAGTCCTTCTTCATCAGGGTGGTCCCATTAGTTAATGCCAACACCTTTGGTGCCAAGTTGTGCTCAGCATAGTATTTATCACAGTGCACTTATCCTTCCATTTTTTTTCCATTATATGTAGCAGGAACTCAGCGGGGAGTTTATTAATAGGGGTAACTTTGCTATACTCCACCTGTTGGTATATTGATTCCTCAGCACACATAATTCCTTTTAGCATGGTATCATTCTGTTTTATTAATATTGTTTACTTATATTGACAGCCCTGGCATCTGGCTGTTTTGATACCAGCAGCAAAGGGTATCTTTTCTATTGGTAGCGCTGGTGTTTTCCTTTGTTATATACAGTGATTAGTCCATGTTTCTATATGGAGGTCAATTATTCTATATTGTTGGGGTCCATCCCTGTCAGCAGAGGCGAGACGCACCAGAAGTCAGGAGAATCAGAATGCAGGGTGGGCATGTGGTGAGCTTAAGTTCCAAGCCATTTTGACGAATGTGTCTGGAGTGGCTAATGGGCCTGTGGACTGTAGGGCAATATAAAAAAGTATTTACACCACTAATTATGGAGATCATATACATTGATGTGCATATAGGAAACGATCAATATTGATTGGTATAAAAAGTATACATTTTTAATTTATCAGGTGA
Source organism: Ranitomeya imitator (assembly GCF_032444005.1). Classification (NCBI taxonomy): domain Eukaryota; kingdom Metazoa; phylum Chordata; class Amphibia; order Anura; family Dendrobatidae; genus Ranitomeya; species Ranitomeya imitator. Next base: position 144,429,069 of record NC_091285.1, on the reverse strand, counting down.
TCAATTTATAAGGAAGAATGCAAAATTTATCATAAATATATCAAGAAAACAAGAAACAAGAAAGAACTGACACCTGAATGGAACAAAACAATAAGCACAGAAAATGAAGCTGTCATATTTGTTAACCATGCCTTTAAACACTACTCAAACTGAATGGTTCAATGTAGAGATAAAAGTAAATTTTGACTAAACAGACTGTCTAGAATCCTTTATGCGACTCATATATTCTGCACTGAGGTTTCATTTCCTGATATCCAGAGTTAGACAATTTTTCCTTTTGAATTTCATTTGCCAAATTATTGAGCACACATCCAGTTTCATTGTGAGCTTCTCTATTGTATTCTCAGGACAAAAAGAAGAATTTAATTTTCTCAGTCCTTTGTATATTTCACAGAGTAGGTCATCGCAATGTTCTATATGGCAAATCGTCACTTTGACTTCTGGGATTAAAGTATTTAACTTGACTCATAACATCTACCATTAAAAGTTAGACTGTGGTGCAGTCTCAAAAAGAACATTGCTTTCATTCAGACTTCTATAGTGTATGGAGTTGTTGCTGTTGACAACTTTGAAAATAATAAAGAAATTATTGATGAAAGATGCCAGGAGTACAGTAGATATCTCTACCAGCACAGGAAAATGAACATGGCACATAATCATGTTCCAAATTATATACAAATTGGATTTAACCCTTCACCCCTGAGCCTGTTTTCAACTTTCTGACCAGACCACATTTTACAATTCAGACTAGTGTCATTTAATGATATAACAATTCTGGAATGCTTCAACTGATCCCTGTGATTCTGAGACTTTTTGTTCATAACACATTGTGCTTTATGCTACTGGTAAATTTAGATTGATTTTATTTGCGTTTATTTGTGAAAGTATCAGATTTTTGGCTAAAATGTTGATAATTTTGCAAATGGCTTTACTCAGGAGTTGGGATGAGTGATCCTGAACTGCACACTGAACTGAACACCTAGTGTCCGGTATCAAACCCGAACAAGAACTTTTTACTGTACATCCGGTTTCATTTTCAGGTTTACCAGATTAATAAAGCTTGTTGAAAGATGGCAGAGGGGTAGAATGCAGCTGGAGTGAGGGACAGATTCTGACTGCGCACTTTGCAAAAATGCCAGTGTGTGTACTGTGCAACCAATATCTGTGAGAGTACTGTGCCAAAAGCCGTGTATGTACTCTACAACCCATATTTATGGGACTACTGTACCAAAAGCTGCTGTGTGTACTCTGCAACCCATATCTATGAGAGTACTGTGCCAAAAACCACTGAGTGTAGTCTGGAACTGATATCTGTGAGAGTACTGTGCCAAAAGCCGGTGTGTGTACTGTGAATCCTCGTCTGTGGGAGTACTGTGCCAAAAGTCACGTTGCCATTTTCAAGCCAAATAAATACAATTTTAGGACCACGCTGTGTTTTCTAGCAGTCTGAGAAATAAATAATTGGCATTAGCCTTCTCTTCTGGGTGGAGAAGAAAAAATAATTACATTGTTACCACTAGAACTTTGTTTTAGCACCAAATTTACATTTTAATAAGAGTTACTAGAAAAAATTGACTCCACAGTTTGATATGCAACTTCTCCTGAGTGCGCCAGTACCCTATATGCAATCAGAAAATACCTTTCAGGCTATTGCAAAGCTCACAAGGGAAAGAGAGCCATATTATAGTGCAGATTTTACTGCTATTGTTTGCGGGTTCTATGACCTACTGGAAGAGCCCCTGAGGTGCCAGAACAGAAGAACTCCCCCCCCCATAAATGACCCCATTTTTTTTTTCAAATTACAAATCTCAATGAATTCATCTAAGGGTGCAGTTATCACATTGACACCACAGATGTGTCACAGAATTTTACCCCATTGGGCAGTGAAGAAAAAAAAAATCACAATTTTACTACAGATTTTACATTTTCAGAAGGGAAAATATGTAAAAATGGCTCCAAAATTTGTCACACAATTTCTGCTGAACACGTTAATAAACCATATGGGGCTGTACAGTACTGTTTAGCCACATGGCGAGGCTCGGGAGGGACAGAGTGCTATTTGACTCCTGGAGCACAGATTTTCCTAGAATAGTTTGCAAACTCTATATACAGCCCCAAAATGCTAAAAGAGCAGAATCCCTCCTCAAGTGAAGCTATTTTAGGCTACGTTCACATTAGCGTTACGCTAATGTGCGTCGCTGTTGCGTCAGCGACGCAGCGGCGACGCGCCCCTATGTTTAACATAGGGGACGCGTGCATTTTTTTGTTAGCGTTTTTCGACATGTGCGTCGTTTTCGACGCTAGCGTCGGACGCACGAAAATGCAACAAGTTGCATTTTTCGTGCGTCCGATTTTCGTCAAAAAACGACGCACGCGTCGCAAAACGCAGCGTTTTTGCGCGCGTTTTTGGTGCGTCGCGCGTTGCGTCGCCGTTGCGTTGCCGACGCACCGGCGCGCAACGCTAATGTGAACGTAGCCTTAGAAAGTATACGCTTTTGTGAATTTATCCACAGGTGTAGTGACGATTTGATTTTACTCCAGGGCTGTTTTCCGGAAACGAGCAGCAGTGGATATTGAGTGAAAATTGCCAATCTGCTATTGAATTGCCCTTAAGTTTTAGTGCCCAGAATGTTGTAGTGTCCAGTACATTGTGTCCTGCTTCTGGAGACATGAGCCAGTAAATTAAGCATACTCTCATTGCTGTAGAAATGCCAAATAAGTGGATGTTAAATGTAATTTAGGCACACTGGGACTCAGATGGGACGGGGCATTTAGATTTGGGAGAATTCACTAGATTTCTTTTTTGGGGCGAAACCATTTCACTTCTCCAGAGCCTATGCATTACTTGAAATGTGGCAACCCCTTATAATTCGGACATGAGCAGTGACTTGCTGTTGTTTTGTGGATTGAGTGGAGAACATTTTAACTTGACGTTTGGGATCACATTTATCCGGCACTCTACTCTGAGCACTTACTTTGGGGATTCCAGCTTAATCTTCAAATGATGTGATTTAGATTAAATCCTTGTCTGAGCCAAACACTATAATGAGCAGCAGAGTTGCTCTGGACTCTGTCTGGCCTGGAATTAGCAATATCCTTTTTTCAGAAGTGCACAAACCTGTGGCCTGACCTAGCTTTTATGTACACTTAAACATACAAATACCACGTGATCATAGGCTAGACAGCCTTCACAGTCTCTTCATTCTGCCTCATTATAGGGAATCTTCAGCCTGAGGTCCCACATAAATCAAGTATTTCAGAGATTTACACGGAAACCCCGGTGTAAGTGGGCCATTCTGTGGAAAAAATAATAAAACAACTTTATTAGTCAGGTCATTATGATTACAACGATACCACATTTATATTATTACTAGCTGAAGAGCCCGGCGTTGCCTGGGCATAGTAAATATCTGTGGTTAGTTATAGCACCTTACTTCTCTTATTTTCCCATCATGCCTCTCATTTTCCCAATCACATCTTTCATTTTCCCCCTTACATCTCTCATTTTCTCACTCACCCCTCTCATTCCCCCCTAACACTTGTCATTTCGACCTCACTGTCATTTTCTGATCACTCCACTATTTTCTCTCACTCCTCTCATTTTGCACTCACACCTTTTCATTTTCACCTCACACCTCTCATTTTCACCTCAGTATATACATGTTTGTCATCTCCCTTATATATAGTATACACCTGTATGTCATCTCCTCTATATAGTATATACCTGTATGTCATCTCCCCTATATATAGTATATACCTGCTGTGTGTCATCTCCCCTGTATATAGTATATACCTGTATGTCATCTCCTCCTATATATAGTATATACCTGTATGTCATCTCCCCTATATATAGTATATACCTGCTGTGTGTCATCTCCCCTGTATATAGTATATACCTGTATGTCATCTCCTCCTATATATAGTATATACCTGTATGTCATCTCCTTCTATATATAGTATATACCTGTATGTCATCTCCTCCTGTATATGGTATATACCTGTGTGTCATCTCCCCTGTATATAGTATATATCTGTGTGTAATCTCCTCCTGTATATAGTATATACCTGTATGTCATCTTCTATATATAGCATATACCTGTATGTCATCTCCTCCTGTATATAGTATATACCTGTAGGTCATCTGCTCCTGTATATAGTATATACCTGTGTGTTATCTCCTCCTGTATATAGTATATACCTGTATGTCATCTCCTCCTGTATATAGTATGTACCTGTATGTCATCTCCTCCTCTATATAGTATATACCTGTGTATCATCTCCCCTGTATATAGTATATACCTGTGTGTCATCTCCTCCTCTATTAGACCTTGTTCACACGTTATTTGCTCAGTATTTTTACCTCAGTATTTGTAAGCTAAATTGGCAGCCTGATAAATCCCCAGCCAATAGGAAGCCCTCCCCCTGGCAGTATATATTAGCTCACACATATACATAATAGACAGGTCATGTGACTGACAGCTGCCGTATTTCCTACATGGTACATTTGTTGCTCTTGTAGTTTGTCTGCTTATTAATCAGATTTTTATTTTTGAAGGATAATACCAGACTTGTGTGTGTTTTAGGGCGAGTTTCGTTTGTCAAGTTGTGTGTGTTGAGTTGCGTGTGGCGATATGCATGTAGCGACTTTTGTGAGATGAGTTTTGTGTGGCACTGGCAACATGCGTCTAGCAACTTTTTGTGTGTCGAGTTGCATGTGACAGGTTAGTGTAGCAAGTTGTGTGCAGCAAGTTTTGCGCATGGCGAGTTTTGCGCGTGGTGAGTTTTATGTGTGGTGCCTTTTGAGTATGTGCAAGTTTTGTGTGAGGCAACTTTTGCAAGTGTTGCAACTTTTGTGCATGTGGCAATTTTTGCGCGTGTGCAAGATTTGCGTGTAGCGAGTTTTCCATGAGGTGAGTTTTGCACTTGTGGCGAGTTTTGCGTGAGCCTAGTTTTTGCATGTGGTGAGTTTTGCGCGTGGCGAGTTTTGAGCGGCGACTTTTGTGTTTCGACTTTTATGTGGCGAGGTTGATGTATGTGTGGTGAAATGTGTGCTGAGGGTAATATGTGTGTGTGTGTGTTCACATCCCTGTGTGTGGTGAGTATCCCACGTCGGGGCCCCACCTTAGCAACTGTATGGCTTTGGCGCCATCGCTCTCATTCTTTAAGTCCCCCTTGTTCACATCTGGCAGCTGTCAATTTGCCTTCAACACTTTTCCTTTCACTTTTCCCCATTATGTAGATAGGGGCAAAATTGTTTGGTGAATTGGAAAGCGCGGGTTAAAACTTCACCTCACAACATAGCCTATGACGCTCTCGGGGTCCAGACGTGTGACTGTGCAAAATTTTGTGGCTGTAGCTGCGATGCCTCCAACACTTTTCCTTTCACTTTTTCCCCATTATGTTGATAGGGGCAAAATTGTTTGGTGAATTGGAAAGTGCGGGGTTAAAATTTTACCTCACAACATAGCCTATGACTCTCTCAGGGTCCAGACGTGTGACTGTGCAAAATTGTGTGGCTGTAGCTGCGACGCCTCCAACACTTTTGCTTTCACTTATTTCCCCATTATCTAGATAGGGGCAAAATTGTTTGGTGAATTGGAACGTGCGGGGTTAAAATTTTGCCTCACAACATAGCCTATGACGCTCTCGGGGTCCAGACGTGTGACTGTGCAAAATTTTGTGGCTGTAGCTGCGATGCCTCCAACACTTTTCCTTTCACTTTTTCCCCATTATGTTGATAGGGGCAAAATTGTTTGGTGAATTGGAAAGTGCGGGGTTAAAATTTTACCTCACAACATAGCCTATGACTCTCTCAGGGTCCAGACGTGTGACTGTGCAAAATTGTGTGGCTGTAGCTGCGACGCCTCCAACACTTTTGCTTTCACTTATTTCCCCATTATCTAGATAGGGGCAAAATTGTTTGGTGAATTGGAACGTGCGGGGTTAAAATTTTGCCTCACAACATAGCCTATGACGCTCTCGGGGTCCAGACGTGTGACTGTGCAAAATTTTGTGGCTGTAGCACACACATGCATACATACACACATTCAGCTTTATATATTAGATAGTGAGTGACCACATCACATTTGAAGTACCATATTTTCCGGCGTATAAGACGACTTTTTTACCCCTAAATATTGTCCCAAAAGTCGGGGGTCGTCTTATACACCGGGTACGGGGTGTGCAGGGAGCGATCCTGGATGTTCCCAGGGTCTGAAGGAGAGGAGACTCTCCTTCAGTCCCTGGGATCCATATTCATGTAAAAAATAAAGAATAAAAATAAAAAATATGGATATACTCAACCCCCGACGGACCCTGGCTCTCAGCGGTGCAAGCGTCTGCCTCCGTTCCTAAGAATGCAGTGAGTGAAGGACCTTCGATGACGTCGCGGTCAGGTGAGTACCCAATATGTGGTGAAAATACTACTGTTTGTAAGAATGGCAGGGCTCGGAAGAGAAAAAACCATGTCGCATTTGCAGAGCCTCTGGTGTGCCTAAACAGTGGAAATGCCCCAAAATTACCCTATTTTTGGAAACTAGACTCCTAAATGAATTTATCAAAATGTGTGGTGAGCACCTTAAATTCCCAGGTGCTTCACAGAATTTTATAACGTTGAGCCAAAACTGTTGCTTTAGCCGCCCAAATTTTAAAATTTTTGCACGAGGGTAACAGGAAAAAAGGGAAAATTTGTTGTGCAATTTCTCCCGAGTACACCTATACCCCATATGTGGAGTAAAACTACTGCTTGGGCACACTGACAATCTTCTGATCAAAGGAGTTACATTATGGAGTGCAGACTTTGATGGAATTAATTGCAGGCACCATGGCGTATTTGAAGAGCTCTTGAGGAGCCAAAATTGTAGAAACCCCCACAAGTGACCAAATTTTGGAACTGATCTTGTTTTTTCCTGGTATGTGATTTTTATAATGTGGGGGCATACATAAGTTGTGTAGAGTATATCAGGTTGGCATATGTGAGTTGCGTAGAATACATCAGGTTGGTATATATAAGTTGTGTAGAGAACATCAGGTTGGCATATGTGAGTTATGCAGAGTACATCAGTTTGGCATATGTGAGTTGTGTAAAGTACTTCGGGTTGGCAAATGTGAGTTACGTAGAGTACATCAGAGTAATTAGAGTAAATGAGAAATAAATGTAGTAATCTATGTATGAGAGGTAGATTTTGAAACAGTCTTTTGTCCATAAATCAGGTTTTTCGGAACAGGTGTCGCATTGCAAAGTGGTGTCCTTTCTTATACCTCTTTGGTAACACACTTGGCACTTTTTGTGACCTTCCTCTCTTTGCAGTTTGAGGGACCTCACCTGTGAAATGTTGCCCTGGTACATTATGGGCACCTTAAGTTCCAGAAGTACTGAGGCCCTCTCTTTCCTAACTTCCAAAAATGATGTCCCTGATCGCTACCTTTTGAAACTGAAGGAAGGTCCTCATATTGCCTGCACATTGTGATAGCACTTAAGCGTTATACATTGCCATCGGTATGATATGCACGGCCAATTTTATTTACCACACTTTTCTTTTCTTCATGGCACTATAGGGCTGCATGACTTGCTCAGAGAGATCAAATTCCATCAAGCTCTTCATGTACCCCAGGACACATTCTGGCTTGGGGACAGTGGTGAAATGCTGCCATCACCATGTATTCGGGTCAAGAAAAGGACATTCCTCTTGTCCTTGTAGGATGCTAGCAGGTGCATAGGATGTAGTGACACACAGGAGGCAGAGCAAGGGTTACCAGGTTCTTTTTATATAGGAACAGTAATGGTACAAGCAGGGGGTTAAAGGATGTTATTGGGAAGTTGGGGGGAAGTCAAATGCAATAGAATTTAACAGGTCAACTTATAAGTCTCTGTGCACTGGAGGGAGGTAGCTGGAAGATCCCTCGGCGGCACGGCAACATGTCTCCTATCCGGTCCCGAAGATGAGCGATGCACTTTCTTTTTACGATGATGAATCCTCTGGGTTCTTTGGCACATGATCTCCTGATCCATGTACACGGTGAAGTAGAGGTGATGGTCGGCGGCACAGAAGTAGTTTCAGAAAGTTCAGTAGGAAAGGCCGCAGTAGTAGCACACAGTTCAGTGGACACAGCCACAGTCACGGGCCGCAAGGCACCGCAAAGATGGGACTAAGCAGTGCCTTCGTGGTTGTGTGTGGAGCCAAGGTACGTACTCTATCCTGGTCACTACAAGGTGCGGAAGTCTCTCTGGGCTGAGGGTAGGATGTGTCGGCAGTCTGGCTAGCTGGGGGTATAGGCACAGCTAGCGGGTGTGGGTCCATAGAGAGGGAGTTAACTGCCTCACTACTCACAAGCTCATTCCCTGCCAAGTGTCCCATTTTCCCACTCAAACTGCTATTTATGTCGGATCTGCCCTCATCAGTCAGGTGCCCTGAACTGCTCCGGTCAGCAATATCTTTCCCTGAAACACTGCTGACAGCCCAGACGGTTCCGGCCCAGAAATGCAGGAAAGATCTCCACCGATCTTTTTCCTCACCATTCCACAGGCGAGAATCTTTGAGAAGTGCATGACTATTGTTGCCAGACAAAATTCTCTTAGTCACAGTGATTGGGGCTGTGCCAGCTGTTGTTCGTTCGGAGCTTCTCAGATCAGGAGAAGTAGTGGAGCTCTCTTGTGGGGCAGAATCCAGCTGTGGGGGAAGAGCCATGGGGAGCTTGCATTCTCTGGCTCTAACCTCTTGGAGCTTAATCCTTGAGCCCCTTCTTCGTCCTCTGCTTCTATAGGAGTATGGACCATCTCAGGAGCCTCGGGCTCCTCTTCTACTCGAACAGGGTTCTTAGACAAACAGAATCGGAGCATATTCCGATATAGAATTCGAGTGGGGCATCTTCTTTTCTTTCTGGTTGGACTTTGTAGACAGGTCCCTCTGGACTAACTCTTCTCTTTACCCGATATGGGTCTTTCTCCCAATGATTTTCCAGCTTGTATCGAGGACGCTTTTCCCACACTAAGACTAGGTCTCCAGTTTGAAACTCTGTTGCTCTGGACAAGGTCCTCTCTGCGTGTTCTAGCTCCTGTAATCTGGTCTGGACCAACCGGTCTAAGGTCCGCAGATGGTGTCGATGTTCTCGAACCCAAGAGGACACCCCAGTCCGTGAGTAGTCCTCTTCTGGGTCCAATACCAACTCGGTAATTCCTCTTCCTTCTCAACCGAACAGAAGAAAGTAAGGTGTATATCCTCTGGTTTGGTGTATTTGATTATAATATACACACCAGTTCAGAAACATACTCTGGCCCGGTGCCAGATGGGAAGGGCGGACTAAGCAGCTGCGCGATTGCTTCCTTCTAGGAGGGATGCTGTGAGTTCTTATCTCTGCTGAGTGCCTGATGGGAGGGGTAAATGTGTTCTCTGTATATTCTGTCCTTGGTGTAGTACGCGATGGAAGATTTGTGTTTAAAGCAATAGTACTGTATTGAAGTAGAAAGAAATTTTGTAAGCTGAAGTTGGAAGTTGAAAGTAAAATATGGTGCCTATTTTAGAGGAAATTTGTGAAAGATTGTTTGGTTATCAGTGTGATTGAAAGATTGGTGAAAAGAGTGCAGCTCCCCAGAGACCTGGTCATTGCAGTATGGCCCCAAGGCGAGTAGCGGTACGTCCGATGGCACTAAAGAGTTATCCTGACCAGGTATCACCAGAACACATTACACTTCACACTCCGGCTACTAGGGGGAGTAAAAGGCTTTATTTATTGGGCTACTCCTCCCACTGGTAAAACTAGGGGCTGGGGAGGAAGTTAGTCAGAAGCTGACTGGGTTGGAACCAGGCAACATCCCGTGGCAGGGGGTGTTGCAGGGAGAAGGCACAGGGGGGTCCCTGTCAGGCGTGGGAACCTGGCAGGTGCCTAGCGAACAGAACAGAACGTAACGGAACCGCGCCAGCACACCTTGCGGCGGTATCTTAAGAAAGAGACAAGAGGGGAAGAATATTGTGGAACAGTGTAAACGAGATCAGCACAAAGGAGAGCCAGTAAGAGTCGTGCCGAGAGAGGAAGGCAACATCTTACTGAGGCGCGTAGTCGGTGGCCGGATCACCGTAGGAGTAACTGACTTCAGGCCTTACTTCAAATTCCGCTAGACAGTTGATTATAGGTTGGCTGTCTACCTTTTACACCTACGAAGACATAGGGGGCAACATTGGGAGAGGGCCGTCTCTAGGGTCCCGGAAGACTTCCAAGCCTTCCCATCAAACGGGTGGCGTCCTAGCCATAACATATCTGGGGGACGTTAGAAACTAGCAACATCTGGAACCAAAGAATGAGAGAGAGAGAGAGAGAGAGGAAGCTGTAGAGAACGAACGAACGAGAACAGCAGTTGTGAGGACTATTCCGAATGCTCAGCAGGGTAGGACTACAACACACAGGCGCTATTGGTAGGCAACGATTTCCATCTGCGAGGGAAACTCTGATGTGCCCATCGGACCGGCCGGTCTCTGATAGCCCGGTTGAACGTGCTCTGGACTGAGTGTACTGAAGCCTTCAGTAAAAGGTAAAGAGACTGCAACCCTGTGTCCTCGTTATTGCCTCCACCTTACACCATCTCCATCCACACTACTGGGAAGCCCTGGGGATTTACTTCACCTGTGGGAAGGTATACCATCCGGCTGCTATTCCATCACCCCAGCGGACCCCACAGCAGCGTCGGTCATCCTGACCGAACACCACAGGTGGCTTCACGAACCCCTGACAGACTGTACTACCACTTTCATTGGACGCCCCTTAGCAGGGTCACGACCGGGTCCAGCCACCGTGACAACCGCAGAACCAGAGGAGAAGGGACCGGTACCGAGTGACTTGTGGCCCTGTGTCTGGGGGCGCTCCAACTTGGCGTCACGAACAGGATCGTACTTAAGCCTGAAGAATTGGGTCATGTGTGCCTTGGAACTGTGATTGAGACGTGTTGGACTGTGATTTGTTGCAAAGACTGTGTGTTGCTATCTACAAAAAAAAAAGTATACTGTTTGATGATCCAAATTAGTATTAAACAAAAAAAAAAAAAAAAAACTAATATATCCAAATAACTTTATTATCTCCAATTAGGATTAAAAACTAACACAACACCCAAACCCAATGACACGGGAGTGGGTAATAAAAAGCCTGGCCCGAATATATCAAGGGTAAAGGGTAGGAGGGAGTGGACTAAAATGCAATACTATATGTCCCTGTACTGCTCCCTGCCTGTCTGCGGAGGTTGGCACCCTCTTGGACGCAATATGGCCCCCGCTCTCGTCGGCTGACCCTTAAAACCCTGAGGGTCCCTATATCCAGGTGGGGATACTATACTTCTACTGATGTTAACAAACAGCCCACAACCTAGGGCCCAAAGTAATAATGCTAATCTACACCAAACCGATGCCAGGTGGTAATTCACCAAAAACAACGCACAACACTCGGTCTGACCGTACAACAGCCCTATACACTTATATACCGCCTACTATTAAGGCTAGGACACCCTATAGAGTCCCTAACCAAACAACACTGCCTACCAGCGGAGGTTGGCACCCTCTTGAACGCAAATGGCGCCCCCGCTCCTCGGCGGCTGCCCCTAGCTTACCCTCACACAATCCCTGCAAAAACTAGGGATACCGTACCTGGGTGGTGCCTTAGGGGCTGCACTAGTGGCTTATAGTAACGGTACCCTGTAGCTCGGTCAGACCACTAAAACTATATAGATGACTTGAAAGTACCTAGACCAGCAATGAGCAAACTATACCTGGTTAATAGGACATACACGTTAGAATTATACCACAAATAATAAGGTATTAATATATATTAAGAGATGCAAGTTAGAGTTATATCACAGATAATAAAGCATTCATATAAACCTCAAAGCTGGTCACCGATACACAAATGGTGAAAAACCAAAACCAATTAAAAAACCTGATACACTTATCTGTGTTCAGGTCTTGCCTCTTGAGCAGTACAGGGACATATAGTATTGCATTTTAGTCCACTCCCTCCTACCATTTACCCTTGATATATTCGGGCCAGGCTTTTTATTACCCACTCCCGTGTCATTGGGTTTGGGTGTTGTGTTAGTTTTTAATCCTAATTGGAGATAATAAAGTTATTTGGATATATTAGTTTTTTTGGGTTTTTTTGTGTTGCTATCTACCAAAAGATTCCCGCCAAAACCGCCGCCATTGTAGCGCCATGAGGGGCGCAGGAGAAGAAGAAGGGCGTGGAAGTGGGTGTGAAGGAACTGAAGAGCGCGAACGATAAGTATTGTTGTATTCTGAGGGCGGGCCCGTCAGCCGCTGAGGTCCGCCTTCTCATCCTCTACGGGGGGTGGGGACAGTGGGGACGGAGCCGCCCCCGAAAGAGAGGCCGGGAAGAAGACACAGAGGAAGGGACAAAGATGGCGACTCCCAGGCGACCGCATGGAGACGACCCGGCCGGACGCAGGCTTGTACCGCCTGCAGCGGATTCGGAGTCATCGCCGCTGCCAGGATTGACTGCTGTGGAGCTGCCTGAAGGAAAACCTGGAGGGCGGATGCCGGATGGCTGGATGGCCGCTGCCAAGGCTCGGCGGCTGGCACATTACTTGGAAGCCTGTGCCCGAGTGAGTTCCCGGTTGGGCCACCCGACGGAGATCTATCTGTCCCCTGTGTCCCCTCCTCTGCCCACTCCGGCTGAGTCAGAACTTTGCACCCGGCCAGGGAGTTGTGCCCCGCAGGAGCGGGTCTTAAGGATCCTGCCGGTGACAGAGCACCAGCAATGCCTAGTGACGGCTTGGAGGAAACAGACACGACCTGTGGAAGTGATAGACCTCACAGTAGAGGAGAAGGTTCCGCCATCGCACTGGGGAGTAGTGGTCTTCTACAACCCCAGGCAGGAGAGGGGGGTTATCCAGGAGATCGGAGAACCCCTGCAGGTCCACGTCGACCGGAGCGAAGTGGAACCCCGCTATGGGACAAGGGAGGAGACCCGTGATCTGAGGCCAGGTGATGCTGTAACCTATACCCGGTGGCGGAGGGAGGCCGGCTGGGTGGCCAGGGGTGTCCAGTTATGCACGGCACTACAGGTGGAAGCTGGAGCTCCAGAGGAAGGAGTCCCTGTGGAGGATCACCAAGCGAGCCACGCCCCGCGTGTGACTGTAGATCCCACCCGTGCTCAACGGAGAGGAGTGGTCTGTGAGGTGAGACCACAACCTTCGCAGCAAAAAACCTCAAAAACCTGAACAATGTATATAGTTAACTGTTTCCTGCTGCTACCTTCAACCCGTCCAGGGTTAACTCCTAGAGATCCCTTTGTTTACCCGGATCCCCATTGCTTTCTATTGTTTGTCTACTGTTGCACAAAGTTCATCACTGTTTTAAAGACTACCGAATCATGGACGGTGAATGATTCACAAACTGGCTTTGTAAATAGTTGCACCTTGTTAAAGGTGCCCCCTACTGGTTTTATAAGTCGAAGAAGACTTTGCGAAGACATGATGCAGAAGGACTTGCTGATTGTGAACTTGCTGCTGAAAGAGAATCTGCACCAGAGACTTGGGTCTCTCTTAAAGGGAATGTTTGATGATAACTTTTATAAAGGTTGAACCATTAATAATGTTGAAGAATTTAGATAGTTTAATAATGTTAATAAAGATTGAGGACAGGAAAGTTTGAAGTGAACCCATAGGGGTTAGAGAGAGAGTCCTCCTGAGAGATGTAGAAAGATGGTCGGCACAATGGCAGTAGGCTCAGCCAAGGAGCTAGGCGGTCCTGCATTGGTGAAGTGAGAATGGAAAAGAAAGTTGAGTTGTTGTAGTACTTGATAGTAGGCCTTTAGTGGGTTCAGCGTGTACGCCCTTAAAGGAAAAGTTAACCAAAGTTTGCACTTAGTAGAATACCCGGCTGGGTACTGAGAGTTATTTATAGTCGTAATGTTATTTAAAAATATTTAACTGTTATTTTGTTTGTAACGTTCAAGTGTCCTTACCTCCCATAAAGGGAAGCACCTTTTCTATTTATTTGTTCTTAGCATCCAAAAATTTTGTATGTCTTTCACTGCATTATATTGTTGTTCTTCTTCCCAGTCCAGGAGTACTGGATTTAACCGGGGGGGGAGTGCAGCGCCCAAGAGACCTGGTCGTTGCAGTATGGCCCCAAGGCGAGTAGCGGTACGTCCGATGGCACTAAAGAGTTATCCTGACTAGGTATCACCAGAACACATTACACTTCACACTCCGGCCACTAGGGGGAGTAAAAGGCTTTATTTATTGGGCCACTAATCACACTGGTAAAACTAGGGGCTGGGGAGGAAGTTAGTCAGAAGCTGACTGGGTTGGAACCAGGCAACATCCCGTAGCAGGGGGTGTTGCAGGGAGAAGACACAGGGGGGTCCCTGTAAGGCATGGGAACCTGGCAGGCGCCTAGCGAACAGAACAGAACGTAACGGAACCGCGCCTGCACACCTTACAGTGGTATCTTAAGAAAGAGACAAGAGGGGAAGAATATTGTGGAACAGTGTAAACGAGATCAGCACAAAGGAGAGCCAGTAAGAGTCGTGCCGAGAGAGGAAGGCAACATCTTACAGAGGCGCGTAGTCGGTGTCTGGATCACCGTAGGAGTAACTGACTTCAGGCCTTACTTCAAATTCCGCTGGACAGTTGATTATAGGTTGGCTGTCTACCTTTTACACCTACGAAGACATAGGGGGCAACATTGGGAGAGGGGCGTCTCTAGGGTCCCGGAAGACCTCCAAGCCTTCCCGTCAAACGGGTGGCGTCCTAGCCATAACATATCTGGGGGACGTTAGAAACTAGCAACATCTGGAACCAAAGAACGAGAAAGAGAGAGAGGAAGCTGTAGAGAACGAACGAACGAGAACAGCAGTTGTGAGGACTATTCCGAATGCTCAGCAGGGTAGGACTACAACACACAGGCACTATCGGTAGGCAACGATTTCCATCTGCGAGGGAAACTCTGGATGTGCCCATCGGACCGGCCGGTCTCTGATAGCCCGGTTGAACATGCTCTGGACTGAGTGTACTGAAGCCTTCAGTAAAAGGTAAAGAGACTGCAACCCTGTGTCCTCGTTATTGCCTGCACCTCACACCATCTCCATCCACACTACTGGGAAGCCCTGGGGATTTACTTCACCTGTGGGAAGGTATACCATCCGGCTGCTATTCCATCACCCCAGCGGACCCCACAGCAGCGTTGGTCATCCTGACCGAACACCACAGGTGGCGTCACGAACCCCTGACAGACTGTACTACCACTTTCATTGGACGCCCCTTAGCAGGGTCACGACCGGGTCCAGCCACCGTGACAACCGCAGAACCAGAGGAGAAGGGACCGGTACCGAGTGACTTGTGGCCCTGTGTCTGGGGGTGCTCCAAGATTCACCTGCTTCAAGTTGAGTGATTGATATATAGCAAATTGAGGATCAACAGAGGAGGTAGCCAACTGCACTGCTGATGTAGTAGGTGAGAGGCCTAACACGTCAGGGCCTTCTTGCTACAGTCAGCTGGTTTTTGTTGTGGGAAATGAAGTAGAAAGCCTTCCCGCTCCATGGAGCTGAGCTAGTGAGTTAGAGACCTAACACATCTGGGCCTTCCTTTTCTAGTCAGCTGATCTAACGGGTGAGAGGTGGAAAAGCCTTCCCATTATATCCTTTAGGTCTACCGGGTCAGCGGTGGAAAGCCTTCTCGCTAAACCTTGACACTTGCTCTGACTTGCCGCCCATAGATAAGGTATAGGCACACTAAAAAGGGCATTTTCAGAATAAAGGTGAGCTGTCTAAAGAATAAGTTGAAGCCATGGGCAACTTGTTCTGTGTGCAGTCAGGGCTATGCAGATTGTAAAACACAGAGAAGGAAAGGAAGCAGAGAAAGATGTGAGAGCAATATTGAAAAAGGCAAACATGCCAGAGTGTGGCTGTTTGGATGTGCAAAAAAAGCATAGACAAGGGAGGAAAATAGCAAGTGAATAAATGATGTTCAGCAGTACGGAAGTAAGGTGTATTATGAATGTTTTGATGCTCAAAAGTCTGACTATGATCGACACATTACTGCTACCGTCATACATCTGTATAACCAGAGACCCAGACAAGACAGATGGACTTGTACACACTGTTGTCAGACAAACCCAGACTGGAGAAATACTTAGATGACCTGTGCTGCAACCCGACCTAAGTGAATTGCACTAAATCCTGTCCAGACAAGATCACATGTATTGACATAAGAAGCTGACACAGGAATGTTGTTAGTGGGTTAGTGGGGACATTGACTTTTTGGGAGTAAGATGATAGCAATCCTTTTGGGAAGGAATCGGTAGAACAGCATGCTACCCCCATTGATCATCCAGTCACCTCCACCACCAGACCCAGTACCAGAGAACCAACCACATCAGGACCAAGAAGGGTGAGTAGGGTAAGACAGATACAGGATCATTATCCCTGGAGCCCCTCTGACCAGCTAGCTACTCTAAAACAGTGGCTGACTCGGAGAGCCAACCTTTCCCATTTTACAGACAAATAAAGACAATGACAATACAATGGACGTATAAGTGCACCTGGGAAGACCTAGAAAAGTTAGGTGAGTGTGCAAAGGCAGGTGATGTACTAGGACACATAATTAAAGACACATACAGATGTGGCAAAGGATCAAGCAGGGGGCATGGACGATAAATCCTGCATGGCCTGGGGAGACGTACTGAGAATCACTAATACAATGGGCTATAGTGAAACAATCAGAGCAGTCTGTACTCCTGACTGACGTAATGCAGCAAAAAGGAGAAAGTGTGGAGATGTACTTTGGACGGTCACAGCTGAAAATAGCAGACATGGGATACAGTCCAATAAACCCACTTGATGTTAAAATACAGGTAAATGCATTCATTGACTGTATGAACAAAGGCCTACGAGACGCAGTACAGACAGCCAGACTTGAATGGAGAAATGTAGATCCAAAGGAGTTGAACAAACCAGGACAATAAGATGACCTGTCATGTGTACTGGATCACAAGGAAAACAGTATAGACGTAGTGAGGGACATAAGGGCTTAGAAACAGTGAAGTGTTCGAATTGTGGAGAAAATGGACACTAAGCCAACCACTGCAAAAACCCTACAGAGTAGACTAAGCAGACCAATCTCCACCTCCTTCACCTTCAGACTAGGAAACGGGCAACCCAGTGACAAATGTATTCCCTGTTCTTGTCCCCTCTGGACCTGGCCTTGCCTTGATGACCACCATAACAATGCCGGGAGGGAAGGAGACAGAATTCTTGATTGACACTGGGGCAGCCGGGACTGTGGTACACAAAGACTTGATAATGCCAGACATGATTACCAGCGAGACTGTGTAATGTGTGGGGGTGGAAGGACAAGTGACAGAAGCCCCAATGACTAAATAAACAAGACTAAAATTACGGGACAGCCAAGAGGTGCTTACAAAACGTATTGTTAGTGACAATACCCCTATGAATTTGCTGGGAGCAGATGTGTGAGTGCTATCCAGGCCACCATTTAGTACTTTCCTGAGGGTATTACAGTCACAAGTCCCCTTTCATATAAACACTTGTGTAAGATTGCAGAAATGATGTATATGACAAAAACAGTGAAAGCAACGCCTGACACCAAAATGTCTGAGGATGGGGAAATGAGACAGGTGCCAGATACAGTTTGGGCAAGGGGAAAAACTAATGTAAACATGATTAAATTGAAAGAAGGAACCACTCCTCCTTGTTTAAAGCATTACTCCTTAAGCTTAGTCAAATCAATGGCCCTGAGCAGAGATATTAAAGAGTATGTTAAGGCAGGGGTTCTGGTACAGAGATCTTCCCCCTGAGACACCCCTTTGTATCCCATTAAGAATAAAGGACCCAAGGGTTCCCCTGACACTTACAGAATAGTTCATGACTTACGAGCTAATGATGTTACAGAGAGTGTAACCTCAATTGTCCCTAATACATGCAGCGTACTGTCACAGATCCCAGCGATGTCAAAATGTTTCACAATCACTGATTTGGCAAATGCATTCTTCACCTCATCCACAGATTGTACTATTACAGTACGCGGATGACTTCCTGCTCTGCTGCCCAGACCAGATGTCCTTGCTGTGGTTTTTGGCAGGAAAGGATTGCAAAGTCTCACGTGGCAAACTACAGTATTGCAAACAAAAGGTGACATTTTTAGGCCACAATATTGCTAAAGGTATAAGACTCCTGATTAAAAAAAGAAAACTGGCAGTGCTGACGCAACAGCATAGAGGAAAATAGAGATCGATAGCTTACTACTCAGCACAATTAGACCCAGGGTCTCCTATGTGTGTCCGTGCTGTAAGAGCTGCTGTATTACTGCTAGGCATGTGAGCTCACACTGACTTTTTCCTTTGTCAATTTGTTCCCCATATGACACTAATGCCATACTCACACAAGTGCAACCAAAACTCCTGTCTATGGCCAGACAGCTCAGACTTGAATGTGCTCTAATACTAATTCCTGAGTACGTCACCCTCAAAAGATATAATGTTCTGAATCCAGCCACTCATCTTCCTGTGGATTCAGAAAAGGGGGAATTGGTGGCGGTGTTGGCAGGTGAAGTAGAGTACTTTGGTACTTTGACATGATGCACGAACATGACTGCATAGGAGCTGATGAGTCAGGAGATAGTGGGTTTTACATATGTTCATGGAAAAAACCTGTTCCTAATGCATATTCTGAGGTTTTTATTTTTGTGGACTGGCTCCATATACCACCAGGATGGGCGATTCTACACTGGATATGCAGTAGTATCCTCACATGAGGTAATCTGAGCTGAACCACTCCCTCCTCACATGTCGGTGCAGGAGGCAGAGTTGAAGGCACTCACTGAGGCGTGTAGAGCTGCTGCAGGTAAAGTCGCTAATATTTACATGGATTCAAATTATGTATGGGGAATATCCCATGATTATGGCCCTATCTGGAGAAGCAGAGCATTTCTTACATCAGCCAGTAAGCCCATTAAAAATGCAGAACTGGTGAAACAATTAATGAAGGCATTGATGTTACCAGTCCAGGTTGGCATAATCAAAGTGAAAGCACACACAAACGGTCACTCCGTGGAGGTAGAGGGCAACAGAAGGCCGAACAAGGCTGCTAAATTAGCAGCAAGGCGGCCTAGGGAGCAGTGGACGGTGGCGGGGAGTCAGCGTATT
Organism: Ranitomeya imitator; assembly: GCF_032444005.1. Taxonomy (NCBI): domain Eukaryota; kingdom Metazoa; phylum Chordata; class Amphibia; order Anura; family Dendrobatidae; genus Ranitomeya; species Ranitomeya imitator. The sequence continues at coordinate 144,409,906 of NC_091285.1, read as the reverse complement.
CCAGCCACACTGACCCTAGATGTCCTGAAATCACTCCAGCTGCCCAAACAGAGTAAGAACACTGTAGAAGAATGATAGCTGAGCTGAACTCAAATGGAGTATGGGAGAATAAGGATAAATTGTATATACCAAGGTCCCTGTTCCTAATTATGGCACAAGCAACACATGGCCCCAATCACACCTCAAAATGTCATATGTGTCCATGGTAAATGTTTCTGGATCGCTCCTGGTTTCAGTTACGCAGCCGCGAAACTCGTACAGTCATGCCTCATCTGTGCACAGCACAACCCAGGTAAAACAGTAAAAGTCCCTAAGAAAACGACACCCAGGCCTCTCTACCCATTTCAGAGATTGCAGACTGACTACATACAGCAAATGCTAAAACGACTGCAGACAAACTGATGAAAGAACTGATCTGCAGGTATGGTGTCCCAGAAATAATAGAAAGGGATAGGAGTACACACTTCACGGGAGAAACAATGAGGGAAGTCATGCAAGCCCTGGGAGTACAGCAAGCATTTTATACACCATATAGACCACAAAGTAGTGGTAAAGTGGAAAGACTAAACGGAACACTTAAACTGAAAATTCAAAGGCCATGGCAGACACAGGAAAGAGCGGGGTAGAGTGTTTGTCTCTTGCACTCTTTTCAGTCAGACACACTCCAAATAGAAAGACAGGCTTATCTCCTTTTGAAGTCCTGTTTGGTAGTGTCCCAAAGACTGGTCTGTACTTCCCACAGGTGCTACAAAGGCAACACGGTGCTATGACAGCCCATGTCCAGGCCTTACAGAAAAGACTTAATGTGGTACCTAAACATGTGTTTTCATCCATTCCAGATCCTAATGCTAGTGCAGACGTACATCAGCTGAATCCAGGTGATTGGGTGGTCATACACAGACACGTGAGAAGGAGCCTAGATCCACGGTTTGACAGCCAGGTTTAAAGTCCAGCTGACCACATTCACATGGATCCATGCTAGTCACTGCAAAAAGATCTTTTCACCAGCAGAATGACTGTTCTCCTAATCACCTTGCTGGCAGTAGTAGGATTTTTGTACCCTACAGAGACACTGGATAAACTTAAATGTTGACAGAGACAACAAACTAATTCAACATCATGCTTTTCTTATAAAAGACGCAGAAGGTCAAAAACTGCTGGACTGTTGGATCTGCATACACAGCCCAGTATCTGCAAGGACTATGCTCTACTTAGCCTTACCCCAGGAGCCAAAGAAGGTATTAACACCACACTGCATTTTACAATGAGACTTGGACTCAGATTTTCTAGGTTTCTTAAGGTTCTTAATGAGACAAATACAATATAGAGAATCCTTTTTAAATCCTGCCAATTGACTTAGCGGGATGGATTATTTTTGGTATTTCACAGACATGCATGCAATTCTTATTGTTTTGTTTTGTTTATTGCTTTATGCAGCTGTAAAAGCGCTAATATATGCATTACATAAGTTATTGATAAGTGTATGTTTAAGGAAGGAATCTAAGGCTGTGCCATCCATAGTGTAAAATAGACACTGGATAACCACTGCTGACTAGGGAAGTGACTGTCCACACTTAGGGTGGATGGGCAAAGCAGGTTGAAAGCCCCCTTATAGGTACTAGATGCATGAGACAGTAGCTTCTTTGTGGACATCAGCTGACCCTGAGGCAGAGGTTATACCATTTACAAAAGGGGGATATTGATATAGAAGGGTTAGGCTAGGGTCACATTGCGTTAGTGCAACCCGTTTAGCGCTAGCGGGTTGAGCTAACACAATGTTTTTAATGTGGCCGCGTCCCGGGGTCGCGGTAACGTCCCCGCTCTCACAGATCCCCGATCTGCGAGAGCGGGGAACGGACCGCGGGCGCACCTCGGACGCTGCAAGCAGCGTCCGCGGCGCGCCAGGAAACACCGACGTGTCGCTAGCGCGTGCCGAACATGGCACGCGCTAGTGCTGCGCGTTCCCATTGCCGTGAATGGGCGCGCTAACGGATGCGTTGCACGGCGTTAATTTTGCCGTGCAACGCTGTCTGTCAGCGCGTTCCCATTAACGCAATGGGAACCAAGCCTTAATGATTTGCCTTTATTTGCCTTTTGCCTTTAATTGCTAGAATGTGTTTAGAATTTCTTCTTATGATGCAGTAGTCTTATAGTCTTCGATTCAGGGATTTTATACGTCTTATCTTCCATGTTTTCAATATTCAGCAAACAGCATGTTCTGGGTACGTGGGAAATAAAGGTCAGCATGACCCGGGGTAACAAGGGGGGCTACAGTACATGAGTTACATTTGTTGTAAATGGTATAAAATACTGCCTCTTGCTTCTTATATCAGATAAAAGTGACTTTGCTCACAATCTGTGTGCATCTTCCTTTTCTCCAAGCGTGCTTGTCAATGGAGGGTGTAATTCCACAATTTGGCCTCACTGGTGATCTGGCATGTCTGACATTGGGTCAGAAAGCAAACAGCTACAACAACCATTTCTATTTTTAGGGGCGCGATGATCAGTGCTGCAAACTCTGCGGTGATCGATTCCTGGTGTTAGAACATCGACATACAGGTTTGACAAGCTAAAGAAGAAAAAGGCTGTAATCAGACGAGACATCAGCGGTGAGTTACTGGATGTGAATATTTATTCTGTGTCTACACTATATATTTAAATTTACATATTTATATGTATGTTTACATGGACCAAAGAGTGGCACAAAACAGCCATCAATCATCGATCAGCAGTCATTTACTGATGTTTGTCTATTTAAACAGGCTATTAAACAATGCTCAATGAGTGATCCATCCCATATTATGCAGCGTGTATGTAGTAGTATATTGTTATATATAGCACTGCCCCTTATTGCATAACATTCCCTTTTGTTATGTATAGCGTCATTCCATATTATTCTGCACTTGTTATATATGACACTGTTTTTACTACATTCTATCCTCTATTATGTATAGCACTGTACAAAAGGGGAAAAATTTGCTGTCATTTTACATCTGCAGATGTCCACCAGAGAACCTGTGTGTTAGTCATGTGACTTATCGCTCGATCTCTTAACCCCTATCTGACCTCGGACGGGATAGTACGTCCGAGGTCAGATCTCCTGCTTTGATGCAGGGCTCCGCGGTGAGCCCGCACCAAAGCCGGGACATGTCAGCTGTTTTGAACAGCTGACATGTGCCTGTAATAGGCGCGGGCAGAATCGCGATCTGCCCGCACCTATTAACTAGTTAAATGCCGCTGTCAAACGCAGACAGCGGCATTTAACCACTGCTTCCGGCCGGGCTCCCGGAAATGACGTCATCGCCGACCCCCGTCACATGATCGGGGGTCGGCGATGCGTCTCCATTGTAACCATAGAGGTCCTTGAGACCTCTATGGTTACTGATCGCCGGTGGCAAAGTTTAAATCACCCCCCTTTCGCCCCAATCAAAATAAATCAATAAAAAAAAATATAAAATCTATGCATATTTGGTATCGCCGCGCTCATAATCGCCCGATCTATCAATTAAAATAAAGCATTAACCTGATCGCTAAACAGCGTAGCGGGAAAAAAATTAAAAATGCCAGAATTAGGTTTTTTTGGCCGCCGCGACATTGCATTAAAATGCAATAACGGGCGATCAAAAGAACGTATCTGCACCGAAATGTTATCATTAAATATCTCGGCACGCAAAAAATTAAGAGATGCTTTGCACAGAATTTGATATAATCAAATAGTGTGAGCCCATCAACCGTCGTCAAGGTGGTCTCATAAAACTGATGGGTGTGAACACTTACCGAAGGCCAATGTCTGTATGCCTGGGTGAATGTGGACACCTCTGTTCAGCAAAGCCTACATATGAGTTGGCCGGAACAAAGTGTGATGAGATGCAATTAAAAACCACCATTGGCCTTCGGTAAGTGTTCACATTTGGACAGGGGGGTCAGGGACCCATCAGTTTTATGAGACCACCTTGACGACGGTTGATGGGCTCACACTATTTGATTATATCAAATTCTGTGCAAAGCATCTCTTAAATATTTTCCTAATGTTCAAAAGCCATTTTGCTATTCATATTTCATATATTTCAGATTAGACATGCTTTTGCACGATAGAGTGCAACCTTTTTTGTATATTTATGTATGGAGGTAGCTGCTCCTGGTATGCACCTATTCACACTAGTTTGGATGTGCGAGTCTTTTTTTTTTTTTTGTCATTTCTATGGTAGCTGACTGACTAAGCACTCCTCCCATCACCATGTGGTTTTTAATTGCATCTCATCACACTTGGTCCTGGCCAACTCATATGTAGGTTTTGCTGAACAGAGGTGTCCACATTCACCCAGGCATACAGACATTGGCCTTCGGTAAGTGTTCACATTTGGACAGGGGGGGTCAGGGACCCATCAGTTTTATGAGACCACCTTGATGACGGTTGATGGGCTCACACTATTTGATTATATCAAATTCTGTGCAAAGCGTCTCTTAACTATTTTCCTAATGTTCAAAAGCCATTTTGCTATTCATATTTCATATATTTCAGATTAGACATGCTTTTGCACGATAGAGTGCAACCTTTTTTGTATATATATGGTTACATTTTTGTGCCATAAGCAGTGTGAAAGACTGGTGGAAAGCATGCCAAGACGCATGAAAGCTGTGATTAAAAATCATGGTTATTCCACAACATATTGATTTCTGAAGTCTTCGTAGGTTAAAACATTAGTATTATTGTCGTTTGCATTATTTGAGGTCTGAAGCACTGTTTTTTTATTTTGACCATTTTTCTTTGACAGAAAAAAAATGCAAAATTTATTGCTTGGAAATTCAGAGACATGCTGTCTGAAATTTATAGAATATAAATTTACATTTAGCCCAACTTGGGTCTCTCCCTAAGGTGGCTAGCATGTATGTATCGCTTGCTCACCGAGCCCCACTCCATACAGCCAACCAATTCCAGCCCTGTGCTGATGAGGGCCTAAAGCCCGAAACACGTGTCCACAGGTAGGAATTGGTTGGCTGTGTAAATTTAGAAACTAATCCGCAGCATTGCACGCTTGGCGGTTCCAAGCGCTGTGGATTAGACAGGGGTGGAAAGAGATGATTTGCATAGCTCCGCCTACTGCAAAGGATTCTGGGTAAACCTGCTATTCTTTGTATTATGCTGCTTGCAAGTACTTTCCGTTTCAGGAAAGCATCCACTATGTATTTCCTTTAAGTAGAGGGCTTTTCGGTCTCTTTCGTCCCGCTACATTTAGCCCAACTTGGGTCTCTCCCTAAGGTGGCTAGCATGTATGTATCGCTTGCTCACCGAGCCCCACTCCATACAGCCAACCAATTCCAGCCCTGTGCTGATGAGGGCCTAAAGCCCGAAACACGTGTCCACAGGTAGGAATTGGTTGGCTGTGTAAATTTAGAAACTAATCCGCAGCATTGCACGCTTGGCGGTTCCAAGCGCTGTGGATTAGACAGGGGTGGAAAGAGATGATTTGCATAGCTCCGCCTACTGCAAAGGATTCTGGGTAAACCTGCTATTCTTTGTATTATGCTGCTTGCAAGTACTTTCCGTTTCAGGAAAGCATCCACTATGTATTTCCTTTAAGTAGAGGGCTTTTCGGTCTCTTTCGTCCCGCTACATTTAGCCCAACTTGGGTCTCTCCCTAAGGTGGCTAGCATGTATGTATCGCTTGCTCACCGAGCCCCACTCCATACAGCCAACCAATTCCAGCCCTGTGCTGATGAGGGCCTAAAGCCCGAAACACGTGTCCACAGGTAGGAATTGGTTGGCTGTGTAAATTTAGAAACTAATCCGCAGCATTGCACGCTTGGCGGTTCCAAGCGCTGTGGATTAGACAGGGGTGGAAAGAGATGATTTGCATAGCTCCGCCTACTGCAAAGGATTCTGGGTAAACCTGCTATTCTTTGTATTATGCTGCTTGCAAGTACTTTCCGTTTCAGGAAAGCATCCACTATGTATTTCCTTTAAGTAGAGGGCTTTTCGGTCTCTTTCGTCCCGCTACATTTAGCCCAACTTGGGTCTCTCCCTAAGGTGGCTAGCATGTATGTATCGCTTGCTCACCGAGCCCCACTCCATACAGCCAACCAATTCCAGCCCTGTGCTGATGAGGGCCTAAAGCCCGAAACACGTGTCCACAGGTAGGAATTGGTTGGCTGTGTAAATTTAGAAACTAATCCGCAGCATTGCACGCTTGGCGGTTCCAAGCGCTGTGGATTAGACAGGGGTGGAAAGAGATGATTTGCATAGCTCCGCCTACTGCAAAGGATTCTGGGTAAACCTGCTATTCTTTGTATTATGCTGCTTGCAAGTACTTTCCGTTTCAGGAAAGCATCCACTATGTATTTCCTTTAAGTAGAGGGCTTTTCGGTCTCTTTCGTCCCGCTACATTTAGCCCAACTTGGGTCTCTCCCTAAGGTGGCTAGCATGTATGTAGAATAAAAGAGCAATTTACATTTTGCTCAAAAATATACCTATAAAGTGAAAAATCAGACAAACTGAACATTTTGCAGTGGTCTCTTAATTTTTGCCAGAACCGTAGATTTTCCATTGCATGGCTCCTTGATGTGTCAGCTCTATGTGTTCTTCATCTCCTTGTGTCTGATGGTTTATGTGTGGCACCTCTGAAGGTCCACTTGCCACAGAGGTACTGCATCTCAGTCAGAGATGTGGTACCCCAACTTTCTGGTAAGGAAGGGACACTGTACAGGACCCTAACACTTACACCCAACACTAGACCTCCCCAGGCCAGGGAGGGATTAGGTAGAAGGTGTGGGTGGAGAGTGAGGAGTTGTCAGGTGAGACAGGAGGGAGAAGTTGAGCTGTCTGTAGGTGGCAAGAGAAGAGAGCAGACGTGTGAGACAGAGCTGAAGCTGGGAACTAGAGCTGGTAGAAGCTCGGCCCAGGAGGAAAGAGAGAAAAGAAGGGTGACTACCTCCCTGGAAGAAGAAGAAAGGGTCTTGGGGGTACGGGAAGTGCAAAAGCCACCCATAGAGCCCGCATCCAAGCTGACCAGTGTCAGGTGGAGGGACCAGGTCTTAGTAAGGGGAACGGGCCCCTGATCTAGTGGAATAACTACAGGTCTCAACTAGGAACCCAGAGGCTGTCATGTCTGTAAGAATGGCAGCCAATCTCAAACCTACTTCTCTGAAAAGGTGGACACTGAGGGTCAAGGGAACAGTGAAGACATCGCCCAACAGGACCCGTGTCTACCGGCTCGAGACACCGGCTGTGAAGCACAGGGAAGGAGAAGAGGCAGCCAGAGCAGTGAGATGGCCAGGAAAGACATATAACAAAGGGGTTCTGGACACATGGCCCAAGTTACTGGAGAGTTTTTTGGACCACTAACCTAGAGGACACGGCACCCCAGCTGGGGAATAACATCTGATCTGTAAGTAAAACATGAAAACTGCATCTTGCTGTGTCCTCTCTATTCTTTCCTGCGACGCCTGCCCTGCACCACTACTACCATCAGAACTTTACAAAACACCTTTAACTGCTCTGGGGACTAAGCTCTACCTGTGGGGAGCTATACCAACTCTGCTGCAACACAATCAGGCCCAGTGGCCCCTTTTAGCAGCGTCGACCATCCCTGGCCGAGTACCACAGGTGGCATCACGAACATTTCCCCTTATACCCTTCAAACTTTATCATCAACATTCCCTCATTGCCTTTCAGAGTACCCCACGGCCCAGGCGGGTGCTGCACATGTAATCATGTAAAGACAATTGCCATTCCAATAATGCTGCCAACTCCTTGAAGAACGGCAATGGTGGTGACATAAGTTCAGATGACATAAGCCAATAAGCTCATTAATAGTGTTGAGCGATACCTTCCGATATTTGAAAGTATCGATATCGGATTGTATCGGCCGATAAGCCAAAAAATCGGATATCGCCGATACCGATACCCGATACCAATACAAGTCAATGGGACACAAATATCGGAATGTATCCTGGAATGGTTCCCAGGGTCTGAAGGAGAGGAAACTCTCCTTCAGGCCCTGGGATCCATATTCATGTAAAAAATAAAGAATAAAAATAAAAAATATGGATATACTCACCCCTCCGGCGGACCCTGGACCTTAGCGGTGTAACCGGCAGCCTCCGTTCCTAAGAATGAGCGGGTGAAGGACCTTCGATGACGTTGCGGCTTGTGATTGGTTACGTGACCGCTCATGTGACAGCTCACGCGACCAATCACAAGCCGCGACGTCATCGCAGGTCCTTCACTCACTCATTCTTAGGAACGGAGGCTACCGGTTGCAGCAGTTACAACCAGGGCGCGTCCGAGGGTGAGTATATTCATATTTTTTATTTTTATTCTTTATTTTACACATAAATATTCATCCCGATCCCGATTCCCGATATCGCAAAAATATCGGAACTCGGGATCGGAATTCCGATACCGCAAATATCGGCCGATACCTGATACTTGCGGTATCGGAATGCTCAACACTACTCATTAATTGACTGCAGTGGTGAGGTGCTCTGTAGACATGATGTCTGCACTGCCTGTAAATAGTCACCTGAGCAGGGATGGAAAGGCAGTGCCGGACTCAATATTTGTAATAGTTATATTTATTTATTTATTAATGAATTGGATAATAGGGTATAAAATGATATTCCCAGAGAACCTTGCCCAGTTCCTACAATGGAATTCAATTAGTACATGACGTTGATTAAAACCATGTAATAAAACCTCAAGCATCTTGAAATCCATAGAGTTGAAATGTGCAGGTAGTTTACAAACCAGACTTTTGACATATTGTCAGCACTCGCGCTTTTCCTCAATTTCACGTCACTGAGCCAGGAAAGAAAGTAATGGACTGTCTATCACTGAGCTAAGTTTTTAATCATTCGTGGATGCATGCCAAGGACCAAAAGAAAGAGGCACAGGTGTTTTATTAACTTTAATTTTGTCTAATTGCTTTTATACAATATCTTGTGTCAGCCATGACGGCCATAAGTAATTGATTAGTATTACTCTTTGGGAAGCTTGTAGCCTCAAGAGGTCATTTATTGGCATTCAAAACTGTTATGCAGTAAAGTGGTATGAGATTTTATAATTAGTTTTTAAAAGTGTCCTTACCTTACAGAAACTACAGGAGAATACTTATGTGGTCATAGTAATTTCAGTAAAGTTTTAATAAATCAATAGTAAAGGAGAATATGGGAAACTTTGTAAGATGCACTTTAAGGCCAAGTTCACACAGCAAAACCTTATTTCTTGGCAGGAAAGAAGCCATGGCAAAAATGCATGTTTTAGTGCATTTTTTATTGCGGTTTTGTTGCAGTTTTGGTAATTTTTTTTTCAAGCTTTTTGGGGCTATTTTGTGTCCCTTTTTGCACGCCAATAAAGTTGAGTGCCCTCAGAAAAAAAAATACTTCCTGTGGAACCACACCGCATGATCAGACTGTAAAAAAAAAAAAAGTACAGCACTCGGACGATGTGAGTGCTGTCTGATTTTTACGCACCAATATCCTTTTAAAAGCCAGCAATTCAGCAGCTGCATACAGTAAAGTCACAGCAGGACCCAAGAGGAAAAAAAGATAGATTATACACAGTATATTGTTACGGCTGTGACCGCTGGTGCGGCTGAGCTGACGCCACCATGTCGCCAGACCATGACAATGTGGGTGAACGTTCCAAGTGGGGATGGAATGTGGACCCACAGGACTACATAGAGTAACATGGACCTACCCAGACTAGGGAAGGACAGTGAGCAGGGTCTGTGGCAGCTGAGCAGATGGCAATGTGCAGAACTGGATTACACCGCACAAATTCAGGTATGAAAAAACAGCACAAACATAAACCATTACAGCACAGACAGCAACGGGACTATGGCTTAGGTCGCCTGGCAGCGACTGCTAGCCTAAACACACATGGAAAGTCATGCACCAGCTGCAGAGGACCTTGCAACCCACGGATAGCTTCCACAGCGGCAGCCAGGAACCGTACATGCGGGTGGTCATGCAGCAGGGCAAAGACATCTCAGCACATTTACAGCTATGCAGCGGCACAGGGAACTGAGCTGCATCCATACAGGTAACACACTACAGTATCCCTGCAAGTTAGGGGGAGCAAAAGGTTAAAGCAGAGACGTGCAGAGTAACGCCAAAGAAACAAGGTATAAACCCACCAGCATTATACTGTATATACACATAGAATAGATAGATATATGGATGTCAGTGGCAAACTTAAATATATATATATATATATATATATATATATATATATATATATATATATATATATATATAGTACAGACCAAAAGTTTGGACAGACCTTCTCATTTAAAGATTTTTCTGAAAAAACTATGAAAATTGTACATTAGCTTTCATGCATCTTGGCATGCTTTTCACCAGTCTTTCACCCTGCTTCTGGCACAAATATTTAAGCAATTCTTCGTTTGATGGCTTGTGACTATCCATCATCCTCTTGATTACATTCCAGAGGTTTTCAATGGGGTTCAGGTCTGGAGATTGGGTTGCCCATGACAGGATTGTGATGTGGTGATCTCTTAATTTTTGCCAGAGCTGTGTATATATACAGTACAGACCAAAAGTTTGGACACACCTTCTCATTTAAAGATTTTTCTGTATTTTCATGACTATGAAAATTGTAAATTCACAATGAAGGCATCAAAACTAGGAATTAACACATGTGGAATTATATACTTAACAAAAACGTGTGAAACAACTGAAATTATGTCTTATACTCTTGGTTTTTCAAAGTAGTCACCTTTTACTTTGATGACTGCTTTGCACTCTTGGGTTTGTCTTGATGAGCTTCAAGAGGTAGTCACTAGGGTTGAGCGAAACGGATCGTTCATTTTCAAAAGTCGCTGACTTTTGGCACAGTCGGGTTTCACGAAACCCGACCCGATCCCTGTGTGGGGTCGGCCATGCGGTACGTGACTTTCGCGCCAAAGTCGCGTTTCAATGATGCGAAAAGCGCCATTTCTCAGCCAATGAAGGTGGACGCAGAGTGTGGGCAGCGTGATGACATAGGTCCTGGTCCCCACCATCTTAGAGAAGGGCATTGCAGTGATTGGCTTGCTGTCTGCGGCGTCACAGGGGCTATAAAAGGGCGTTCCCGCCGAACGCCATCTTACTGCTGCTGATCTGAGCATAGGGAGAGGTTGCTGCCGCTTTGTCAGAAGCCGGGATAGTGTTAGGCAGGGTCCATTAACCCCCAAACCGCTTGTGCTGTAGCGATTTCCACTGTTCAACACCACCTTTGTTTGCAGGGACAGTGGAAGCTACATTTTTTTTTCCTCAGCGCTGTAGCTCATTGGGCTGCCCTAGAAGGCTCCCTGATAGCTGCATTGCTGTGTGTACGCCGCTGTGCAAACCAACTGCTTTTTTCAAAGCACAAATCCTGTTGTTCCTTCCTTTCTGCACAGCTATCTTTTTTGTTTGTCCACACTTTTGTTTTAATTTGTGCAGCAGTCCACTCCTTGTTATTGCTGCCTGCCATACCTGGCTGAGATTACTGCAGGGAGATAGTAATTGTAGGACTTTTTTTTTTTTTTTTTTTAATTCTCCCTAAAAAAATAAGTTGTGGGAGATTAAGATTGGCATTTCTGCTAGAGTGCCAGTCCTGAGTGTGCCATCTCTCTTAAATAGTGGGCCATAGAAAGCCTATTTTTTTTTTTAATTTGGTATCTAAATTCTCCCTGAAAAATAAAAGAATCAGTGGGAGATTAATATTGGCCTTTGTGCTTGTGTGCCAGTCATGAGTGTGCCATCTGTCTTAAATAGTGGGCCATAGAAAGCCTAGTTTTTTTTATTTTAAATTTGGTATCTAAATTCTCCCTGAAAAAAAAAAACAGTGGGAGATTAATATTGGCATTTCTGCTAGAGTGCCATGCCTGAGTGTGCCATCTGTCTTAAATAGTGGGCCATAGAAAGCCTAGTTTTTTTATTTTAAATTTGGTATCTAAATTCTCCCTGAAAAAAAAAAAAAACAGTGGGAGATTAATATTGGCCTTTGTGCTTGAGTGACAGTCCAGCGTGTGTGGCATCTCTCTCATTTGGTGCCACAGAAAACAGAGTGTGTAACATCGTGCCTGATTTTCCTTGCAGTCTCACCCACCTATAAAGGGATATCTAAATCATACAGAGGTTAGAGTTCACCTTGTAAGTTGTTTGACAGTAACAAATACCGTTAGTTTGGTGACGTTTTTAAAACAATGAGGAAGTCTGGTGGAAGAGGTCGTGGCCGTGGGCGTTCATTGCCAGCCGGTAATGATGGTAGTGGTAGTGGAGCATCGGGTGGTCGTGGGAAAAACAATATAGCACCTAAGTCTCCAGCTGTGGAGCCTGGTTCGTCGTCTGGCTACACAAGGCCTCGAACGCTCCCTTTTCTGGGAGTAGGAAAACCGCTTTTAAAGCCAGAGCAGCAAGAGCAAGTTTTGGCTTACCTTGCTGACTCAGCCTCTAGCTCTTTTGCCTCCTCTTCTGAAACTGGTAAATGTAAAAGCAGCGCGTCGTTAGTGGATGTTCACGGTCAGGGACAAGTCGCTTCCTTGTCCTCTTCAGCAAAAACAGCAACAGAGAAGGATGCAGCAGGCGACACAACGGGTTACTCCATGGAGCTCTTTACACATACCGTCCCTGGCTTAGAAAGTGAAACAGTTAACAGGCCATGCCCATTACAAGTTGAATCTGACATGGAGTGCACTGATGCACAGCCACAGCCAGACTACTATGCTGGTCCTTTGACTCAGACCACAACATTGCCCTCGCAGGGTACTGATCCAGAATCAGACCCTGATGAGACTATGGTGCCCCGTCACGAACGCTATACCACCGACTTACACGGTGACACAGACGAAGTTGCACACGAGCTAGAAGAGGAGGTTATAGATGACCCAGTTGTTGACCCCGATTGGCAGCCATTGGGGGAACAGGGTGCAGGTGGCAGTAGTTCTGAAGCGGAGGAGGAGGGGCCGCAGCAGGCATCAACATCGCAACAGGTTCCATCTGCCGGGCCCGTATCCGGCCCAAAACGCGTGGCAAAGCCAAAACCTGTTGGAGGACAGCGTGGCCATCCGGTTAAAGCTCAGTCTGCAATGCCTAAAAAAGGGATCCGATGCTAGAAAGAGTGCAGTCTGGCATTTTTTTAAACAACATCCAATTGATCAGCGCAAAGTCATCTGTCAAAAATGTTCAACTACCTTAAGCAGAGGTCAGAATCTGAAAAGTCTAAATACAAGTTGCATGCATAGACATTTAACCACCATGCATTTGCAAGCCTGGACTAACTACCAAACGTCCCTTAAGGTTGTAGCACCCTCGGCCAATGAAGCTAGTCAGCAACACCACATCCCTTCCGGCAGTGTAAGGCCACCATTTTCCGCACCACCTGCAGTATCTGTGCAGGTTTCTTTGCCAGGCCAAAGCAGTCAGGGTCAGGGAATCACCAGTTTCATAGTAGGAAACACTGCATCTAGGGCACCGGCGGCAACAATACCGTCTCCCACCGTCTCTCAGTCTGCCATGTCCACCGGCACACCCGCTAGTTCCACGATCTCCAGCTCTCCAGTCCAGCTCACCCTACATGAGACTATAGTTAGAAAAAGGAAGTACTTAGCCTCGCATCCGCGTACACAGGGTTTGAACGCCCACATAGCTAAACTAATCTCGTTAGAGATGATCCCCTACCGGTTAGTTGAAAGCGAAGCTTTCAAAGCCCTGATGGACTACGCTGTACCACGCTACGAGCTACCGAGTCGACACTTCTTTTCGAGAAAAGCCATCCCAGCCCTCCACCAGCATGTTAAAGAGCGCATCGTCCATGCACTCAGGCAATCTTTGAGTACAAAGGTGCACCTGACAACAGATGCATGGACCAGTAGGCATGGCCAGGGACGTTACGTGTCCATCACGGCACACTGGGTGAATGTGGTGGATGCAGGTTCCACAGGGGACAGCAATTTTGGGACAGTTCTGCCTAGCCCACGGTCTAGGAAACAGTTGGCCGTAGCCGTTCGCACCCCCTCCTCCTCCTCCTCGCCCTCCTGCAGAAGCGAGAGCTCGTCCACAGACCGCAGTCGCACAACCACTCCATCCGCAGCTGCCACTGTTGCACACCAGGTGTCCCATTATGTGGCAGCTACTGGAAAGCGTCAGCAGGCTGTATTGGCTATGAAGTGTTTGGGCGAAAACAGACACACCGCAGAAGTTCTGTCCGAGTTCTTGCAGAAAGAAACGCAGTCGTGGCTGGGCACTGTAGATCTTGAGGCAGGCAAGGTAGTGAGTGATAACGGAAGGAATTTCATGGCTGCCATCTCCCTTTCCCAACTGAAACACATTCCTTGCCTGGCTCACACCTTAAACCTGGTGGTGCAGTGCTTCCTGAAAAGTTATCCGGGGTTATCCGACCTGCTCCTCAAAGTGCGCGGACTTTGCTCGCATATCCGCCGTTCGCCCGTACACTCCAGCCGTATGCAGACCTATCAGCGGTCTTTGAACCTTCCCCAGCATCGCCTAATCATAGACGTTGCAACAAGGTGGAACTCAACACTGCACATGCTTCAGAGACTGTGTGAACAGAGGCGGGCTGTTATGTTTTTGTGGGAGGATACACATACACGGGCAGGAAGTAGGATGGCAGACATGGAGTTGTCAGGTGTGCAGTGGTCGAAGATACAAGACATGTGTCAGGTCCTTCAGTGTTTTGAGGAATGCACACGGCTGGTTAGTGCAGACAACGCCATAATAAGCATGAGCATCCCCCTAATGTGTCTGCTGATGCAAAGTTTGACGCACATAAAGGAGCAGGCGTCTGCAGCAGAGGAAGAGGAAAGCCTTGATGACAGTCAGCCATTGTCTGGTCAGGGCAGTGTACAGGACGAGGTAGCGGGCGAACAGGTGGAGGAGGACGAGGAGGATGATGGGGATGAGTATTTTTTAAATGAGGAAGCTTTTCCGGGGACACTGGAAATTGGTGGCGTGGCAAGGCCGGGTTCTGGGTTTTTGAGGGAGACAAGTGACGTAGATTTGCCTGAAACAGCCCCTCAACCCAGCACAACCGCAGATTTGACAACTGGAACTTTGGCCCACATGGCGGATTATGCCTTACGTATCCTCAAAAGGGACACACGCATTACTAAAATGATGAACGATGACGATTACTGGTTGGCCTGCCTCCTTGATCCTCGCTATAAAGGCAAATTGCAAAATATTATGCCACATGAGAACTTGGAACTAATATTAGCAACCAAACAATCAACTCTTGTTGACCGTTTGCTTCAGGCATTCCCAGCACACAGCGCCCGTGATCGTTCTCACATGAGCTGCAGGGGTCAGCAGACCAGAGGTGTTAGAGGTGCAGAAATCAGAAGTGGCGTTGGACAGAGGGGTTTTCTGACCAGGTTGTGGAATGATTTTGCTATGACCGCAGACAGGACAGGTACTGCAGCATCAATCCAAAGTGACAGGAGACAACATTTGTCCAGTATGGTTACTAACTATTTTTCATCCCTTATCGATGTTCTCCCTCAACCGTCATTCCCATTTGATTACTGGGCATCCAAATTAGACGATGAGAATGAAAGAGGAATCCAGCTCAGGAAAGTATATAAAATCAAAAGTTTTTATTCCAAAATATTTTAAAAAAGAGGAAACACTGCATGTCAAAAATCAGCAATATCCAATGAACGGAAGGACGACCATGATACAGCTGAACGCGTTTCGAACACTAGGTGTTCTTAGTCCACAGCAACAGTTGCTGTGGACTAAGAACACCTAGTGTTCGAAACGCGTTCAGCTGTATCATGGTCGTCCTTCCGTTCATTGGATATTGCTGATTTTTGACATGCAGTGTTTCCTCTTTTTTAAAATATTTTGGAATAAAAACTTTTGATTTTATATACTTTCCTGAGCTGGATTCCTCTTTCATTCTCATCGTTTCCAGAGAGCCTTGGCAGAAGCTCTTTCCGTGCTCGGACTGAATAAATCCCATGGAGATTACTCAAAAAGGGTGAGCTGAAATTTTGTGTGTGTTTATCCAAATTAGACACCTGGCCAGAATTGGCAGAATATGCATTGCAGGAGCTTGCTTGCCCGGCAGCTAGTGTCCTATCCGAAAGAGTATTCAGTGCTGCAGGTTCAATATTAACCGAAAAAAGGACTCGTCTAGCTACCCAAAATGTTGATGATCTAACCTTCATTAAAATGAACCACAACTGGATTTCGAATACTTTTGCCCCACCTTGCCCGGATGACACCTAGCTTTCCTAAGAAGAGGTCTTGTTTGTGGACTACTCTGACTGACTTTTCAAATCGCGTAATTTGCAGCAGCTGATTGTCCAGCATACGACATGTTTACACCTCCCTAAAGGGCCAAACTCCTCCCACGGGGCCGTGGTCTCGCCACTTGGCGCAAGCACACGTGAGGGTGCCGTTTGTCTGAAGAGGTGGGTGTGACCCCTTTTGGTCGACGGCACTGCCACTGGGTCCCTCATAGTACAATAAAGTGTCTCTGGCGGTGGTGGTGCGCACCCAACGTCAGACACAATGTTGTAACATGAGGGGCCCTGGGCCTGTACCGCCGGCCACAAGAGAGTTCCCCCCCTGCTCAAACATTGCTCTACCACTTGCACAATTATCTCTCACAGTTCCATCAATGTTTAGTCTATGCGCTGACATCATTCAATGCCTGGCACTGACAATACCATTGTGTTGGCATGTATGATGGTACTTAACATAGTCAGGGGCAGTGTCCTATATTTACACCATTAAATAATTAGCGGCAAATTAGTAGGTCTAAAACTCAGTAGAGGAGCCCACCCCTGTACCTAAGTATTCCACCCTTTTGTGTTTTGGTTTTGTTGTAATGTGAGACATTAACATCTATTTATTTTTTGGGAGTACTAACTGGCAGACACTCATTACAATCGGCCTCCGCTGACAACACCAATGCTGCCTGTGTACCCCTGCAAGAGAATTGCAAGTGCCTACAGCCGAATCTTGTTATGTTAGGCCTACTACGCCTGTCTGCGGTCACTCCTTCCACTAGTCCTCCAGTGACCTGTCCACTGCCGCCCGTGTACCCCTGGAACCAATTTTAAAGTGCCTACAGCCGAATCTTGTTATGTTAGGCCTACTACGCCTGTCTGCAGTCGCTCCTTCCACTAGTCCTCCAGTGACCTGTCCACTGCCGCCCGTGTACCCCTGGAACCTATTTTAAAGTGCATACAGCCTCCTTTTTTTCTTTATTTTATAATTATAAAGCCCAGATGGACTACGCTGTACCACGGTAAGAGCTACCCAGTCGTCACTTCTTTTGCGAGAAAAGCTATCCCAGCCCTCCACCATCATGTAAAAATCCGCATTGTCCATGCTCTCAGGCAATATAATAGTAGAAAGGTGCACCTGACAACAGATGCATGGACCAGTAGGCATGTCCACGAAAGGTTACATGTCCATTACGGCGCACTGGGTTAATGTGGTGGATGCATGGTCCACAGGGGACAGCCTACTAAGTCTGTCTGCAGTCCCAAATAGAAATTGTCCTCCGCTTACCACACCAATGCTGCCTGTGTACCCCTGGAACATTTTATAAACTGCATTGAGCCAAATTTTTGGTTTAAGGCCTACTACCAGTGTCTGCCGCTCCAAGGTGTTCTCCGGGTTGCCTTTCCTGAGCTTTGATCTTCAGGCTCTCGTTAAATAGGTTTTTAATCAAACTGTAGTGGGGCAAGTACTTGGGTTGGGGCCTACTACCAGTGTCTGCCACTCCAAGGTATTCTCTGGGTTGCCTTTCCTGAGCTTTGATCTTCAGGCTCTCGTTAAGTAGTTTTTTTAATCAAACTGCAGTGGGGCTAGTACTTGGGTTGGGGCCTACTACCAGTGTCTGCCGCTCCAAGGTGTTCTCCGGGTTGCCTTTCCTGAGCTTTGATCTTCAGGCTCTCGTTAAATAAGTTTTTAATCAAACTGCAGTGGGGCAAGTACTTGGGATGGGGCCTTCTACCAGTGTCTGCCGCTCCAATGTGTTCTCTGGGTTGCCTTTCCTGAGCTTTGATCTTCAGGCTCTCGTTAAGTAGTTTTTTTAATCAAACTGCAGTGGGGCTAGTACTTGGGTTGGGGCCTACTACCAGTGTCTGCCGCTCCAAGGTGTTCTCCGGGTTGCCTTTCCTGAGCTTTGATCTTCAGGCTCTCGTTAAATAAGTTTTTAATCAAACTGCAGTGGGGCAAGTACTTGGGATGGGGCCTTCTACCAGTGTCTGCCGCTCCAAGGTGTTCTCCGGGTTGCCTTTCCTGAGCTTTGATCTTCAGGCTCTCGTTAAGTAGTTTTTTAATCAAACTGCAGTGGGGCTAGTACTTGGGTTGGGGCCTACTACCAGTGTCTGCCGCTCCAAGGTGTTCTCCGGGTTGCCTTTCCTGAGCTTTGATCTTCAGGCTCTCGTTAAATAGGTTTTTAATCAAACTGCAGTGGGGCAAGTACTTGGGTTGGGGCCTACTACCAGTGTCTGCCGCTCCAAGTTGTTCTCTGGGTTGCCTTTCCTGAGCTTTGATCTTCAGGCTCTCGTTAAATAGGTTTTTAATCAAACTGCAGTGGGGCAAGTACTTGGGTTGGGGCCTAATACCAGTGTCTGCCGCTCCAAGGTGTTCCCCAGGTTGCCTCTTCATTGCTTCAATCTTCTGGCTCTCGTTTAGTAGTTGTTGAAAACAACACTGCATTCGGCCTACAAGTTGGGTCAGGGGTGTAGAGACGGTGTGTTACACTCCAAGGTGTTCCCCAGGTTGCCTCTCCATTGCTTCAATCTTAAAGCTCTTGTTTAGTAGTTGTTGAAAACAACACTGCATTCGGCCTACAAGTTGGGTCAGGGGTGTAGAGACGGTGTGTTACACTCCAAGGTGTTCCCCAGGTTGCCTCTCCATTGCTTCAATCTTAAAGCTCTTGTTTAGTAGTTGTTGAAAACAACACTGCATTCGGCCTACAAGTTGGGTCAGGGGTGTAGAGACGGTGTGTTCCACTCCAAGGTGTTCCCCAGGTTGCCTCTCCATTGCTTCAATCTTCTGGCTCTCGTTTAGTAGTTGTTGAAAACAACACTGCATTCAGCCTACAAGTTGGGTCAGGGGTGTAGAGACGGTGTGTTACACTCCAAGGTGTTCCCCAGGTTGCCTCTCCATTGCTTCAATCTTAAAGCTCTTGCTTAGTAGTTGTTGAAAACAGCACTGCATTCGGCCTACAAGTTGGGTCAGGAGTGTAGAGACGGTGTGTTCCACTCCAAGGTGTTCCCCAGGTTGCCTCTCCATTGCTTCAATCTTAAAGCTCTTGTTTAGTAGTTGTTGAAAATAACACTGCATTCGGCCTACAAGTTGGGTCTGGGGTGTAGAGACGGTGTGTTCCACTCCAAAGTGTTCCCCAGGTTGCCTCTCCATTGCTTCAATCTTCTGGCTCTTGTTTAGTAGTTGTTGAAAACAACACTGCATTCGGCCTACAAGTTGGGTCAGGAGTGTAGAGATGGTGTGTTACACTCCAAGGTGTTCCCCAGGTTGCCCCTCCATTGCTTCAATCTTAAAGCTCTTGTTTAGTAGTTGTTGAAAACAACACTGCATTCGGCCTACAAGTTGGGTCTGAGTTGTAGAGACGGTGTCTTCCGCTCCAAGGTGTTCTCCAGGTTTTCTCTCCTTTGCTTCAATCTTAAAGCTCTCGTTTAGTAGTTGTTGAAAACAACACTGCATTCGGCCTACAAGTTGGGTCTGGGGTGTAGAGACGGTGTGTTCCACTCCAAGGTGTTCTCCAGGTTTCCTCTCCATTGCTTCAATCTTCATGCTCGTCTTAAGTAGTTGTTGAAACAACACTACATTAGGCCTACAAGTGTGGTCTGGGTCGTAGAGACGTTGTCTGCCGCTCCAAGGTGTTCTCCAGGTTGCCACATAATCGAAGCTGCATAGAGCCTATTTTGTAATTTTACGCCTACAAAGTCTTTCTGCGGTCCCTCCTTCCAATTGTCCTCCACTGAGCACAACAATGCAGAACGTGTACCCATGTAACCTTTTTTAAACCAGCGTCGAGCCAACTTTGTGGTTTAAGGCCTACTTGTAGTGTCTGGCTGCGCCACTCAATACAGCTGTCCTCTTTACAAAAAATGACCTACAATTATCTGGTCTTCAGCCTATCGGAATTTTAAAACTGCAGTGGGCCTACTAGTTGGGTTGGGGCCTTCTATCTGTGTCTGCCGCTCCTTGCTGTTCTCCTACAGTGAACAAAGCTGTGCCGCCTGTTTACTACTCTTGCCAATTTTGAACTGCATTTAGACTACTTGCAGATTTGGGCCTACTCTCTGTGTCAGCCTCTCATTCCAGTTGTCCTCCACTGAACAAAACAATGCCCCCTGGTTAGTCTTGTTACCAATTTTGAACTGCATTTAGCCCACTTTATTCTTTGGGCCTATATCTGTGTTTCCTCCTCATCCTGCCTATTGCCCAGCCAGTGATAGATGAGTCTGCTGGTACATTGACCCATAACGCAACATTCCCCGTGCACGCTACACTGCAAGATTGTGACCCTGCTGAAAGTCAGGTCCCCCTTCCCGCATACCATACCACCTTACACGGGGACAAAGAGGAAGGTGCAGATGAAGGTGCAGGTTCCTTCATCAGGTGAGGGGAGGAATACTCGTTGGCGACGTCACTGGCACAGGGCCCCTCATAGTACGCAAAAGTGTTGCTGCCGGTGGGAGGCGCCCCCGCCGTGCAAACACACCGCTGTACTTTGAGGGGCCCTGTGCCAGTGCCAATGCCAACGAGGGGCCCCCCCTGCTTGCTCAGGATCACAGCACTTGCAAAGTTGAAATACTTATCTCTCCCTGCTCCACTGCCGTGACGTGGTCCAGATTTACTGGGCCCACTAATTACTTGAACCGGCCCTACCCCACACAACTTTAGCCAAATGACCCCCAATTTCCAATGCCTAACTATTAAGATCTTCAGGCTCTCGTTAAATAGGTTTTTAATCAAACTGCAGTGGGGCAAGTACTTGGGTTGGGGCCTACTACCAGTGTCTGCCGCTCCAAGGTGTTCTCCGGGTTGCCTTTCCTGAGCTTTGATCTTCAGGCTCTCGTTAAATAAGTTTTTAATCAAACTGCAGTGGGGCAAGTACTTGGGATGGGGCCTTCTACCAGTGTCTGCCGCTCCAAGGTGTTCTCCGGGTTGCCTTTCCTGAGCTTTGATCTTCAGGCTCTCGTTAAGTAGTTTTTTAATCAAACTGCAGTGGGGCTAGTACTTGGGTTGGGGCCTACTACCAGTGTCTGCCGCTCCAAGGTGTTCTCCGGGTTGCCTTTCCTGAGCTTTGATCTTCAGGCTCTCGTTAAATAGGTTTTTAATCAAACTGCAGTGGGGCAAGTACTTGGGTTGGGGCCTACTACCAGTGTCTGCCGCTCCAAGTTGTTCTCTGGGTTGCCTTTCCTGAGCTTTGATCTTCAGGCTCTCGTTAAATAGGTTTTTAATCAAACTGCAGTGGGGCAAGTACTTGGGTTGGGGCCTAATACCAGTGTCTGCCGCTCCAAGGTGTTCCCCAGGTTGCCTCTTCATTGCTTCAATCTTCTGGCTCTCGTTTAGTAGTTGTTGAAAACAACACTGCATTCGGCCTACAAGTTGGGTCAGGGGTGTAGAGACGGTGTGTTACACTCCAAGGTGTTCCCCAGGTTGCCTCTCCATTGCTTCAATCTTAAAGCTCTTGTTTAGTAGTTGTTGAAAACAACACTGCATTCGGCCTACAAGTTGGGTCAGGGGTGTAGAGACGGTGTGTTACACTCCAAGGTGTTCCCCAGGTTGCCTCTCCATTGCTTCAATCTTAAAGCTCTTGTTTAGTAGTTGTTGAAAACAACACTGCATTCGGCCTACAAGTTGGGTCAGGGGTGTAGAGACGGTGTGTTCCACTCCAAGGTGTTCCCCAGGTTGCCTCTCCATTGCTTCAATCTTCTGGCTCTCGTTTAGTAGTTGTTGAAAACAACACTGCATTCAGCCTACAAGTTGGGTCAGGGGTGTAGAGACGGTGTGTTACACTCCAAGGTGTTCCCCAGGTTGCCTCTCCATTGCTTCAATCTTAAAGCTCTTGCTTAGTAGTTGTTGAAAACAGCACTGCATTCGGCCTACAAGTTGGGTCAGGAGTGTAGAGACGGTGTGTTCCACTCCAAGGTGTTCCCCAGGTTGCCTCTCCATTGCTTCAATCTTAAAGCTCTTGTTTAGTAGTTGTTGAAAACAACACTGCATTCGGCCTACAAGTTGGGTCAGGGGTGTAGAGACGGTGTGTTACACTCCAAGGTGTTCCCCAGGTTGCCTCTCCATTGCTTCAATCTTAAAGCTCTTGTTTAGTAGTTGTTGAAAACAACACTGCATTCGGCCTACAAGTTGGGTCAGGGGTGTAGAGACGGTGTGTTCCACTCCAAGGTGTTCCCCAGGTTGCCTCTCCATTGCTTCAATCTTCTGGCTCTCGTTTAGTAGTTGTTGAAAACAACACTGCATTCAGCCTACAAGTTGGGTCAGGGGTGTAGAGACGGTGTGTTACACTCCAAGGTGTTCCCCAGGTTGCCTCTCCATTGCTTCAATCTTAAAGCTCTTGCTTAGTAGTTGTTGAAAACAGCACTGCATTCGGCCTACAAGTTGGGTCAGGAGTGTAGAGACGGTGTGTTCCACTCCAAGGTGTTCCCCAGGTTGCCTCTCCATTGCTTCAATCTTAAAGCTCTTGTTTAGTAGTTGTTGAAAATAACACTGCATTCGGCCTACAAGTTGGGTCTGGGGTGTAGAGACGGTGTGTTCCACTCCAAAGTGTTCCCCAGGTTGCCTCTCCATTGCTTCAATCTTCTGGCTCTTGTTTAGTAGTTGTTGAAAACAACACTGCATTCGGCCTACAAGTTGGGTCAGGAGTGTAGAGATGGTGTGTTACACTCCAAGGTGTTCCCCAGGTTGCCCCTCCATTGCTTCAATCTTAAAGCTCTTGTTTAGTAGTTGTTGAAAACAACACTGCATTCGGCCTACAAGTTGGGTCTGAGTTGTAGAGACGGTGTCTTCCGCTCCAAGGTGTTCTCCAGGTTTTCTCTCCTTTGCTTCAATCTTAAAGCTCTCGTTTAGTAGTTGTTGAAAACAACACTGCATTCGGCCTACAAGTTGGGTCTGGGGTGTAGAGACGGTGTGTTCCACTCCAAGGTGTTCTCCAGGTTTCCTCTCCATTGCTTCAATCTTCATACTCGTCTTAAGTAGTTGTTGAAACAACACTACATTAGGCCTACAAGTGTGGTCTGGGTCGTAGAGACGTTGTCTGCCGCTCCAAGGTGTTCTCCAGGTTGCCACATAATCGAAGCTGCATAGAGCCTATTTTGTAATTTTACACCTACAAAGTCTTTCTGCGGTCCCTCCTTCCAATTGTCCTCCACTGAGCACAACAATGCAGAACGTGTACCCATGTAACCTTTTTTAAACCAGCGTCGAGCCAACTTTGTGGTTTAAGGCCTACTTGTAGTGTCTGGCTGCGCCACTCAATACAGCTGTCCTCTTTACAAAAAATGACCTACAATTATCTGGTCTTCAGCCTATCGGAATTTTAAAACTGCAGTGGGCCTACTAGTTGGGTTGGGGCCTTCTATCTGTGTCTGCCGCTCCTTGCTGTTCTCCTACAGTGAACAAAGCTGTGCCGCCTGTTTACTACTCTTGCCAATTTTGAACTGCATTTAGACTACTTGCAGATTTGGGCCTACTCTCTGTGTCAGCCTCTCATTCCAGTTGTCCTCCACTGAACAAAACAATGCCCCCTGGTTAGTCCTGTTACCAATTTTGAACTGCATTTAGCCCACTTTATTCTTTGGGCCTATATCTGTGTTTCCTCCTCATCCTGCCTATTGCCCAGCCAGTGATAGATGAGTCTGCTGGTACATTGACCCATAACGCAACATTCCCCGTGCACGCTACACTGCAAGATTGTGACCCTGCTGAAAGTCAGGTCCCCCTTCCCGCATACCATACCACCTTACACGGGGACAAAGAGGAAGGTGCAGATGAAGGTGCAGGTTCCTTCATCAGGTGAGGGGAGGAATACTCGTTGGCGACGTCACTGGCACAGGGCCCCTCATAGTACGCAAAAGTGTTGCTGCCGGTGGGAGGCGCCCCCGCCGTGCAAACACACCGCTGTACTTTGAGGGGCCCTGTGCCAGTGCCAATGCCAACGAGGGGCCCCCCCTGCTTGCTCAGGATCACAGCACTTGCAAAGTTGAAATACTTATCTCTCCCTGCTCCACTGCCGTGACGTGGTCCAGATTTACTGGGCCCACTAATTACTTGAACCGGCCCTACCCCACACAACTTTAGCCAAATGACCCCCAATTTCCAATGCCTAACTATTAAGATTAACAAGCTTCATTAAGAAGAATGGATGGTTTTGACATTAAAATGGGCACTCTAGGTGTTTTCCTAGCCCCCACTCACTGCCGACTATGCTGCCCCATTGACTTGCATTGGGTTTCGTGTTTCGGTCGATCCCGACTTTACGTCATAATCGGCCGATTTCACTCGACCCGACTTTTGAGATAGTCGGGTTTTGCGAAACCCGACTCGACTCTAAAAAAGTCAAGGTCCCTCAACCCTAGTAGTCACCTGAAATGGTCTTCCAACAATCTTGAAGGAGTTCCCAGAGATGCTTAGCACTTGTTGGCCCTTTTGCCTTCACTCTGTGGTCCAGCTCACCCCAAACCATCTCAATTGGTTTCATGTCTGGTAACTGTGGAGGCCAGGTCATCTGGCGTAGCACCTCATCACTCTCTTTCTTGGTCAAATAGCCCTTACACAGCCTGGAGGTGTGTTTGGAGTTGTTGTCCTGTTGAAAAATAAATGATGGTCCAGCTAAACACAAACCGGATGGAATAGCATGCCGCTGCAAGATACTGTGGTAGCCACGCTGGTTCAGTATGCTTTCAATTTTTTATAAATACCCAACAGTGTCACCAGCAAAGCACCCCCACACATCACACCTCCTCCTCCATGCTTCATGGTGGGAACCAGGCAAGTAGAGTCCATCCGTTCACCTTTTCTGCTTCGCACAAAGACACGGTGGTTGGAACCAAAGATCTCAAATTTTGACTCATCAGACCAAAACACAGATTTCCACTGGTCTAATGTCCATTCCTTGTGTTCTTTAGCCCAAATAAGTCTCTTCTGCTTGTTGCCTGTCCTTAGCAGTGGTTTCCTAGCAGCTATTTTACCATGAAGGCCTGCTGCACAAAGTCTCCTCTTAACAGTTGTTGTAGAGATGTGTTTGCTGCTAGAACTCTGTGTGGCATTGACCTGGTATCTAATCTGAGCTGCTGTTAACCTGCCTGCAATTTCTGAGGCTGGTGACTTGGATAAACTTATCCTCAGAAGCAGAGGTGACTCTTGGTCTTCCTCTCCTAGGGCGGTCCTCATGTGAGCCAGTTTCTTTGTAGCGCTTGATGGTTTTTGCCACTGCACTCGTGGACACTTTCAAAGTTTTCCCAATTTTTGGGACTGACTGACCATCATTTCTTAAAGTAATGATGGCCACTCGTTTTTCTTTACTTAGCTGCTTTTTTCTTGCCATAATACAAATTCAAAAACAGTCTGTTCAGTAGGACTATCAGCTGTGTATCCACCAGACTTCTGCACAACACAACTGATGGTCCCAACCCCATTTATAAGGCACAAAACCCCACTTATTAAACCTGACAGGGTACACCTGTGAAGAGAAAACCATTCCCGGTGACTACCTCTTGAAGCTCATCAAGAGAATGCCAAGAGTGTGCAAATCAGTCATCAAAGCAAAAGGTGGTTACTTTGAAGAACCTAGAATATAAGACATAATTTCAGTTGTTTCACACTTTTTTGTCAAGTATATAATTCCACATGAATGTACAATTTACATAGTCATAAAAATACAGAAAAATCTTTAAATGAGAAGGTGTGTCCAGACTTTTGGTCTGTACTGTAAATAAATATATATATATATATATATATATATATATATATATATACAGTATATATATATATATATATATATATATATATAATGTATATATATATATATATATATATAATGTATGTATATATATATATATATATATATATATATATAATACATACATACATATATAATACATACATACATACATGCATGCATGCATGCATGCATGCATACATACATACATACATACATACAGCTCTGGCAAAAATTACATCACATCAAAACCCTAGGAAGCCAATCTCCAGATGTGAACCCCATTGAAAACCTCTGGAATGTAATCAAGAGGATAATGGATAGTCAAAGGCCATCAAACAAAGAAGAACTGCTTAAATTTTTGTGCCAGAAGCAGGGAGAAAGATTGGTGAAAAGCATGTCAAGATGCATGAAAGCTGTGATTAAAAATCATGGTTATTCCACAAAATATTGATTTCTGAACTCTTCCTGAGTTAAAACATTAGTAGAAAAAAAAATACAAAATGTATTGTTTGGAAATTCGGAGACATGTTGTCAGAAGTTAATAAAATAAAAGAACAATTTACATTTTACTCAAAAATATACCTATAAAGAGAAAAATCAGACAAACTGAACATTTTGCAGTGGTTTCTTAATTTTTGCCAGAGCTGTTTTATATGTATATATCAGATAGATAGATAGATAGATAGATAGATAGATAGATAGATAGATAGATAGATAGATAGAAGAAAAGCCTGCAATTCAGCAGCTGCGTCCCATAAAATCACAACAGGAGCCGACAGGATACAAGAGATGTATAGACTAACACGGCACTCTATAGTAAAAGTGTTGTTGGTGCTCAAGTCAGGTATCCAACCCGTCAAAAAATAATAATAAACTTGGCACTCAGTATTTGAACAAAAGGAAGGAGAAAAAAAAGGAATCTCTTTTTTGTTCAAATACTGAGTGCCAAGTTTATTATTATATAGGATAAAAGGGATGGATTACATACAGTATATACACATAGAATAGATAGATATATAGATGTCAGTGACAAAGGCAATTAGTGCAGTGCGTGTGCAGCTTACTGTACATGTATTTAAATATTAAAATATTATTTTTCTGAAAAAAATGGTGCGGGCTTCTGAATAATTTTCTTTACCATCAGAGGGAAAGCCAATGACTGGGGGTTATTGTTTATAGCTTGGGTAGGGGGTAATACCTGTGTAGCTTCCCAGGCTATTAATATCAGCCCACAGCTGTATAAGTAGTCTTTACTGGCTATTAAAATAGAAGACCCCCAAAAAATGATGTAGGGTCCCCCTATAATTAATAATCAGCAAAGGCTATGCAGAGAGCTGTGGGCTGGTTTTAAAAGCCTAGGAAGGGGCCGTGGATATTGCCCCCCTGGCTAAAAACATCAGCTCTCAGTCACCCTAGAAAAGGCGCATCTATAAGATGTGCCAATTCTGGTACTTAGTCTCACTCTTCCTACTTGCCCTGATGCAGTGGCAAGTGGGATAATAGTTGGGGGGTTGATGACACCTTTGTATTGTCAGATGACATTAAGCCCAGAGGTAGTTATGGAGAAGCGTCTATAAGACTCCCCCATTACTAACCCCATAGTCATATTGTATAAAAACAAACTCACCCAGAACAAAAGTCCTTTAATTGAAAGAATGAAACAGACTCCTTTATAAAATCTTAATTATACCATACTTACAGCATCGTCAATTCTAGTGATGCCATTGTCCCCTGTAAGAGAACTAAAATAAAAAACAGCAATATCCCTTGCCTGTCCGATGCTCTGTCCCACACCATAATCCATGTCTGGGGGATAAACAATTTTCAACCTGGATGGTGCCAAGATGTGATCGTCCAGGCTGAGAACTACTGGTGAATGAGCTGCTGCGAGCGCAGCTTCAGTGATCAACTATGGCATCATCGAGGTTAATGCGGGTCACTGAGGCTGCGTTCCCAGCCGGGATGAACTGCAATGACCTTGGTGAGATCCTCGCTAGCACCATGAGAGAAAGTCTCACAGTGCAATGGCAAGTTCGCTGCAGTTCAAGTTCACCGTAGTAAAATTCTCACGTGAACTGCGGTGAGCTTGCCTCTGCACCGTGAGACTTTCATTCCTGGCCCTCGTGTGTCTCATTCCAGGCTTCCATGTGTCTCCATCCTGCTCCCATATATATCCTCTCATTCTGGACACATATGTCTCCATCCTGCCTCCATATATTTCCTCTCATCTTGGCCCCATATGTCTGCATCCTGCCCCCTTATTTGTCTCCATCCTGCCCCCATATATGTCCTCTCTTTCTGCCCCATATGTCTCCATCCTGCCTCCCCAGTTGTCTCCATCATGCCCCATGCCCCCATATATGTCCTCACATCCTGGCACATATGTCTCCATCTTGCCTCCATATAGGTCCTCTCATCCTGGTCCCATATGTTTCCATCCTGCCCCATATATATCATCTCATTCTGGCCCCATATGTCTCCATCCTGCCTCTCCAGTTGTCTCCATCATGCCCCCATATATGTCCTCACATCCTGGCACATATGTCTCCATCTTGCCCCTAAATATGTCCCCTCAACCTGCCCTCATGTGTCTCCATCCTGCCCCCATATATGTCCTGTCATCCTGACCCCGTATGTCTCCATCTTGCCCCATATATGTTCTCCCATCCTGCCCCCATAAGTTTCTATCCTGCACCACCGCATCTCTCCCCATATTGCGGATTTCAGCAATAAAAAAAGTTTCTCCTTAAAAGGCTTGGGTCCAGCGACATCGTCTACCTCAATGATTTGAGCAGCAGACACGCCAATGCATGACAGTGACATCATACGCCGGCAATGTGCGCAATGACATCAGCTGTTGGCCTCTGATTGGCTGGCGGCTCCTGTTGCAGAGCAGGAAGCAGTCCTGCACTGCAATAGATTTCAACTGAACATACATCTGAAGACACACTTTCAGTTATTAGCGAACGGCCGAATCCTGCCATTATGCCCCATATGCCAGTAAGGGCAGTAATGCCCTGATGGTGGCCCTGCACATTATTAAATATAGTCATAAATAGATGCATGGCCAGAGAGTAAATCAATACTACTCCATATAAAAGGACAATGAAGAATGCTTGATAAGTGTCAGCAGATCAGATGTTGTTATTTCCACATAGAAGCTATTATTTTTGTCCCATATTTAAATTCAGATTTATCATGGCTTACTAATCATGCCGTGGCTTCATGTTCATTAATGTTTCAACTTAATTCAGAAAATGATAAGGAGCTGCATGTTATCAGTGTTACTCATGATCACCATTGGCTATTTTGAGCTGAAAGTCAAAGTTGTACTCCGTTCAAATTGTTTGTAAAAGGAAGAAGTAGGAGAGCAAGAAACATCTGGCATGACCATGATGAGAGGATCAAGAAATATTCAAAATCACCTATTTGCAGGGAAGTTATTGTCCACCAATTAAATGTCCCTTATTATGCTCTGGAGTCTTTGAGGCCAAAGAGCATAATTCTCACAAGATGTAGAAAATAAAAATAAATCCTTATACTCAACTATCTGACCCCTCTTCTCCTCGCCATCACCCATCCGGTAGGCATCGCATCTTCTGGTCACCATGACAATTCTGCCCAAATTCCCGCAAGTTCATGATGTTATGATATCATGACTTCCGTGATACACATGTACAGAACTGTCTCTGGCCTCATCAAAGCCGGCATAGCATGAGGATGCCCAGGAATTTCAGCTCTTGGCAGTGATAAGAAAAGGCAACGAGTACGGGCAGGTGGTGGTGAGAAGTAGAGGGATTGGAGAGGTAAGCAGTATTTTTTTTTCAATTTTAAACTTTTCAGGCTCTTTACAGAGAAGGAAAAAGGCAGCCAGTGGCCACCATGGTGCTAGATCTGTGCAGAAGAAAAAAAAAATGATAACTTTGTCAAATGTTTTTTGTAGTATTCGATTAGAATTCAATATATTCACTCTAGTGACCACTGAGGTGTTTAGTCCAAGAACTTGACTTTCTCAAGAGGCATGCAGTAGGGCTGGAAAAAGAAGGCAGGAAATTATACTGAATACTAATGAAACACAAGGCTGCTGAACCAATATGTTAAAATGATATACATATTTACAAGAAACAAAATGAGCAAAAACCCTGCTGTAACTAAATAAGTAAAAAGCAAAAGTGCAATTAAATAACACGGAGTTCTTAGTAATACTGTTGTCGATCAAAAATAATTTTAAACAGAGAAGGACCGTCAACAATGGGATGGCTTTTATACTATTTTTAATCAAAAACAGTATTACTAATTAATATTATACAGCTCTGGCAAAAAATAAGAGACCACTGCAAAATGTTCAGTTTCTCTGATTTTTCTCTTTATATGTATATTTTTGAAAAAAATGTAAATTGTTCTTTTATTCTATAAACTTCTGACAACATGTCTCCGAATTTCCAAGCAATAAATTTTGTATTTTTTTTTTCTGACAAAGAAAAATGGTCAAAATAAAAAAAAACAGTGCTTTCAGACTTCAAATAATGCAAGGAAACAAGTTCATAATCATGTAGAAAAAACAATACTAATGTTTTAACTCAGGAAGAGTTCAGAAATGAATATTTTGTGGAATAACCATGATTTTTAATCACAGCTTTCATGCATCTTGGCATGCTTTCCACCAGCCTTTCACACTGTTACACTGCTTATGGAGCGAAAATGTAAGCAGTTCTTCTTTGTTTGATGGCCTTTGACTATCAATCATCCTCTTGATTACATTCCAGAGGTTTTCAATGGGGTTCAGGTCTGGAGATTGGGCTTCCCATGCAGGGCTGCCACTAGGAATTTTGGGGCCCCATACTGGAAAAAATTTTGGGGCCCCCTTGAGACTCTGTCCAGGCTCCACCCCAGCCCCGCCTCCACCCCTTGAACTGTACAGTGTCAAAAGATTTTTAAAGCCGCCACCACGACAAGGTCGGGCCCTACCCTACTCTAGCCTATTAAACATTTGTTAAAGTATCCAATACAATTTAAGTATATTTTTATTTATTTTTCAATTTTTAAAATGACCAATACCACATACAGGGGATAAATACCACCACACCATGACCAGACCACATATTACTACCATATGATCACCAATAATACCACATACAGGGGACAAATACCACCGCACTGTGACCAGACCACATATTACCACAACATAGTGACCAAATAATAGCACATATAAGAAACAAATACCGCCACACCATGGCCGGACAACATATTACCACCACATAGTGAATGAATACTACAATACTGATCAGTAATAAAAAAAGAACCCAATACTAATATCACCATAAGTGCCAGTATTCACAGGAGATCTGTGCTTAGTATGGAGTGTCTTTGTACAGGTAATACAGTAATTAGGGATGAGCGACCTTTACTTTTATAGGATCGGGTCGGGTTTCACGAAACCCGACTTTTTCAAAAGTCGGGTCGAGTGAAATCGGACGATCCTATAAAAAAGTTGGGGTCGGGGTCGGCCGAAACTCGAAACCCAATGCAGTGCATTGGGTTTCCATGGTTCCCAGGGTCTGAAGGAGCGGAAACTCTCCTTCAGGCCCTGCGATCCATATTTTAGTGTAAAATAAAGAATTAAAATAAAAAATATCGCAATACTTACCCTCTGACGCGCCCTGGTACTAACCGGTAGTCTTCCTTCCTTAGAATCAGCCTTCCAGGACCTGGCGGTGACGTCGCGGTGACGTCGCGGCTTGTGATTGGCCGCGCGGCCGCCCATGTGACCGCTCGCATGACCAATCACCGCCAGGTCCTGGAAGGCTGATTCTAAGGAAGGAAGACTGCCGGTTAGTACCAGGGCGCGTCAGAGGGTAAGTATTGCGATATTTTTTATTTTGATTCTTTATTTTACACTTTAATCTGAATTCCGATACCAATTCCCGATATCTTAAACATATCGGGAATCGGTATCGGAATTCCGATTCCAGATTCAAAAGATCGCCGACTTCATGGCCGACCCCACACTGGGGTCGGGTCGGGTTTCATGAAACCCGACCTTGCCAAAAGTCGGCGACTTTTGAAAAATCTCGACCCATTTCGCTCAACCCTAACAGTGATCACTGGTGACATTATACACAGAAGCTCTGTATATAGTGTATAATGTAAAGGTAATTCAGTGATCACTGGTGACATTGTACACAGGACCACTGTATATAGTATACAGTGTATAGCATCAGTGTACAGGTAATACACTGACTCACCAGTGACGTCTCTAGGTGAAGTCCTTCATCTTTGATTTTAATCTTCATCCAGCACAGACCGCCATCATTTCTTCCAGCCAGGGCTCGTCTCTGCAGGAAATAACAGTTATCTAGAGCACCGCTTGCAGAACACATTACTTATTTTTTTCCCAAATTCTAAACTACAACAGATGAAGAAAAAAAGCGACAGTGTTGGTCTGCACAGTAACAGGACTGCCCCACCCTCATTTAAAACAATATCCTCAAAAAATAAAATAAATACATTACTGCAGTAATAATATCCCTTAGTTAGCCCATATGGTAACAATATTCCCCATCCTGGCCCCCGTGTGTCTCATTCCTGGCTATAGCCATATGGTCTCCTATCCTGTCCCATATGATCTCCCCATCCTTCCCCATGATCCTGCCCCATCTGTCCCAAGATCCTGCCCCATCTGTCTTCATACTGCCCCATATTCCTGCTCAATCTGTCTCCATTCTGCCCCGTGTCTCCATTCTGCCCGTGTCTCCATTCTGCCCCCTGTGTCTCCATTCTGCCCTGTGTCTCCATTCTGCCCCATTTCTCTATTCTGCCCCCTGTGTCTCCATTCTGCCCCAGTGTCTGCATTCTGCCCCAGTGTCTGCATTCTGCCCCAGTGCCTGCATTCTGCCCCGTGTCTCCATTCTGCCCCATGTCTCCATTCTGCCCGTGTCTCCATTCTGCCCCGTGTCTCCATTCTGCCCTGTGTCTCCATTCTGCCCCATTTCTCCATTCTGCCCCCTGTGTCTCCATTCTGCCCCTGTGTCTCCATTCTGCCCCAGTGTCTGCATTCAGCCCCAGTGTCTCCATTCTGCCCCAGTGTCTGCATTCTGCCCCAGTGTCTGCATTCTGCCCCGTGTCTCCATTCTGCCCCATGTCTCTATTCTGCCCCTGTGTCTCCATTCTTCCCCATTGTCTCCATTCTGCCCCAGTGTCTGCATTCTTCCCCAGTGTCTCCATTCTGCCCCAGGGTTTCCATTATGCCCCAGTGTCTCCATTATGCCCCAGTGTCTGCATTATGCCCCAGTGTCTCCATTCTGCCCCAGTGTCTCCATTCTGCCCCAGTGTCTGCATTCTGCCCATGTTTCCATTCTGCCCCAGTGTCTGCATTTTGCCCCAGTGTCTCCATTCTGCCCCAGTGTCTGCATTCTGCCCCAGTGTCTGCATTCTGCCCCACTGTCTCCATTCTGCCCCCATGTCTGCATTCTGCCCCCGTGTCTCCAATCCTGCTCCCGTCCTTGTGTCTCCATCCTGAAACATTGCGGCTTGCCGCTATCAATAAAAATATGAAAAAAATAAAAAAAATTCTTCTTACCTGGCCGGGCTCCTGCAGCAAAGATCCCTCCCGACGTTTCAGGGCGCACTCGCCGGCGAATGACAATGACGTCATATACCGGCAATGTGCTCTGACGTCAGCTGCCAGCCTCCGATTGGTTGGCGGCTTTAACCATTGCTTTGTGGGCCTGCATGGGCCCGCAAGGCAAACTGAACATGCGTCTCAGACGCAGTTACCACTAGAAGCCGCCTGCCACTGGAGCTCAGGCCCGATGAGCAGAAGAGATGGGGCCTGATGCGGGCCCCCCTCTGCCCACCAGGCCCCATATGCCAGTCAGGGCAGTAATGCCCTGATGGTGGCCCTGTGCCCATGACAGGGTTTGATGTGGCTGTCTCTTAGTTTTTGCCAGAGCTGTACATGTGCCCCTGCTATGTACTGAGTAAGGTTTTGTATGCCTTACGGCCAATGTGATCATGTGTTTATGTGCTGCATGTATATTAACCTAAACCAAGCTCAATGTTTGTGTTTTTTTCTTTGTAATTTTGCATTCTGTGCAAGCTGCTCTGTGGCCTCCCTCTCCTGAGCTGGAAAATACATTTAAAGTCTTCCCCAGACTGGTGTCCACAGGCCGGGACCCGGTCCTTTTAGCTGCCCTTATTCACATACTGAGTTCAACTCTGACACATGGTAAGGTGTTTAATATTAGACAGCGTAGGACCATCCCGATGAGGGTCACCTTGTCGATGGTGGGATAGCTTTTATGCTATTTTTGAACAAAAACAGTATTACTAAGAACCCTGTGTTATTTAAATGCACTTTTGCTTTTTACCTATTTAGTTATCGCAGTATTTTTGCTCTTTTTGTTCTTTTAGGTTTTGTATGCTTTATGGCCAATGTGAGCATGTGTTTATATATATATATACCAACTTAAACCAAGCTCAATTTTTGTGTTTTTTCTTTGTATATTTACTGGGAAAGTAGAAATAATATTTTTTAATGGACTGAGAAAGTCTAGAAACAGTCCAACAAGCACTGTGAGATGTGTTTGATGACCATTTCACTGTGACGATCATAGATGGGTTTGGCTGTTCAAGTGACAGATCCCCTTTATGGTAGAAAGATTGCAGAATGTTTCATAGGTTTTGGATTTTGGTAAAGCCTTCTGTGATTAGTGTGCAACAAACAAACCCAGATTCATATGGCTTTCAAATGTTGGGTAATTTGCAGTGGGTAATTCTTTATATAAGCCATATAACTGCCTAAATATAAAGATAGGTGTCCTCTTTTTAAGATTTATTTGAATTATGTTATTTTATGAGATGGTGTAGTTGGTTTTATAATTTTGAATGTCAGTCAAAAGAAAACAAGTATTATCTGGAAAGAGACATAAAAACCCAGTGCCTTCCTTCACAATCTTATCATCTGCTCTACTTCAGACAGTATAAACACAGCTAAGTTATGTGCCTGGAACTTGTATGCATACACACATCTGTGTTTATTATATGTGGCTCCATCTGTACTTCTAATTGATGTGGATAATGCACTTTTACTGCTTGATTTTTTTATTAGGATTTTGTTTTTAGCTGGAAATCAAATCTAAAGTCGAAAATCTGAAGCGGTCAAATAAATAAGGCAGCACACTGAGGCTAAAACAAAGATGAAGACGTTTATTCTCAGTGAGGAAAGGAATGTCTAGGTCCTGGTATACGAGAGATGCCTTAATGTGGCTACCAGGTACACATGAATTGGCCAATTTATGCGCTAAACGCTCTCATTTTGTCATATTTCTAATGCAGTAATGCAGTTCAATTTTCATGTTTCATGTTTGCATGTTTTAGCGCTGCAGTGTGCTGCCTTATTTACTTAACTATATACGAATTGGTGACACTAGGTTCAGCACCTGTTTCCACTTATTCTATGTTTGGATGTGCAGGTCAGTTTTTTGAAATTTGAAAATCTGAAGCATTGACTTCACAATTTCATGACTTGACCGCGAATAAGCATGACAAAAATAAAGACCAATGCAATGAAAAGAGTTATTTTCAAATTATTTATTTTCTGAGGTATCTGTAATAATATAAACAAAACCTTGTTAGTAACTTGTAATTCAAGCCTGCTGGGTGGCAAAGATAATACATTTAGCATGCATTAATTTATATTAAAGTTTAACTAAACTTTACAAACTTGCAAAATTGCAATTGCCAAATCCGAATATTTGTAATATACAGTACTTTATTCTCTTTCAAACACAATGTTACAGCATTGTTTCAATGCCCAGTCCATTCTTCTTTTGAAGCCTCTTTCAATTTCTGACAGCAACGATCCCTACACTGTAATAAAACAGACTCTGTACAGGACTTTCTCTGTCTGAGCCTTTCAGCTCCCTGCCCCTGAAATCAGTCAGGGAAATTCCTATGCACAGGCTGTTTGAGTACAGTTTATGGATTTTTGCTGAGCAGCAGTTGAAAGCAGCTCCTCAAGGAGCGTGAAATGAGATTAAAGCAGCATTTCCGCACTGTGTTTGGGAGAGAAGAAAGCAAAATAAGGTAATAAATTATTGTAATAATTTTTTTTAAAAATGCAATGACTGGTGAAATTAACCCTTCCCCATCATTGCTAATTTTCATTTTTGTGCTTTTGCTCTTTCCTCCCTTTCTTCCAAAGGCCATAACTTTTTTTTATTTTTTCATCAACATACACATACAAGGGTTTGGTTTTTTTGAAGAATAAATTGCAGGTTTTAATTATACTATTTACATTACCGTACAAAGAACTGGAAACTGCGAAAAGAAGAATTCAATTGAGTTGAAGTTGTGTAAAAACTGCATTTGAACTATTTTTTGTGGTTATGTTTTTACAATGTTTTTTTTGTGGTAACAATTACAAAATTACATTTCACCATGATTTTTTTTGGTCTGTATGATAACAATATCAGCTTACATTCAGCTTATATTTAGATTTTTTTATTCTAGTGGTAAAAACATGGTAAAAACATGGAAAAAAATGTTGGTTTATGTCACCATTTTCTGAAACTTGTAACTTTTTTATTTTTTTCATCATTTGAGCTGTGTGAGTGCTTGCTTTGGTTGGCCAAGTTGACAATTTTATTAATATTATTTTGAAGTTTATCATTTTGCTGTTGCTGTTTTATTAGTATTTTTCACCTGTCATGCCTACGCCTTTATCAATGGAGGTCTGCTATATTCTGTAGTGTATTGGCATTGTTGGCAGGTATTGGTAAATACAACTGACTTTTTTTCTGTAATGCTTTTCGAATTTTATATCCCTTTCGGTGATTTGCCTTCAACCATATCTTTTTCTTATGTGTATGGCCACCTTTAGATTGAAAGCTTCTCTGCTAGCATTAACTGATGTGATGCCAATATTTTTCACTGTGGAACGTGTGCAGTGGAATTAAACCTGAACAAATATTATCCAGTGCTTTAATTCTTTTATCTACTTCAAATGACCTATGGCTTTGAAACTCAGACATAAGCTTTTATCTACCTTAGGCTAGGTTCCCATTGCGTTAATGGGAACGCGCTAACGGACAGCGTTGCACGGTGAAATTAACGCCGTGCAACGCGTCCGTTAGAGCGCCCATTACCGACAATGGGAACGTGCAGCACTAGCACGTGCCATGTTCGGCACGCGCTAGCGACGCGCCGGTGTTTTGTGGCGCGCCGCGGACGCTGCTTGCAGCATCCGAGGCGCGCCCGCGGTCCCCGGTCGGGGATCTGCGAGAGCGGGGACGTTACCTCGACCCCGGAACGCGGCCCTGGTAAAAACATTGCGTTAGCGCAATCTGCTAGCGCTAAACGGATTGCACTAACGCAATGTGACCCTAGCCTAATACATACATGAAACAGAAAACATATTTTATAGGTTACTGCAGAATTATGAGAAAATATGCCTCTTATCCTTGCCTTAATAATTTAGAATACTCTCTGTATCTTTGATAAAGCAGTGGTGATTTTATCCTGAAAACATTCAGTAAATGGGAAGTGTTATACGTCATCATTTTATTGCTATGTACTAATTTTTCAGAGCAGTTTCTGGAAAGGAAGCAGAAGGAATTGAGAAAGGTTAAAAGAAATAAAAAATTATATATTTTATCACACAGAAAAGACATTAGAATTTAACAACAGCTATTAACTTTCCATTTGGCCTTGTGTGCATCAGTCTTTCTTTTAAAATTAAATGTGCCGTCACACTGCTTGGATCATTGTGAAAGACGCTTCCTTGATCTGGGGTGCCATTTCCTCGCTATTTATGAAATCGTTACTCGGCACTCATTGGTGGTAAAGTGCTTTCAGTGACACAGCTGGGCGGAAAATGGATAAACACTGCTAGCTCTACAGAATGAGGATGCTACTAATCACACAGAGAAGGTCACTTCATAGCATTCATGAGTACAATCTACTAATAATAAGTAGGTACAAAGTCATTTAGGAAGAAAGCATAAGTTACCAATTGCCACTTTCAGAAGTGTCCTGCAGTTGTAAATGACTTGTCTAGGAATTAAATAATGATGATCTATCATATAGAAAATGGAAAGCATCACACTTATTATATTTCACATAGGTGCAACGCACTCTATCTTCCAGGTCCAAGGACATCCACAAACCCATGTAAAATGAATCTCCAGCACTCCAACTTCATACAAAATGTATGATGTTTGATCACCTGGTTGGCATGATTCCAACCTCAACATTCTTTGCCAAGGATGCATGGCAGAGACCATCGAGGCTGACGAACTGCATGGCCGGTGATCAAACAACGTACATTGTGGATGAAGTTTGATTGCTGGGGATTTTCTGTCCATTTCTGATAACTTATTCTAAGAATAGGTAATCAACATCTAAAGAGTTAGAGTTCGATACACAGCACCCCCACAAATCAGCCCTTTGCAGGTTCTGTAGTTGTCAGAAATAAACAGCGTACAGTGGTGTTCAAAATAATAGCAATCCAATATGATTAACCAGATTACTCACTGCTTTTGGTATAAATTAAATTACTCTATGCAACATAGCAGTTCTAAAAAACTGTGGGTAGAGATGGATGAACCCGAACAGTAAAGTTCGGCGTCCGTACCGAACATCTACTGATCAAGCACGGACACGGAACACGGACTTCATCAGGAAGTCCGTGTTACTGTTCGGGTTTGAGTTTGGCTGCCGAACACCGGGTGTTTTGTCACACTGTCATGTGCATGAAGGAGTGGCAAACACCGCTTCTGATCCATGGTGAAATCATCCCCACTGGTTAGAGAGCTGAAGTTCCCATAAAAAGAAAGCGTGAGAGCTCAGCTGTGATTGAAGGTCTCCAGTTTACCTCCGGTCACTGGTGTCAGAGGATGGGACTTCAGCTCCCATCATCCGACAACTGCTGTGGCTAATAAAAGCGAGAGCAGGAGTGGCTGATGGGTGTATTCATTAGCAATCTCCTGCGCTGTAAATAAATAATTTTAAAAAACAACGTGGGTTCCCCTGTATTTTTGATAACCAGCCAGGCAGAACTCACAGCTGGGGCTGCAATCCTCAGCTGTCACCTTCAACAAGGTTGATTATCAAGAATAGAGGGGTCCCCACACCGTATTTATTAATTATTTAAATAAATAATTTTAAATAATGGCATGGGGTCCCCCCATTTTTGCAAATGCTAAAGCAGACAGCTGGGGTCTGGTATTCTCAGCCTGATAATGGGCCATGGATATTGGCCCCCCTCAGCCTAAAGATAGCAGCCCGCAGCTGCCCAGAAAAGGAACATTAGATGCACCAATTCTGGTGCTTTGCCGGGCTCTTCTCACTTGCCCTGTAGTGGTGGCAAGTGGGGTTCATATTTGTGGTGTTGATGTCACTTTTGGATTGTCAGGTGATATCAAGCCCACGTCTTAGTTATGGAGAAGCGCCTATAAGGTGCCTCTCCATTACTAATCCTATAGTTACATGGTAAATAAACACACAGCCAGAATAAAGTCTTTTATTAGAAATAAAACAAAACACGCTCTTACTTTTTTATTTAAAAATAACAAACACAGTTATACTCACCAAATGCCTAGTTTACTGAAGCCCTATTCTTCTGTAGGAAAACAAAAAAATAAAAAAAACAACAATGTCCCTCACTTGTCGGTTGTTGTGTCCCACTCCGTAATCCATGCCTGGGGGAAACACAGTTTTCAACCTGCACGGTGCCAAGATGCAACCGCCCGGGCTGAAACCCACTGATGAGTGAGCTGCTGCGAGCGCAGCCTCAGTGACCAGTGGTAATGTCATCGAAGTTACCTCTAGTCACTGAGGCTGCATTCCCAGCTGAGCTGAACTGTCATGACCTCAGTGAGATCCCCACTTGCACCGTGAGAAAAACTGGTCTGTTCCCTATGCATGGAAATAAAAACTAGTATAACAATTTTGGGATTAACTCATGTTTTTGAACACATTGCTATTATTTTGAACACTACTGTATAAAACTGGGATAGCACAGCCCTGTACACTGTGTACGGATTGCTATTCAAGGGAATTGCTGCTTAGCTCTTATTAACTTCAATAGGAGGTGAGCTTCAGTACCTTAAACCGGCCATTATATGGGGAACAGATCTGTGCTATTCTCGCTCTGTACAATGTACACATTTAGCTGTCAAGGGACATGCAAACAGCTGATTGGTAGGAGTGCAGGGAGTTGAACATGTTCCTGCCTGTGTAGTCTTTTATATTCTTTTTCTTAAAACCAATTGTTGAAACTCTCCCTTCCTTCATCATGGATACTGGTGACGTGCTCCAGAAATTGGACAGTTTTCATATTGAGAGGGATATTATTAGTAGAGATGAGCGACCCTTTTAAAGTTCACTTCAGATTGGCTGAACGGACCACCGTTCGCCGAACGTATCCAAACCCCATTAAAGGCAAAAGCAAACACATAGAAAACACCTTAAGGGGTGACAAAAAGCTTCCCAAACAGCTAAAACTAGGGAAAGACACCATGAAAAGTGGCATCAATTGACCCACAGTAGAAATTTGCAAATGGCACAGCAGCAGTTAGCCATGGGCCATGCATGAGGTATCAGGGTCTGGCCCAGGATTTACAGCTTGAAATATAAGTTTTAATGAGGACCTGATGGACCTCATACTTCATGCAACACCTCCAAATTTTTTTTATTCCAGTCACACTCAGATGGCACAAACATCAGTTTTGTAGACTACTAGCTGAAGAGCCCAGAGTTGCCCTGGCATAGTAACTAACTGTGGTTAGTTATAACAAATTCTAATGATTATATTCATTTTAACCCCTTAATGACCGTCAATACATCTTTTAACTGACCTGAGATATAAGAGACTAGCATCCCCATGCAGGTGACAACCATGCAGCTCTTGGCTGTACACTATAGCTCAGGGGTCTCAAACTGCATTCCTCGAGGGCTGCAAACAGGTCATGTTTTCAGGATTTCCTTGTACTGCACAGGTGATAATTTAATCACCTACACAAATAATGAGTTGGTGATTAAATTATCACCTGTGCAGTACAAGGAAATCCTGAAAACATGACCTGTTTGCAGCCCTCCAGGAATGCAGTTTGACACCCCTGCTATAGCTGACAACTTGATGCATCAGTCACAATCAGTGTTGTCACCTTCCATATCTGTTTAACCCCTTAGATGCTGCTGTCATTAATGACTACATCACATAAATGTTTAAAAGAGTGTGGCTTCTCCCTCTTTATCCCCATCGGCACTCTGAGATCATGATTGTGTGGTCCTGATGTTTGTCATGGCAATTCACAAGCAAATAGTGGCCTTAGAGTCTGCCAGCTACAGTGCCCTGTTCAAAAGTCAGCGACATTTAGGTGGTAAAAATAC
This sequence comes from Ranitomeya imitator, assembly GCF_032444005.1. Lineage (NCBI taxonomy): Eukaryota > Metazoa > Chordata > Amphibia > Anura > Dendrobatidae > Ranitomeya > Ranitomeya imitator. The sequence continues at coordinate 144,368,556 of NC_091285.1, read as the reverse complement.
ACTTTTTCATTCCTGTCATGTCACTTTGCAATAATTTCTGAAAATCACCTGAAGGGTTAATAAACTATGTGATGGCAAATTTTAATATGTCAGGGGGTGCTGTTTTTAACCCCTTTCTACCATTTTACGTACTATTCCGTCCATGTGGGGTGGGCCCTACTTCCCAAGGACGGAATAGTACGTCTAGCGCGATCAGCCGCGCTCACGATGGGAGCGTGGCCAATCGTGGCCGGGTGTCAGCTGACTATCGCAGCTGACATCCGGCACTATATGCCAGGAGTGTATAGAAGGGTATTGAGGCCGCTGAAGGGCATTGCAGTCACAGGCATAGCTGTGGTTGCACTGCAGAATAAAAGTAAGTGTGAACCTGGTAAAGTTAGTTGACCAGGGCAATTTTGAGGAAAACCTATTTATTTTTGGACATTTAAAAAACCAAAAACAGGTTTGATAGCTGGTTATGCCCTTGATTTGGCAATAACCTACCTCCACAGAAGTTCACAAAAATCCAAATGGCAGTATACAGCTATACAATACCAGCAGAAAAATTTCATGTAAACAAAGATTTATGAGAAAACAGAACATTGATATGTACTTTAACTAAATGGTTAAACCCATGAACCCATAGATGGGCAAAAAACACACACAATACGAAGAAAGTAGAAGACTAAATAGCCGTTTTCACAACACCATGTCAGTATTTAAGGAACAGCAGCTGTGACTGAAATACAAAAAAACGCAGCTGGTTGGGGACTACCAGAAGGTTTAACCCCTCTGTGACCTTAGACGTACTATCCCGTCGAGGTGCCCTGGGCTTATCTGACCCTGGACGGGATAGTACGTCATAGCCGATCGGCCGCGCTCACGGGGGGAGCGCGGCCGATCGCGGCCGGGTGTCAGCTGCTTATCGCAGCTGACATCCGGCACTATGTGCCAGGAGCGGTCACGGACCGCCCCCGGCACATTAACCCCTGGCACACCGCGATCAAAGATGATCGCGATGTGCCGGCGGTGCAGGGAAGCACCGCGCAGGGAGGGGGCTCCCTGCGGGCTTCCCTGAGCCCCCCGCAGCAACGCGATGTGATCGCGTTGCTGCGAGGGTCTCCTCACCTCCCTCCCTGCTCGAGCCCCGGATCCAAGATGGCCGCGGATCCGGGTCCTGCAGGGAGGGAGGTGGCTTCACAGAGCCTGCTCAGAGCAGGCACTGTGAAGCAGCCTGCACTCCTATCAGATCAGTGATCTGACAGAGTGCTGTGCAAACTGTCAGATCACTGATCTGTGATGTCCCCCCCTGGGACAAAGTAAAAAAGTAAAAAAAAAATTTTCCAAATGTGTAAAAAAAATAAAAAAAAATATTCCAAAATAATGAAAAAAAAAAAAATATTATTCCCATAAATACATTTCTTCATCTAAGTAAAAAAAAAAACCCAATAAAAGTACACATATTTAGTATCGCCGCGTCCGTAACGGCCCGACCTATAAAACTGGCCCACTAGTTAACCCCTTCAGTAAACACCGTAAGAAAAAAAAAAAAAAAACGAGGCAAAAAACAACGCTTTATTATCATACCGCCGAACAAAAAGTGGAATAACACGCGATCAAAAGGACAGATATAAATAACCATGGTACCGCTGAAAGCGTCATATTGTCCCGCAAAAAAAGAGCTGCCATACAGCATCATCAGCAAAAAAATAAAAAAGTTATAGTCCTGAGAATAAAGCGATGCAAAAATAATTATTTTTTCTGTAAAATAGTTTTTATCGTATAAAAGCACCAAACCATAAAAAAATGATATAAATGAGGTATCGCTGTAATCGTACTGACCCGAAGAATAAAACTGCTTCATCAATTTTACCAAACGCGGAACGGTATAAACGCCTCCCCCAATAGAAATTCATGAATAGCTGGCTTTTGGTCATTCTTCCTCACAAAAATCGGAATAAAAAGCGATAAAAAAATGTCACGTGCCCAAAAATGTTTTCAATAAAAACGTCAACTCGTCCCGCAAAAAACAAGACCTCACATGACTCTGTGGACCAAAATATGGAAAAATTATAGCTCTCAAAATGTGGTATTGCAAAAAATATTTTTTGCAATAAAAAGGGTCTTTCAGTGTGTGACGGCTGCCAATCATAAAAATCCGCTAAAAAACTCGCTATAAAAGTAAATCAAACCCCCCTTCATCACCCCCTTAGTTAGGGAAAAATAAAAAAAAATGTATTTATTTCCATTTTCCCATTAGGGCTAGGGTTAGGGCTAGGGTTAGGGCTAGGGCTAGGGTTAGGGCTAGGGTTAGGGCTAGGGTTAGGGCTAGGGCTAGGGTTAGGGCTAGGGTTAGGGTTAGGGTTAGGGTTAGGGCTAGTTTTAGGGCTAGGGTTAGGGCTAGGGCTAGGGTTAGGGCTAGGGTTAGGGCTAGGGTTAGGGCTAGGGTTAGGGCTAGGGTTAGGGTTAGGGTTAGGGCTAGGATTAGGGTTAGGGTTAGGGTTGGGGCTACAGTTAGGGTTGGGGCTAAAGTTAGGGTTAGGGTTTAGATTACATTTACAGTTGGGAATAGGGTTGGGATTAGGGTTAGGGGTGTGTCAGGGTTAGAGGTGTGGTTAGGGTTACCGTTGGAATTAGGGTTAGGGGTGTGTTTAGATTAGGGTTTCAGTTATAATTGGGGGGTTTCCACTGTTTCGGCACATCAGGGGCTCTCCAAACACGACATGGCGTCCGATCTCAATTCCAGCCAATTCTGCGTTGAAAAAGTAAAACAGTGCTCCTTCCCTTCCGAGCTCTCCTGTGTGCCCAAACAGGGGTTTACCCCAACATATGGGGTATCAGCGTACTCAGGACAAATTGGACAACAACTTTTGTGGACCAATTTCTCCTGTTACCCTTGGGAAAATACAAAACTGGGGGCTAAAAAATAATTTTTGTGGGAAAACAAAAAGATTTTTTATTTTCACGGCTCTGCGTTATAAACTGTAGTGAAACACTTGGGGGTTCAAAGTTCTCACAACACATCTAGATAAGTTCATTGAGGGGTCTAGTTTCCAATATGGGGTCACTTGTGGGGGGTTTCTACTGTTTAGGTACATTAGGGGCTCTGCAAACGCAATGTGACGCCTGCAGACCAATCCATCTAAGTCTGCATTCCAAATGATGCTCCTTCCCTTCCGAGCCCTCCCATGCGCCCAAACGGTGGTTCCCCCCCACATATCGGGTATCAGCGTACTCAGGACAAATTGGACAACAACATTTAGGGTCCAATTTCTCCTGCTAACCTTGGAAAAATACAAAACTGGGGGCTAAAATATAATTTTTGTGGAAAAAAAAATATTTTTTATTTGCATGGCTCTGCGTTATAAACTGTAGTGAAATACTTGGGGGTTCAAAGCTCTCACAACACATCAAGATGAGTTCCTTAGGGGGTCTACTTTCCAAAATGGTGTCACTTGTGGGGGGTTTCTACTGTTTAGGTACATTAGGGGCTCTGCAAACGCAATGTGACGCCTGCAGACCATTCCATCTAAGTCTGCATTCCAAATGGCGCTCCTTCCCTTCCGAACCCTCCCATGCGCCCAAACGGTGGTTCCCCCCCACATATGGGGTATCAGCGTACTCAGGACAAATTGGACAACAACTTTTGTGGTCCAATTTCTCCTGTTACCCTAGGGAAAATACAAAACTGGGGGCTAAAAAATAATTTTTGTGGGAAAAAAATGTTGTTTTATTTTTATGGCTCTGCATTATAAACTTCTGTGAAGCCCTTGGTGGGTCAAAGTGCTCACCACACATCCAGATAAGTTCCTTAGGGGGTCTACTTTCCAAAATGGTGTCACTTGTGGGGGGTTTCAATGTTTAGGCACATCAGTGGCTCTCCAAACGCAACATGGCGTCCCATCTCAATTCCTGTCAATTTTGCATTGAAAAGTCAAATAGCGCTCCTTCCCTTCCGAGCTCTCCCATGCGCCCAAACAGTGGTTTACTGCCACATATGGGGTATCAGCGTACTCAGGACAAATTGGACAACAACTTTTTGGGTCCAATTTCTCCTGTTACCCTTGGTAAAATAAAACAAATTGGAGCTGAAGTAAATTTTTTGTGTAAAAAAGTTAAATGTTCATTTTTATTTAAACATTCCAAAAATTCCTATTAAACACCTGAAGGGTTAATAAACTTCTTGAATGTGGTTTTGAGCACCTTGAGGGGTGCAGTTTTTAGAATGGTGTCACACTTGGGCATTTTCTATCATATAGACCCCTCAAAATGACTTCAAATGAGACGTGGTCCCTAAAAAAAAATGGTGTTGTAAAAATGAGAAATTGCTGGTCAACTTTTAACCCTTATAACTCCCTAACAAAAAAAAAAATTGGTTCCAAAATTATGCTGATGTAAAGGAGACATGTGGGAAATGTTACTTATTAAGTATTTTGTGTGACATATCTCTGTGATTTAATTGCATAAAAATTCAAAGTTTGAAAATTGCGAAATTTTCAAAATTTTCGCCAAATTTCCGTTTTTTTCACAAATAAACGCAGGTACTATCAAAGAAATTTTACCACTATCATGAAGTACAATATGTCACGAGAAAACAATGTCAGAATCACCAGGTCATTAACGTGCAAACCACCCTTGGGGGTAAAGGGGTTAACCCATAAAGTGATTATCCCAAACGAAAATACATAAGAGGGAATAAGAAAAAAAATAGAAAAAGCTATTAAGAGCAAGAAAACCTTTCTAGAAAAAAAATGTATATATATTATGGAAAAAAATATCAGAGTTCAAACCTGCTAGTTTTAAGATGTAAAGTTCTATTTGGAGCCATTTTTGCTAGTAGAAAAATTTGTGGAGGCGCAGACCCCACATGTTTCGCCAGCTACCTATGTGGCTTCTTCAGGGGAAATGTCTCATTTTATAACATTAATACTATGTGCGCATGTTGAGTATTTGCTTGCAGAAATTTCATCAAGGTTTCTGCATCTTTTGGCAGGAAAAATGCATCGGCAAAAACGCACATTTTTGCCGCGTTTTTGTATGTGTTTCTGCATGCATTTTTGTACAGCAATGAAGGCTTTTTTGAGCTAAATAAAGATATTTTTAAGTAAAAAGTTTTGTGAGGTAATTTCTTGGCTCAATTCCACCTTTTTCATGCTGATGCAGTGGCATAAGGGTAGTGGGATTGGGCTTGGTATCAGCAGCTGTCATTGACACCTAGCTCTAGGCTTAGTAATTAAAAGGTGTCAGCCAGACACCCTCATTACTAAGCCGATAAGTAAACACAAACACTCACACAAACACACACATAAACCTACACACATTGTCACCATCCTATGTAGGAACATTAACAGAACGAGCCTACTTAGGCTGGAGCCAAACAAAAACTGTTAATTTCAAAGAAAAAAATGTGTAGTCTCCTGTGTAATTTTAGTAACCAGCAGAAGGAAAGCTGACAGCTGAGGGCTGATGTTAATATTCTGGGAAGGAGACAATAGTCATGAAGGTTCCCACTCACAGCTGTTTGCTTAGCCTTAACTGACTAGTTTACAGGAGGACCCCAGAAAAAAATTGACATAGGGTCCCTCCATAAAATCTAACCAGCAAAGGCTAGGCAGACAGCTGCGGGCTGATATTAATAGCCTAGGGAGGGGTCGTGGATATTGGCCCCCTCCCAGACTAAAAACATCAGCTCTCAGATGCCCCAGAAAAGGCGCAACTATAAGATGTGCCAAATCTGGCACTTAGCCTCTTTATTCTCACTTACCCTGTAGCGGTTGCAAGTGGGGTTCATATTTGTGGGGTTGATGTCACCTTTATATTGTCAGGTGACATCAAGCGCACAGGTTAGTAATAGAGAGGCATCTATATGATGCCCCCATTAGTAACCCCATAGTGATATTGTATAAAAACAGAGATACCCAGAATAAAGTCCTTTATTTGAAATAATGACACAGACTCCTTTAATGAATCGTAATTAAACCATACTCACCAAATGCCTAATCCTCTGATGTCTCCTGCAACAAAAACAAAATAATAAACCACAATATTCCTCGCCTGCCCACTGAAGATAATCCATAATGTCCTACGATGATCCTGAAGAGTTGGAGAGCCGTCACTAACGACTGCTCTCAAAGACAGACGGCGATACACAGACAGAAGGTAATTGCTCCCGCAATGTATAGTACCAAGCTGCCGTGAAAAAATTCTCACACAGCGGCAGCTCAATGTGGGAGTAAATATCTCCTGACAGTGTATCGCCGGCAGCCAGATAGAGCAGTCACATTTCCCGATGTGACTGTTCTATATGCGAGATCGCCAGGTGTTGATTGTTGAGACTACATCTCCCATCAGCGGCACCTGCTGTCACTGTTATCAGTGACAGCAGTCGTAGCCTGATGGGAGCAGTAGTCTCATCATCCCACGTCTGCTGACCTGCGGTAAGCATTTTACTGCAAGTCACCACTGCAGGTCACAGTCACACCTGCGGGGTCACACTGACATCTGACAGCATGGCCCTGCTGCACTTTGATCAGTGGTCTTATCTTCAGTAGCTTTACCACGGGTCACAGTCAGAGCTGTGATGTCACGCTGACATCTGACAGCATGATCCCATAGCACTCTGACTGACAATCTTACCAGCGGTAGCATTATCATGGGTCACCTCTGTGAGTCACAGGTGCAGGGTCACACTGACATCTGACAGCATGACCCCACAGCACTCTGACCGATGATTACCGGTGGTAGCATTACCGTCAATAAGAACCACCGTGCCAGTGTTTCCCATGCTGTCACACAGATGACAGCATGGGAAACACCATTGGAATTCAGTACAAATACAAACAAAAACACTGCAAATCCACAAACATTTTTATACCTACTTTTTGGCTGTGGATTTGACTGACTCAATTAAAGTCAATGGGTGTAAAACGCTGCCGAAACGCACAAAGAATTGACCTGCTGCAGAAAAAATGCACTGCAAATACTCAAAGGAAATTTACTGATCATGTATAGAACACTTCAGAATTGTCAGTGAATTAGCTTGCATAAGGATTCCATAGAGTTATTGGTCTATTTCCTCTCGAAAAAGCGGTGCAAAACGCATACAAAATACAATGTGTGCACACAGCTTAAGATTATTAATAGGCAGATGATTTTCTTTTAGAATTACTGTTGTTGAGATGCAAAATTCTGTAGTCTCTAAAGATCTATTCATTAATAGCAATGAAAATTTAACTGTAAAATTGCAAAACGATTAAAAATCCATTGAACACCAATATGTAGCTCAGCACTGCCACATTTTTTAACTCCTTGTAGTTTAATTCCAATACACACTGTGATAGATCGGCTCACTCAGTGACTCAAAGAGGCAATCACAGGAATATTTTCCAATTAAGTTTTCAACTGGTGTATTAATACGAACTGCAAAAACCAGTGCAAAGGTAAGCAAATAAACACGGCCCTTCCAGCATAACAGGGAAAACAAATAGCATATAGTACGGTCTGTGTGGTTGCATGTATCCACCCACTCAGGAAAAAAACACATGTCTCAGATCTGTTTAACACTAGCACAGCTCTGGAGATCTCATCTCCAGACACACTGAGCACTGAATGAGTCCAAAGACTCCATATTAACCTTATGGACCACACCATCAAGTGGAAATATGGTGTACAGCCTCCCACCCACTTTCAACCCCTCTTAGCACTTAGTATGCTGGAGTATTTTTCCAGGTTCATATCAGGCTAACATCCTGAGTGACACATATATACACTCCAGTATTTTGCCAGCCAAAGCTAGTTGTGAACTCTTTTTAGAATTGTGCTTGTACTGCAGTAAATGAAGTTTCATGATTTATGGTAATTTTTGAAAATCAGAATATTTAATATAAAAGATGATCTTTATGTATTTATAGCCACTAGTTTGCATAGTCTTCACATACTAATTAGCATAAAAATAGCTTGCTGGTTATGGGTACTGCTTAAAAAAATAATGCACACAAAGTCTGCATACAAATTCCCTCTGGTGGGTCAAAATAAGAAAAGGAACAGTAAAATGTCCCAGGGTTTAAAAGCATCTGAGCACATTTAGTTTTGCATTTCCACCTGCTGCAGTGATACAGGTCTCCTCAATGTTGCATAATTACAGTATAATTAATAAGGAAAGCACGAGGATGCAATGTGAATGTTGATCATTCCAGTGGCCTGATTTTCTCGAAACTCTATTGGAGAATGTTGATGGATATGAAAATAAACACAATTTTCCACAGGGCAAAGATTAGTTTGTATTTTAAATGGCAGATTTATACAAAAGTGTTTTATCAGCCCATAAAACACATTTCAGGATGGGAAAGAAATGTTATTCTTATGCTACGTCAATAAATGCTGCTATTCCTAATAATGGGAACCCCTTCTGATCTTCATTTCCATGCCACTATCACGAAAATAACTGCAGGTCAAATTAGCCCAAAAAGTTAGGATTATTTAGGTGATCTTTATCCATGATGTACTGTATATATATATATATATATATATATATATATATATATATATATATGTATATATATATATATATATATATATATATATATTCTTATCTTTTACATTTTAAAAATTACAAAGGGAAAAATGTGCTGATCCAAAATGTTGGACATCCTGTATGATCTCATAAATCATTACATTTTATTTCAATATTTTTTAAAAATATTAACTATATATAATCAGATAAGAGTAAGATGCAAACAGAGTATTCTTAAAAAAGGGTGATGCCAGCACTTACGTACAAAAAAATTAAAAGCAGAAATATATATATGACAATATATAATAGCTGGGCCTTAAAACAACAGCCCCTAAAAATATACCTCTAGTCAAGGACAATTGCTATGACTATTGCTAAATCCATTTTAGCCAAGAAAAAAGATTAAGTAAAGTACTTGCATCAACCTGGTCTGTAGATTTGTAGGGGTAAAGTACATATGTGCTGGCCCACCAACCCCAACGCACGTTTCACCCAAGCCTTTGTCAGGGGTGAAATGTTCGTCCTCTGTCTCACGTTTTAGATCCTGCGCTTCCGTCTGGATTTGATTTCTGGCTTGTCTCTGACAATATGCATTGCTGTGACCTCTGGTACTTCATCTTCCTGTTTGTTGCTGACCGGCCTGTCTGACTACGGCCGCCTCCTAGTGTCGCTCTGCGCTTTGCACTGTGGTGTTACACGATGAGTGCTACCTTTTTCCCCTTACTTGCACCCCTGAGGGAGGTTGCGTGCAACTGCCTTGCAATTGCATTACATTAATACTATCTAATAGACCTGACAGAATAACGAATCTGCAGGTCGTCGGGCATCTAGGAAATGGCGACCACAATATTGTATAGTTTAACTTGTATTTCGCTGAGGGGACTTGTCAGGGAGTCACAAAAACACTGAACTTTAGGAAGGCAAAATTTGACCAGCTTAGAGATGCCCTTAATCTGGTAGACTGGGACAATATCCTCAAAAATAAGAATACAGATAATAAATGGGAAATGTTTAAGAACATCCTAAATAGGCACTGTAACCAGTTTATACCTTGTGGGAATAAAATGACTAGAAATAGGAAAAACCCAATGTGGCTAAACAAAGAAGTAAGAGCGGCAATTAACAGTAAAAAGAAAGCATTTGCACTACTAAAGCAGGATGGCACCGTTGAATCTCTAAAATACTATAGGGAGAAAAATACTTTATCTAACAAACTAATTAAAGCTGCCAAAAAGGAAACAGAGAAGCACATTGCTAAGGAGAGTAAAACTAATCCCAAACTGTTCTTCAACTATATCAATAGTAAAAGAATAAAAACTGAAAATGTAGGCCCCTTAAACAATTGTGAAGAAAGAATGATTGTAGGTGACGAGGAAAAAGCTAATATATTAAACCCTTTCTTGTCCACGGTATTCACGGTGGAAAATAAAATGCTAGGTGAAATCCCAAGAAACAATGAAAACCCTATATTAAGGGTCACCAATCTAACCCAAGAAGAGGTGCGAAACCGGCTAAATAAGATTAAAATAGATAAATCTCCGGGTCCGGATGGCATACACCCACGAGTACTAAGTGAACCAAGTAATGTAATAGACAAGCCATTATTTCTTATATTTAGGGACTCTATTACGACGGGGTCTGTTCCACAGGACTGGCGCATAGCAAATGTGGTGCCAATATTCAAAAAGGGCTCTAAAAGTGAACCTGGAAATTATAGGCCAGTAAGTCTAACCTCTATTGTTGGTGAAATATTTGAAGGGTTTCTGAGGGATGTTATTCTGGATTATCTCCATGAGACTAACTGTTTAATTTCATATCAGCATGGGTTTATGAGGAATCGCTCCTGTCATACCAATCTAATCAATTTATTTGAAGAGGTAAGCTATAGACTGGACCAAGGTGAGTCATTGGACGTGGTATATCTTGATTTTTCTAAAGCGTTTGATACTGTGCCACACAAGAGGTTGGTACAGAAAATGAGAATGCTTGGTCTGGGGGAAAATGTGTGTAAATGGGTAAGTAACTGACTTAGTGATAGAAAGCAGAGGGTGGTTATAAATGGTATATTCTCTATCTAGGTCGCTGTGACCAGTGGGGTACCGTAGGGTCTGTGTTGGGACCTGTTCTCTTCAACATATTTAGTAACGATCTGGTAGAAGGTTTACACAGTAAAATATCGATATTTGCAGATGATGCAAAACTATGTAAAGCAGTCAATACAAGAGAAGATAGTATTCTGCTACAGATGGATCTGGATAAGTTGGAAACTTGGGCTGAAAGGTGGCAGATTGAGTTTAATAATAATAAATGTAAGGTTATACACATGGGAAGAGGGAATCAATATCACCATTACACACTGAACGGGAAACCACTGGGTAAATCTGACAGGGAGAAGGACTTGGGGATCCTAGTTAATGTTAAACTTACCTGGAGCAGCCAGTGCCAGGCAGCAGCAGCAGCCAAAAAAAACAGGATCATGGGGTTATGAAAAAAGAGGTCTGGATACACATGATGAGAGCATTATACTGCCTCTGTACAAATCCCTGGCTAGACCGCACATGGAGTACTGTGTACAGTTTTGGGCACCGATGCTCAAGAAGGATATAATGGAACTAGAATGAGTACAAAGGAGGGCAACAAAATTAATAAAGTGTATGGGGGATCTACAATACCCAGAGAGATTAGCAATATTAGGAATATTAGTCTAGAAAAAAAGGCGACTGAGGGGTGATCTAATAACCATGTACAAGTATATAAGGGGACAATAAAAATATCTCTCTGAGGATCTGTTTATACCAAGGAAGGTAACGGTCACAAGGGGGCATTCTCTGCGTCTGGAGGAGAGAAGGTTTTTCCACCAACATAGAAGAGGATTCTTTACTGTTAGGGCAGTGAGAATCTAGAATTCCTTGCCTGAGGAGGTGATGACCGCGAACTCAGTCAAGGGGTTCAAGAGAGGCCTGGGTGACTTCCTGGAGCGTAACAATATTGTATCTTACAGTTATTAGGTTCTTTAGAAGGACGTAGATCTGGGGATTTATTATGATGGAATATAAGCTGAACTGGTTGGACAAATGTCTTTTTTCGGCCTTGCTAACTATGTTACTATGTATGTTACGATTCCTGCTTATCCTTCCAAATACACTGCTGCTCAATGTACCAACTTCTGGATAAATCCTGACAATGCTACTTGCCAGTGCTGCCCCTAGTGGTTGCAATTTCACTACTCCAACTCAGGTCAGTCCTTAACACCATGTCCACCTGCCTAAATGGCAACATTTCCATGGCAAGCAGCTTAGAAATGTGCCCATTTAGAATTTTGGCCTAGGGATGGATGGCTCGGAACTTTATTTTTCCTTCCAAGACCTGGGATAGGGACAGCTGAATGCTGGGCTGGGGAAAGGATTTGGAAGTCCCTGATGGTGATAAGTCAGAATGTGCAAGGATAGGTGCAGGGCAGGAGGCATCTGCATCGGTGCTTTGGACAGGGAATTTGGAAGCACTTAGTACAAGACAATAGGCAATGGTGTCACCCGATGGCACCAATCGTGTAATCAGGTGTTCTGCCTACCAAGTCCTCTGCATCTGCATGCACCATCATCAGCATCTCCACTTCCCCATCCCTTAATGCACAACTTACACATTTTGTAATTGCTATGTCTCTTGAAACCAAGTTTATTTTTAATAAAAGAAAAAAAATTGGTCACCCGCAGCAATCAAAGTGTTTTTTGTGAGTTTACCAGGGATTCAAGCTTCAGGAGGCTAATTTGCATATTCTAGGTGCCTTCTGGGAGAAGCGAAGTCTCCCTAAGCTAGAAGATCGTTGGGTACAGCCGGGACCAGCTGCTTCGAAAGCATCACCAAACCAGGGATTCAAGCTTCAGGAGGCTAATTTGCATATTCCAGGTGCCTTCTGGGAGAAGCGAAGTCTCCCTAAGCTAGAAGATCGTTGGGTACAGCCGGGACCAGCTGCTTCGAAAGCATCACCAAACCAGGGATTCAAGCTTCAGGAGGCTAATTTGCATATTCCAGGTGCCTTCTGGGAGAAGCGAAGAGTCTCCCTAAGCTAGAAGATCGTTGGGTACAGCCGGGACCAGCTGCTTGGAAAGAATCACCTTACGGCGCGCGAATTTTTGCCTGTAGGACATTATTGCAAGAGAGCTTGGCTGAGTAGATTACAAAAGAAGGAAAACACACAGCAAGTCAGCAGGATCTAGGAGCAACATGGCAGATGTGACAACCTACATGGTGAGCTGCAGCATGTGCTACATGTTCACAGATCGACCAGAAGAAGAATCCAATTTCACCTGTCAGAAGTGTAGACTAGTGGCCCTTTTAGAAGAAAAGGTGCGGGGTCTGGAAGAAAGAATAGCAACTTTGAAACTCATCAAAGAGAATGAAGACTTTCTAGACAGAACAGAAGCATCTCTACTGGTCACAGAAGGTGCAAAAAGTGTCAGAGAACCTCCAAAAGCAGATGAGTGGAAGCATGTGACCAAAAGAAGCAAGAAGACCATGGAGAAATCACCAACCACACAACTGAAGAACCGATATCAAATCTTTGTAGAGGATGAAGATGGCACACCTAAGAATGAAGCAATACCAGCAAGCAAAAAAGAAAAGGGCACACAGCAACAAGTGACAGCAAAAAGTACAGCCAAGAAGCAACGAAGAGTGGTGGTGGTGGGAGACTCACTACTGAGAGGCACCGAAGCAGCCATCTGCAGACCGGACATAACTGCAAGAGAAGTATGCTGCCTTCCAGGTGCGATGATCAAGGATGTGACCGATAGGATACCAAAGCTCTTCAGCTCCAAGGACGTCCACCCATTTCTTCTGATACATGTTGGCACCAATGACACGGCAAGGAAGGACCTACCGACAATCTGCAAGGACTTTGAAGAGTTGGGGAAGAAAGTAAAGGAACTGGATGCACAGGTAGTTTTTTCTTCTATCCTTCCAGTAGACGGGCATGGCACCAGAAGATGGAACAGGATCCTTGATGCAAACAACTGGCTAAGACGATGGTGCAGACAACAAGGATTTGGATTCCTGGACCACGGTGTGAATTACTGGTATGATGGACTCCTCGCCAGAGACGGACTACACCTCAACAAACCTGGGAAACACACATTCGCCAGAAGACTCGCTACACTCATCAGGAGGGCGTTAAACTAGAAGAAGAGGGGACGGGAAGAAAAACATTAGACTCGAACAAAGACGACCCAGGAAAACATACTCAGAAGGGAGGTAAGAACATTTCTAAAACAATCCACAGTGAGGAGATTGGAACAAAACAAAATCCTCTAAACTGCATGCTCGCAAACGCCAGAAGCCTGACAAACAAGATGGAAGAACTAGAAGCAGAAATATCTACAGGTAACTTTGATATAGTGGGAATAACCGAGACATGGTTAGATGAAAGCTATGACTGGGCAGTTAACTTACAGGGTTACAGTCTGTTTAGAAAGGATCGTAAAAATCGGAGAGGAGGAGGGGTTTGTCTCTATGTAAAGTCTTGTCTAAAGTCCACTTTAAGGGAGGATATTAGCGAAGGAAATGAGGATGTCGAGTCCATATGGGTCGAAATTCATGGAGGGAAAAATGGTAACAAAATTCTCATTGGGGTCTGTTACAAACCCCCAAATATAACAGAAAGCATGGAAAGTCTACTTCTAAAGCAGATAGATGAAGCTGCAACCCATAATGAGGTCCTGGTTATGGGGGACTTTAACTACCCGGATATTAACTGGGAAACAGAAACCTGTGAAACCCATAAAGGCAACAGGTTTCTGCTAATAACCAAGAAAAATTATCTTTCACAATTGGTGCAGAATCCAACCAGAGGAGCAGCACTTTTAGACCTAATACTATCTAATAGACCTGACAGAATAACAAATCTGCAGGTGGTTGGGCATTTAGGAAATAGCGACCACAATATTGTGCAGTTTCACCTGTCTTTCACTAGGGGGACTTGTCAGGGAGTCACAAAAACATTGAACTTTAGGAAGGCAAAGTTTGAACAGCTTAGAGATGCCCTTAATCTGGTAGACTGGGACAATATCCTCAGAAATGAGAATACAGATAATAAATGGGAAATGTTTAAGAACATCCTAAATAGGCAGTGTAAGCGGTTTATACCTTGTGGGAATAAAAGGACTAGAAATAGGAAAAACCCAATGTGGCTAAACAAAGAAGTAAGACAGGCAATTAACAGTAAAAAGAAAGCATTTGCACTACTAAAGCAGGATGGCACCATTGAAGCTCTAAAAAACTATAGGGAGAAAAATACTTTATCTAAAAAACTAATTAAAGCTGCCAAAAAGGAAACAGAGAAGCACATTGCTAAGGAGAGTAAAACTAATCCCAAACTGTTCTTCAACTATATCAATAGTAAAAGAATAAAAACTGAAAATGTAGGCCCCTTAAAAAATAGTGAGGAAAGAATGGTTGTAGATGACGAGGAAAAAGCTAACATATTAAACACCTTCTTCTCCACGGTATTCACGGTGGAAAATGAAATGCTAGGTGAAGTCCCAAGAAACAATGAAAACCCTATATTAAGGGTCACCAATCTAACCCAAGAAGAGGTGCGAAACCGGCTAAATAAGATTAAAATAGATAAATCTCCGGGTCCGGATGGCATACACCCACGAGTACTAAGAGAACTAAGTAATGTAATAGATAAACCATTATTTCTTATTTTTAGTGACTCTATAGCGACAGGGTCTGTTCCGCAGGACTGGCGCATAGCAAATGTGGTGCCAATATTCAAAAAGGGCTCTAAAAGTGAACCTGGAAATTATAGGCCAGTAAGTCTAACCTCTATTGTTGGTAAAATATTTGAAGGGTTTCTGAGGGATGTTATTCTGGATTATCTCAATAAGAATAACTGTTTAACTCCATATCAGCATGGGTTTATGAGAAATCGCTCCTGTCAAACCAATCTAATCAGTTTTTATGAAGAGGTAAGCTATAGACTGGACCACGGTGAGTCATTGGACGTGGTATATCTCGATTTTTCCAAAGCGTTTGATACCGTGCCGCACAAGAGGTTGGTACACAAAATGAGAATGCTTGGTCTGGGGGAAAATGTGTGTAAATGGGTTAGTAACTGGCTTAGTGATAGAAAGCAGAGGGTGGTTATAAATGGTATAGTCTCTAACTGGGTCGCTGTGACCAGTGGGGTACCGCAGGGGTCAGTATTGGGACCTGTTCTCTTCAACATATTCATTAATGATCTGGTAGAAGGTTTACACAGTAAAATATCGATATTTGCAGATGATACAAAACTATGTAAAGCAGTTAATACAAGAGAAGATAGTATTCTGCTACGGATGGATCTGGATAAGTTGGAAACTTGGGCTGAAAGGTGGCAGATGAGGTTTAACAATGATAAATGTAAGGTTATACACATGGGAAGAGGGAATCAATATCACCATTACACACTGAACGGGAAACCACTGGGTAAATCTGACAGGGAGAAGGACTTGGGGATCCTAGTTAATGATAAACTTACCTGGAGCAGCCAGTGCCAGGCAGCAGCTGCCAAGGCAAACAGGATCATGGGGTGCATTAAAAGAGGTCTGGATACACATGATGAGAGCATTATACTGCCTCTGTACAAATCCCTAGTTAGACCGCACATGGAGTACTGTGTCCAGTTTTGGGCACCGGTGCTCAGGAAGGATATAATGGAACTAGAGAGAGTACAAAGGAGGGCAACAAAATTAATAAAGGGGATGGGAGAACTACAATACCCAGATAGATTAGCGAAATTAGGATTATTTAGTCTAGAAAAAAGACGACTGAGGGGCGATCTAATAACCATGTATAAGTATATAAGGGGACAATACAAATATCTCGCTGAGGATCTGTTTATACCAAGGAAGGTGACGGGCACAAGGGGGCATTCTTTGCGTCTGGAGGAGAGAAGGTTTTTCCACCAACATAGAAGAGGATTCTTTACTGTTAGGGCAGTGAGAATCTGGAATTGCTTGCCTGAGGAGGTGGTGATGGCGAACTCAGTCGAGGGGTTCAAGAGAGGCCTGGATGTCTTCCTGGAGCAGAACAATATTGTATCATACAATTATTAGGTTCTGTAGAAGGACGTAGATCTGGGTATTTATTATGATGGAATATAGGCTGAACTGGATGGACAAATGTCTTTTTTCGGCCTTACTAACTATGTTACTATGTTACTTCACTGTAATATAACATAAAGAATGCAAAAGTATATGAATGACAATCAAATTTAATAGAGAAAAATACTTAAATGCTTTTTCTCACTTTTAGAGATCACAGAAATGTTCACAGACCATATAACACTGTATGTCTGAGAAATGGAGGACTGCAACATTTGTAAAAGCTTTTCTTCACTGAGATCACAGAAATATTCACAGAAACAGTAACATTGTAATGTTAGGACTGGCGGAACGCACCAAGAAAGATGTAATAGATGCGTTCGCAGTCCGGGGTCCACCGTGCAGGTAAAAACCTGCTGCTAGTAAATGGCAGCGTAATATGGCGGTGGAAGCGAACCCGGTAAAACCACAGGTCCGCAATACCGCACTAAAGAGTGCAAGCAAGGAGTCAGCGAACACAACCCCAAGACACAGGATTGAAGTCCGATTAGACCATTTGCTGACACAACACCGCAACAGGGTGTGTTAGGCAACTCTTATAATTAGAGCACCGAAGTGCGAACTGTGCCGTGCTGGCAGGCACCACTAAGCACCCAGACTTGGGTCAGGAAGCGCACTACTGGCGCGTGGCGCCGCACTGGCGGTCACAGCAATAGACGCTGATACGTGTGTGACACGTTGAGTGATTAGTCGGGCGCTAGATAGCAGCCATACTCCATACGCGAACAGTCATACAATAGGGTAGGGGTATTTAATGAACGACTTGCACTCACAACAAACACACGTATTCAATTGTAAGACAATACTAGCGCATGGCCGTGCGGTCATGCACAGTTTATATAGCAGCAGCACAGGAAGTGGCTACAGTACCTTTGCCCTTCCAAGACCTGCCAAAAGGACCAATGGAATGTTCTGCAGAGCCTGAGCACATGACCCTCGATCTCCAACGGGAGATCTTACCCTGGACATGCTCAGTACGTGCAGACAAGTACTTAGTCCCAGAGAAGTCCGCTCGCTGCTGACCAGCACTGACTTTAATGGCAGAGACTGGAGAAGCAGCAGTAACTCTCAGAACAGAGTGAGAATGAGCAAGACGCTGGGACCGACGTCTTTGCTGAGCAGACTCCACTGCGGCTGGACAAGAATGGGAGACCGCAGCGGAGGTGGCTCGAGATTCCCCCTGTGCAGAAGCGGGAACTCGACCCCTAACATTACCCCCCCTCCTAGGGCCCCCCCCCCTTGGGCCTCGCTACGTTCGAAGGCAGCAATGAGCTGCGGAGCCTGAATGTGCTCAGCAGGCTCCCAGGATCTATCCTCAGGACCATAACCCCTCCAATCCACCAAATAAATTTTTTTGCCACGAACCACCTTGTACCCCAAGATAGCGTTCACCTCGTAATTGTCCGTAGACGAACCCGACGTCCCAGTAGATGACTCAGAAAACCGGGACATGTAGACGGGCTTAAGGAGGGACACGTGAAAGGTGTCGGTGATACCTAGGCGTGGAGGAAGGGCCAGACGGTAAACCACAGGATTAACCTGTTCGAGGACCTTAAAAGGACCTAAGTAGCAAGGTGCAAACTTGGTAGACTCAACTCGCAGCCTGATGTTACGGGCGGAGAGCCACACTAAGTCGCCAGGAGCAAAGGTTGGAGCGGGGCGCCGATGTGCGTCGGCAGAGGACCTCATTCTCTCCTTGGAAGCCTGAATGGCATCCTGAGTGCGATCCCAAATATCCCGTGCCTCCACAGCCCAGTCTGCCACCCTGGAATCGGCGGAAGACACGGGCATGGGCACAGGTACCCGCGGATGCTGACCATAGTTAAGGAGGAATGGAGTCTGTCCAGTGGAATCAGCGACGGCATTGTTAAGAGCAAACTCCGCCCATGGTAGCAAAGATGCCCAGTCATCCTGCTTAGCCGAAACAAAATGTCGCAGATATGTGACCAAGGTCTGGTTGGCTCTCTCTACCAACCCATTCGTCTCGGGATGATAAGCCGAAGAGAGATTCAACTCGATACTGAGAAGACGACAAAGCTCTCTCCAGAACCGAGACGCAAACTGGGGACCTCGGTCACTGACAATTTTGTCTGGCATACCGTGAAGACGAAAGATGTGTTTGACAAACAACGCTGCCAAGGCCCGTGCAGAAGGTAACCGGGGAAGCGGCACCAAATGCACCATTTTAGAAAAATGGTCGGTGATTACCCAAATAATGGTACAGCCATGAGACTTGGGCAGACCCACAACAAAATCCATCCCAACCATCTACCAGGGCCTGTCTTCCACCGGCAGAGGGTATAACAAACCAGCTGGCCGTTGTCGGGAAGACTTATTCTTGGCACAAGAGACACATGCCTGAACGTAGTCTCCGACGTCACGAACCATATGTGGCCACAAGTACGTCCTCGCCAGTAGCTCAGATGTCCTTTTTGCCCCAAAGTGTCCACCCACTCTGGATGAATGAGCCCAAGCGAGAACCTCCGGACGCAAATTGATGGGAACAAAAGTCTTGCCCGGGGGCACAGACTCCAGCGAAACCGGAGCTACAGTTCTCAGACTCTCCGAAGGGACAACAAGCCAAGGCTCGTCCTCCTCCTCCTCAGCTGACACAAAGGAGCGAGAGAGAGCGTCAGCACGAATGTTCTTCTCCCCGGCGAGATAATGTAGGGTAAAGTGGAACCGGGAGAAAAACAAGGACCATCTGGCCTGACGAGAATTCAGCCGCTGGGCTGTTTGTAAATAGACCAAATTCTTGTGATTCGTGAAAACTTGGAATGGAAACCGAGCACCCTCCAAGAGATGTCTCCACTCCGAAAAGGCCAACTTCATTGCCAGCAACTCTCTATCCCCGATGGAGTAATTTCTCTCCGCTGGTGTGAAGGTCTTTGAGAAAAAGAAGCATGGGTGCTTCCGACCCTGAGCATCCTTTTGATAGAGGACTGCTCCAGCACCAACAGATGAGGCATCCACTTCCAAAAGGAATGGCTTACCCAAATCGGGACGATGTAAGATAGGGGCATTGGCAAAATGGGACTTTATAGAAGAGAAGGCCTTGGAGACCCCTTCGGACCACGATTTGGGATTCGCTCCCTTCTTGGTGAGGGATACCAAGGGAGCTACCAAAGTTGAGAAGTGGGGAATGAACTGGCGATAGTAATTTATGAACCCCATAAAGCGCTGCACCGCTTTAAGAGAATGGGGTTCCTGCCAGTCCATCACTGCTTGTAGTTTGGCAGGATCCATAGCCAATCCTTGGGCCAAGATGATATAACCCAGGAAAGGCAAGGACTCCTGTTCAAACACACACTTATCCAACTTTGCATATAAGGAATTCACCTGTAAGAGTTCGAAGACTCTGCCAACATCTCTCCGGTGGGAGTCAACATCTGGAGAGAAGATGAGAATATCATCCAGATAGACTACAACCGAGGTGGAAAGCATATCCCGGAAGATATCGTTGACAAAGTCCTGAAAAATGGCTGGGGCATTACAGAGCCCGAAGGGCATCACCAGGTACTCATAGTGCCCATCCCTGGTATTGAAAGCCGTTTTCCATTCGTCCCCCTCACGGATGCGAATTAAGTTGTAGGCACCCCGCAGATCTAGTTTGGTGAATATCTTTGCTCCCCTTAGCCTGTCAAAGAGCTCCGATATCAGGGGCAATGGGAACTTATTTTTAATGGTGATAGCATTGAGACCCCTGTAATCAATGCAAGGACGTAATTCCCCGTTCTTCTTCTGTACGAAGAAGAATCCCGCCCCTGCAGGAGACACTGACTTCCTAATGAATCCTCTTGCCAAATTCTCCTGGATGTATTGAGACATAGCCTCCGTCTCAGGGAGAGAGAGGGGATATACCCTTCCCCAAGGAGGTTCAGCTCCAGGCAAGAGGTCAATAGGACAGTCATAGGGACGATGAGGCGGTAGAGTCTCTGCTGCCTTTTTAGAGAATACATCTGCATAGCACCAATAGTACCTTGGAAGAGATGAAAGGTCTGCGGGTACCTCGGTAATAGAGACCTGTACACACTCACTCACACACCTGCCCATACAAGACTTACTCCAACCCAATATTCTCCCAGAGGACCACTCAATATGTGGGGAGTGGTAACGGAGCCAGGGTATTCCCAGTAAAATCTCATCCATTCCCTCGGGTAGGACTAGAAGGGAAATAATCTCCTGGTGGGAAGGGAACATGGACAACGAGAATGGAACAGTCTGGTGTGTGATTTGTTGTGGAAGTGTCGACCCATTCACAACTCTAACAGTTACAGGTTTGGCGAGCATAACAAGTGGTACAGCGTGGCGCAGAGCAAAAGCAGAGGACATGAAATTTCCCTCTGCTCCTGAATCCACACAAAGCTTGACTGGTAGAGTGGATGAGTCAAACAGGATTGTCCCTTTAAAGGACAGTTTGGAGGAAAAAGCCGCTGTGTCTAGTGAACCTCCCCCTAAGGTTACTAGACGCGATCGTTTTCCCGACCGCCGTGGACATTTATTAGTGTAATGTCCTCGTTGGTGACAATTTTTACAAACCATGGGTACTCGAGCGGCCTGAGACTTAGGTCCCGCTCGAGAAACCTCCATAGGCTCATGGGAGTCGGACGCCAAAACGGAAGATTCAAGAGGTCTGGCGAAGGTGGGAGCCAGTTTAAACCTCTGCCTACACTGGGTCTGCTCTAACCTTCGTTCGTGAAAACGGAGGTCGATGTGGGTAGATAGAGAAATAAGCTCCTCCAGTGTGGCGGGTATCTCCCTGGTGGCTAAGGCGTCCTTCACGTGGTCTGCCAGTCCCCTCCAGAACACCGGAATTAGAACTTTATACGACCACTCTAACTCCGAGGCTAGAGTCCGGAACTGGATGGCAAACTGACTGACCACGGACGAACCCTGAGTGATTGTCAATAACTGGAGCGCGGTATCGTGTGTAATACGGGGTCCCAAAAAGACCTGCTTCAGAGCTTCCAGAAAGAGCGGAGCACTCTGTACCACACGGTCATCACGCTCCCAAAGTGGCGTTGCCCACTCCAACGCCCTGCCCGACAAGAGAGATAAAATAAATCCCACTTTCGCCCGTTCCGTAGGGAAACGCGCCGCCAGGAGCTCAAGGTGTATGGAGCACTGGCTTACGAATCCGCGACATTGTTCACTGTCACCAGCAAACTTGTCAGGAAGCGGGAGACGGGATAAAATCGGGGCAGAGGTGGCAGCGGACAAACTGGCTGCGGCTACACTTGCAGCCTGAACAGCGACAGCAGTGACATCCACAGCTGAGGTTGAACGCTCTAGAGCCGCCAACCTTCCCTCCAGCTGCTGGATGTACCGCTGTAAACGCTGATCGTCTGCCATTTACTAGCCAGACCCTGGCGCTAGTATTCTGTTAGGACTGGCGGAAAGCACCAAGAAAGATGTAATAGATGCTTTCGCAGTCCGGGGTCCACCGTGCAGGTAAAAACCTGCTGCTAGTAAATGGCAGCGTAATATGGCGGTGGAAGCGAACCCGGTAAAACCACAGGTCCGCAATACCGCACTAAAGAGTGCAAGCAAGGAGTCAGCGAACACAACCCCAAGACACAGGATTGAAGTCCGATTAGACCACTTGCTGACACAACACCGCAACAGGGTGTGTTAGGCAACTCTTATAATTAGAGCACCGAAGTGCGAACTGTGCCGTGCTGGCAGGCACCACTAAGCACCCAGACGTGGGTCAGGAAGAGCACTACTGGCGCGTGGCGCCGCACTGGCGGTCACAGCAATAGACGCTGATACGTGTGTGACACGTTGAGTGATCAATCGGGCGCTAGATAGCAGCCATACTCCATACGCGAACAGTCATACAATAGGGTAGGGGTATTTAATGAACGACTTGCACTCACAACAAACACACGTATTCAATTGTAAGACAATACTAGCGCATGGCCGTGCGGTCATGCGCAGTTTATATAGCAGCAGCACAGGAAGTGGCTACAGTACCTTTGCCCTTCCAAGACCTGCCAAAAGGACCAATGGAATGTGCTGCAGAGCCTGAGCACATGACCCTCGATCTCCAACGGGAGATCTTACCCTGGACATGCTCAGTACGTGCAGACAAGGACTTAGTCCCAGAGAAGTCCGCTCGCTGCTGACCAGCACTGACTTTAATGGCAGAGACTGGAGAAGCAGCAGTAACTCTCAGAACAGAGTGAGAATGAGCAAGACGCTGGGACCGACGTCTTTGCTGAGCAGACTCCACTGCGGCTGGACAAGAATGGGAGACCGCAGCGGAGGTGGCTCGAGATTCCCCCTGTGCAGAAGCGGGAACTCGACCCCTAACAGTATGACTGAAAAACAGATGCCTACAAAATTTTTAAAAGCATTTGTTCCCTGAGATCACAGAAATATTCACATACAAAGTAACACTGTATGTCTGAGAAATGGAGGCTTACAACACTTTTAAAAGCTTTTTTCCAGATTTAGAGATCTCAAAAATGTTCTCAGATCACGTAACACTGTATGTCTGAGAAATGGAGGCCTACAAAATTTTTAAAAGCATTTGTCCACTAAAATCACAGAAATAATCACAAAGTAACACTGTATGTCTGAGAAATCGAGGCTTACAACATTTTTAAAAGCTTTTGTTCACTGAGATCACAGAAATATTCGCAGACAAAACAAAACTGTACATCTGAGAAATGGAGGCCTACATTTTTAAAAGCTATTTTTCACTTTTACTGTTCACAAAAATTTCCATAGACCATGTAACACTGTATGTCTGAGAAATAGAGACCTACTAAATTTTTAAAAGCTTTTGTTCACTGAGATCACAGAAGTATTCACATACAAAGTAACAATGTATGTCTGGGAAATGGAGGCCTACAACATTTTTAAAAGCTATTTGCAGTTTTACTGATCACAAAAATGTTCATAGACCACGTAACACTATATATCTGAGAAAATGAGGCCTACAACATTATTAAAAGCTTTTTTGCAGTTTCACAGATTACAAAAATGTTCACAGACAACGTAACACTGTATATCTGAGAAACTGAAACCTATAACATTTTTAATAGCTTTTGTTCACTGAGATCACAGAAATTTGCCCCACACTACGGTATAGTGTGTGGCTGAGAAATGTAGCCCTGGAAAATGTTTCAATGGTTTTTGGGTGTGTTTGCTAACGCATAAAAGGACCTCAAAGAACAAAACAATTGATGGATCAAAGTATATTCAATTTTTCCAGTACCCACAAAAGAAATCAGCTATATATTTGCAAACAGACTGCACAGGCCTAGTCAATGACTTCAGACTGGATTCTGTCACTCTTCCTGCTTCCACGACTCTCCCTCCCTCTGTAGGCTATATGCAGATTGTATGTGTTGCAAATGATTAGACCTTAGAATGGCTGTTAGTGTGATGACTCAACTTCAGCACCAGTATCAACACTACAGGCCTCTGATTCGTTGTACTGTGTATACAGGCCTTGACAACCACTCTCTTCCTCCAATATGAAGTGTCACTGAGCTGTGCAATGGTGTCAGTATAACAAGTTCGGTGGCGCCTGTTCTTTTATACCCTTTGAGAAAGTCACAGGGCCAGCCAATAACAGTAATGGCACAACCAAGATGTCTGACATTACAATGACTCACAGGCAATTGGCTCATGCTTGTTGGCTGTGTAACAGGCTTCAAAGATGTGGGGCAGGGATTAGAGTTTTACATCAAGCATCGCCCAATACTCACTAAGCAACAAGCATATCCTAGCACCATGACACTCGATTGATAACCGAGTATCACCGAGTATGTTCATTCATCCTTAGTCTATGGATGACCCTCCTCATAATTTTTTGTCTGGTTTTGCACTTTCTGCAAAGCCTTTATGTCTGCAAAAGTAAACCAAGTACATTTTCAAAATATTTTCATTTAAACTTTTCTTATGGTCTCACTGACTCATCAATATAGATTAACATAATTATTGTTGCATTATGTTGGTATGTAAAACTTACAAAAAAGCATATAAAAATAGTTCAGGATTAGATTACTCATCCATACAATATTATGTGATTTTTGTCACATTTTTGAGGTATATAACAATAGAAAAAAGCATTTGAAAATGTTGTATTTTTTTCTCACATTTCTTACCAATATACACTATTTCATGTTCTATGCATATTTTGTAATGTTTAAGACTAACAAAAAACATTTAAAAACTTTTCTGGGTTACATTTCTCAGCCATACATTTTTAATAGTTCTTTTGGTACATTTCGTTTGCATATGAACCTCACAAATCTTGTTAAAAATGTATTGGTATTATATTGCTCATCCATAGGGTATAAAATATTTATGGGTACATTTTGTTGCTAAATAAGCATCAAGCAATTGATCAAAATTTTATCTGTATTATATTTCTCATCAATAGACTATTTTGTGGTCTGGAATACATTTTGTTGATATATAAACTGCTCAAAGCGTGTTTACAAAATGTATCTGTGTTATATTGCTCATCCATATACTTTTACATATTCTTGGGTAGATTTCATTGTTATATAAGCCTCAAAAAATGTTAAAACAATTTATAGTTATTATAATGCTCACCTATAGACTATTTTGTGATCTGGAGTACATTTCATTGGTAAATAACCCTCAAAAAATGTGTTCAAAATGTATCTGTGTTATATTGCTCACATAGAGTAGCACATCTTCTTTGGTACATTTGGTTGCTATAAAATCCTCAAGATTTCAGAATTTATTGGTGTTATATTGCTCATCCATAGGGTATTACATTTTCTTGGGTACATTTAGTTGCTACAAAAACCTCAAAAAAGTTGTTCCAAATTTATTGGTATCATAGTACTCAACCCTTAAGGTATTACATCTTCCTGGGTTTCGTTGCCATAAACGCCTTAAAAAACTTTTTCCAAATTTATCAGTATTATATTGCTTGCCCAATGGGTATTACATCTTCTTTGGTACATCTTGTTGATACAAAAGCCTCAAAAAACAAATTTAAAATTTATCGGTTTTATAATGCTCACACATAAGGTATTACATCTTCATGGGTACATTTTGTTGCTATATAAACCTCCCAAAACTTGCTCAAAGTTTATCTGTATTATATTGCTCATCCATAGGCAATTAAATCTTCTTGTGTACGTTTAGTTGATATACTGTAAAAGCCGAAAAAAGCTTGTTCAAAATGTATGGGCAGTACATTGCTCATCCATAGGGTATTACATATTCTTGAATATATTTCATTGGTATATAACCCTCATCAAACGTGTTCAAAATTTAGGCTGTGTGTACACATTGCAGATTTGGTGCATTTTTGTTGTGTTTTTTCTGTGCTGATGTGTGACAAAACCTGAAGCAATACCTGATGCCTTCAAAGTGAATGAGAAATCTGAAGTTTCATGCACATGTTGAGTATTTTTGACTTGCAGATTTGGTTCAGAGAATAATCTGCAATTCTCTGTGCATTTTTGCCCTGTGTTTTTCAACCTTCACTAAAATCAATCAAAAATGCAAGTTTCTGCACCTGCTTTTTTCCTGCCAAGAGAAGCAGAAATGGTGTACAAATTTTATTCAACATCTGCACATACCGGTACCGGTATTGCCGGTACTGGTATTATATTGCTTGCACATAGATTATTCCTTGGTCTGGAGTACATTTCCTTGGTATATAACCCTCAAAAGTGCATAGCCTTTATGGGCCTAGAAGTACCAATACATATGACAATGTGAGCAGAATGTATAGGAGGCAATCCTTTGTGTCTAATACAGGATGTATCCAAGTCCCTTATTTTTGGCAGCTCTTGCTTCCTTCATAAATGAAACTAAAATTTCCTATTTTTTAATTAACAAATCAATTTTATTTTACTTAAATTATATTATATTTTAAATCCTTTTTATATTTTGCCTTACATACAAGTCAATATACAAAAAAAATGTTCCTTATTTTCTCGTTGGTTTGGAATATTTTATTGTCACTCCTTAAAGTGGAGTAAAAGTGTGACAACATTGTTCTCTGCAGCGATCTGGGAGTCAGAGATGCTTCCAGGGGTCTTCTCTATGCTGTTCTTCTTCCATTCAGTACTTTTCCCATACATTTGAACATTTTCGCGGCCCCCAGAACTTTTTGTTGGGTTTGCCAGAGAAAAGATCGGCTTTCCCACTGACTCCCATTATACTGGTTATTCGAAACAAGCATGTGAGTGTTGGGAATTGCTTGGTTTGAGCAACGAGCACCCGAGCATTTTAGTGCTTGCTCATCCCTAAACCTAATGTCTTGTCCATTACTCCCTATGTCAGACCATGTACCAACAAACCCTTGTTTCATGTGGGCTTCCTCAGGAGGGTTTCAGGGGTGTGAGGGGGGTTTACACAGAAAACATAGCTCTTCTATATCTACAGCGGACAGAAAAGGAATTCTATCAAAACTGCACCAAGCAGTTCAGTAAGTCCATACATCCCTGAAATCAGGGTCTTTGCCATTATTGCAGTAAGGTACCAGGATGGGGCCAGTATTAAATGATGGAGGACACTAATGTAGGAGATGAGACATTATTACAGTGAGGGGACCAGGACAGAGATTATTATTTCAGGAAGGAGCCAAAATGGGAGAAATTATTAAATAAAGGTCCAATAATGGAGCACACTATTAGAGGATGGAGTGCATTATTATAGGATGAGGTATAGGATTATGGATATTATTCCAAGATGGGAGACATTGCTACAGGATAGGATACAGGATGAAGGGCATTACAAGGGCCCACAGATTTAACTACCTTGCTAGTGAGGGACACAGTCCAAATTTTGAACCTGGGCCCCAAGGACTCTAGTTACATCACTGTATATTAGCTTACAATTAAATATAAAGACAACTTTTCTTCCTGCAGTCTATGAAAACTGTACATAATTAATTAGAAAGGATATTATAACATTTCATTGTACATTCATCATGTATTTGTTTCTAGCATATGGAAATCATGGATTATTCTGAAGAGTACTTTCAGTGTGTACATTTACGGGACAGTGAATTGTATTAGTATTCCAGTGATCAACTGCAATATAATTGAGTGTTTTCGCTCTGGATAAGTGCTGGAGATGAGAATTGGTCAGTGATCTTCTGCAATCAATCAAATCAATTGTACTTTTCTTAAAATACTATATTCCAATGAAAAAGTCACTTTATTCACAAGTTATATTTTCTAGCACTCTTTATTCAGCATTAGATAGCAACTTCAGGCACCAGTGATTTCAAGTATTGGCTCTCAGCATGATAGGCTCTTGTATAGACAAGTTTTCTTTTCAGAATAGAATGCAATATATCACTGTGTTTTGAGTACCTCCATCATACTTTGTTAGAGGAAAATTATTTCTTATTTTGAACAAAAGAAATCTGTAGCTATCTGTATCTCTTTTCCTCATGCACGTATACATAGAAATGGCAATCACAAAACTTGGGTGATACTTTGCAAATTTCTTTTTCATTTATAAAAGAAAATGAAATTAAAAAGAGATAGGAAAAATAGATTTTGCCGCATGCAATATTGGTCCAAAAAATTATTCAACACATATCCAATTGCATCTCAATTCATAGATTCTGGCTTACCACTGTTATAAAGACTAATAAGGCTACTTTCACACTTGCGTTTTTTGCAATCCGTCGCAATCCATCGTTTTGGGCAAAAAACAGATCCTGCAAATGTGCTCGCAGGATGCGTTTTTGCCCATAAACTTGTATTAGCAATGGATCGCGAGAGATGGCCATACGTCGCGTCCGTCGTGCGATGGATACGTCGTGTTTTGGCGGACCATCGTCACAAAAAAACGTTCATTGTAACGTATTTTTGTCCATCGCGTCCGCCATTTTATACCGCGCATGCGGCGCCGAAACTCCACCCCCTCCTCCCCGGACTTCAGAATGGGCAGCAGATGTGTTGAAAAGCTGCATCCGATGCCCACGTCGTGTAGAAATTTCACAAAGTGCGTCGGTACGTCGGCCCGACGCATAGCGACAGACTCATACCGACGCAAGTGTGAAAGTAGCCTAAGACAAATCCAAGGATCATCTTATGTATATATAGATAAAGTAATAATAGATTCATCATGCATCTGACATAATAGAAAGCCACTCTTCAAAGAACAGAATCAAAACAAGGAGAAAAATTAAGTCGTTTAGGCTTAAAAAAAAAGAATTTTATTTATACAAAAAACACACATTAAAATTCCAGCAGGGGTTAAGACAAAAAACTGACAAATAGTAATTAACACTAAAGCGGTTAACCAAAAAATGCAGATGAGCACTGGAGATAGGATAAATCTGAGAAAAGATTTGTATAATAATGTATCCATGTCTGCCAATATGCCATTTAGACTTCTTCTATAAATAATCCCCATCAATTCCAGGATTTCTCAAACGTTACATAAGACAATCCTTACCATGCTGCTGAAAGGAGACCCCAGTGCACATGCAAGTAGAGAAATCCCCAATGCGTGTTATGCGTAGTCATACCTCACTTTCTCAAGGGGAAGTGATAGTATGTTGACTTCAGGACCTTTTGTCTATGTGATCCAGTCACAAAGTCATGAGCCCTTTTGTGAATTCTGTGATCAAGCTCCCTCCTGTGGTCATGAGTGGTACTGCGACTTCTGAGTTTCCTTCCTCAGGTGATGAGGTTAAGTCGTTAGGTGCTGCTCTATTAAACTCCACCTAGTGCTTTGATCCTGGCCTCCAGTCAATGTTCTAGTATTGGTCTTGCTTCCTCCTGGATCGTTCCTGTGGCCTGTCTGCTCAGCATAAGCTAAGTTCTGCTTGTGTTACTTTTTGCTATATTTTCTGTCCAGCTTGCTTTTTTGGTTTTGCTTGCTTGCTGGAAGCTCTGAGACGCAGAGGGAGCACCTCCGTACCGTTAGTCGGTGCGGAGGGTCTTTTTGCCCCTCTGCGTGGTTGTTTGTAGGTTTTTGTGTTGACCGCAAAGCTATCTTTCCTATCCTCGGTCTATTCAGTAAGTCGGGCCTCACTTTGCTAAATCTATTTCATCTCTGTGTTTGTATTTTCATCTTAACTCACAGTCATTATATGTGGGGGGCTGCCCTTTCCTTTGGGGAATTTCTCTGAGGCAAGGTAGGCTTATTTTTCTATCTTAAGGTCTAGCTAGTTTTTCAGGCTGTGCCGAGTTGCATAGGGAGTGTTAGGCGCAATCCACGGCTAACTCTAGTGTGGTTTGATAGGTTTAGGGATTGCGGTCAGCAGAGTTCCCACGTCTCAGAGCTCGTCCTATGTTTTGTGGTTTTTGTCAGGTCACTTGTGTGCTCTGAACTTCAAGGTCCATTGTGGTTCTGAATTACCTATTCATAACAGTACTGGAGGCCAGGATCAAAGCACTAGGTGAAGTTAAATAGAGCAGCACCTAACGACTTAACCTCATCACCTGAGGAAGGAAACTCAGAAGCCGCAGTACCACTCGTGACCACAGGAGGGAGCTTGATCACAGAATTCACAACAGTAACAGTACTGGAGGCCAAAAGTACTATGCTTCTCAATAGAGGGAAAAAAGAAGTTCTGAGACCATTTTTTTTTTCCTTTGCACTGTGTTTTGCCTTTTTTTTCCCCTAGACATTTGGGTGGTTCAGGACACAGGTGTGGTGATGGACATTAAAAGTCTGTCTTCATGTGTGGATCTTCTCACTGCAAGAATACAAAATATTCAAGACTTTGTGGCTCAGAATTCTATGTTAGAACCAATAATTCCTATTCCTGATTTGTTTTCTGGAGATAGAGCTAAATTTCTGAGTTTCAAAAATAATTGCAAACTGTTTCTGGCATTGAAACCTTGCTCCTCTGGTGACCCAGTTCAACAAGTTAAGATCATTATTTCTTTATTACGTGGCGACCCTCAAGACTGGGCATTTTCCCTTGCGCCAGGAGATCCTGCATTATGTAATATTGATGCGTTTTTTCTGGCGCTCGGATTACTGTACGATGAACCTAATTCAGTGGATCAGGCAGAGAAAAATTTGCTGGCTCTGTGTCAGGGTCAGGATGAGATAGAGATTTATTGTCAGAAGTTTAGAAAGTGGTCTGTGCTCACTCAATGGAATGAATGTGCTTTGGCAGCAATCTTCAGAAAGGGTCTCTCTGAAACCCTTAAGGATGTCATGGTGGGATTTGCTATGCCTGCGGGTCTGAATGAGTCTATGTCTTTGGCCATTCAGATCGGTCGACGCTTGCGTGAGCGTAAATCTGTGCACCATTTGGCGGTATTATCTGAGCATAAAGCTGAGCCTATGCAGTGCGATAGGACTTTGACCAGAGCTGAAAGGCAAGAACACAGACGTCAGAATGGGCTGTGTTTCTACTGTGGTGATTCCACTCATGCTATCTCCGATTGTCCTAAGCGCACTAAGCGGTTTGCTAAGTCTGCCACAATTGGTACGGAACAGTCAAAATTTCTTTTGTCCGTTACTTTGATCTGCTCTTTGTCTTCCTATTCTGTCATGGCATTTGTGGATTCAGGCGCTGCCCTGAATTTGATGGACTTGGAGTTTGCTAGGCGCTGTGGGTTTTTCTTGGCGCCCTTGCAGTGTCTTATTCCATTGAGAGGAATTGATGCTACGCCTTTGGCCAAGAATAAGCTTCAGTATTGGACCCAGCTGACCATGTGCATGGCTCCTGCGCATCAGGAGGATATTCACTTTCTGGTGTTGCAAAATCTGCATGATGTGGTCGTGTTGGGGTTGCCATGGCTACAAGTCCATAACCCAGTATTAGATTGGAAATCAATGTCTGTGTCCAGCTGGGGTTGTCAGGGGGTACATGGTGTTGTTCCATTTCTGTCTATCTCATCATCCACCCCTTCTGAGGTCCCAGAGTTCTTGTCTGATTACCGGGATGTATTCGATGAGCCCAAGTCCAATGCCCTACCTCCGCATAGGGATTGTGATTGTGCTATCGAGTTGATTCCTGGTAGTAAGTTTCCTAAGGGTCGACTGTTTGATTTATCTGTACCTGAGCACGCCGCTATGCGGAGTTACGTAAAAGAATCCTTGGAGAAGGGTCATATTCGGCCGTCGTCATTGCCATTGGGAGCAGGGTTCTTTTTTGTGGCCAAGAAGGACGGTTCGCTGAGACCTTGTATTGATTACCGCCTTCTAAATAAAATCACGGTCAAATTTCAGTACCCCTTGCCGCTGCTATCTGATTTGTTTGCTCGGATTAAGGGGGCTAGTTGGTTCACCAAGATAGATCTTTGTGGTGCATATAATCTTGTGAGTATTAAACGGGGCGATGAATGGAAAACTGCACTTAATACGCCCGAGGGCCATTTTGAGTACCTAGTTATGCAATTCGGACTTGCCAATGCTCCATCAGTATTTCAGTCCTTTATGCATGACATCTTCCGAGAGTACCTGGATAAATTCCTGATTGTATACTTGGATGATATTTTGGTCTTCTCGGATGATTGGGAGTCTCATGTGAAGCAGGTCAGAATGGTGTTCCAGGTCCTGCGTGCTAATTCTTTGTTTGTGAAGGGATCAAAGTGTCTCTTTGGTGTTCAGAAGGTTTCATTTTTGGGGTTCATTTTTTCCCCTTCTACCATCGAGATGGACCCTGTTAAGGTCCAGGCCATTTATGATTGGACTCAGCCGACATCTCTGAAGAGTCTGCAAAAGTTCCTTGGCTTTGCTAATTTTTATCGTCGCTTCATCTGTAATTTTTCTAGTATTGCTAAACCATTGACCGATTTAACCAAGAAGGGTGCTGATGTGGTCAATTGGTCTTCTGCTGCTGTGGAAGCTTTTCAAGAGTTAAAGCGTCGTTTTTCTTCTGCCCCTGTGTTGTGTCAACCAGATGTTTCGCTTCCGTTCCAGGTTGAGGTTGATGCTTCTGAAATTGGAGCGGGGGCTGTTTTGTCGCAAAGAGGTGCTGATTGCTCGGTGATGAAGCCATGCGCCTTCTTTTCCAGGAAGTTTTCGCCTGCTGAGCGTAATTATGATGTTGGCAATCGAGAGTTGCTGGCCATGAAGTGGGCATTCGAGGAGTGGCGTCATTGGCTTGAAGGAGCTAAGCATCGCGTGGTGGTCTTGACTGATCACAAGAACTTGACTTATCTCGAGTCTGCCAAACGGTTGAATCCTAGACAGGCTCGTTGGTCGCTGTTTTTCTCCCGTTTTGACTTTGTGGTTTCGTACCTTCCGGGCTCTAAAAATGTGAAGGCGGATGCCCTGTCTAGGAGTTTTGTGCCCGACTCTCCGGGTTTGCCTGAGCCGGCGGGTATTCTCAAAGAGGGAGTAATTGTGTCTGCCATCTCCCCTGATTTGCGGCGGGTGCTGCAAAAATTTCAGGCTAATAAACCTGATCGTTGCCCAGCAGAGAAACTGTTTGTCCCTGATAGGTGGACGAATAAAGTTATCTCTGAGGTTCATTGTTCGGTGTTGGCTGGTCATCCTGGAATCTTTGGTACCAGAGATTTGGTGGCTAGATCCTTTTGGTGGCCGTCTCTGTCGCGGGATGTGTGTTCTTTTGTGCAGTCCTGTGGGATTTGTGCTCGGGCTAAGCCCTGCTGTTCTCGTGCCAGTGGGTTGCTTTTGCCCTTGCCGTTCCCGAAGAGGCCTTGGACACATATCTCTATGGATTTTATTTCGGATCTCCCCGTCTCTCAAAAAATGTCGGTCATTTGGGTAGTTTGTGATCGCTTCTCTAAGATGATCCATTTGGTACCCTTGTCTAAATTGCCTTCCTCCTCTGATTTGGTGCCATTGTTCTTCCAGCGTGTGGTTCGTTTACATGGCATTCCAGAGAACATCGTCTCTGACAGAGGTTCCCAGTTTGTTTCGAGGTTTTGGCGAGCCTTTTGTGCTAGGATGGGCATTGATTTGTCTTTTTCCTCGGCTTTCCATCCTCAGACAAATGGCCAGACTGAACGAACCAATCAGACCTTGGAAACATATCTGAGATGTTTTGTTTCTGCTGATCAGGATGATTGGGTGTCCTTTTTGCCGTTGGCTGAGTTCGCTCTTAATAATCGGGCCAGCTCGGCTACCTTGGTTTCACCGTTTTTCTGCAATTCTGGGTTCCATCCTCGTTTCTCTTCAGGACAGGTTGAGTCTTCGGACTGTCCTGGTGTGGATACTGTGGTGGACAGGTTGCAGCGGATTTGGACTCATGTAGTGGACAATTTGACCTTGTCCCAGGAAAAGGCTCAACGTTTCGCTAATCGCAGACGCTGTGTGGGTCCCCGACTTCGTGTTGGGGATTTGGTTTGGTTGTCATCTCGTTATATTCCTATGAAGGTTTCCTCTCCTAAGTTTAAGCCTCGTTTCATTGGTCCGTATAGGATTTCTGAGGTTCTTAATCTTGTGTCTTTTCGTTTGACCCTTCCAGATTCTTTTTCAATCCATAACGTATTCCATAGGTCATTGTTGCGGAGATACGTGGCGCCTGTGGTTCCATCTGTTGATCCTCCTGCCCCGGTTTTGGTGGAGGGGGAGTTGGAGTATATAGAGGAGAAGATTTTGGATTCTCGTGTTTCGAGACGGAAACTCCAGTATCTGGTTAAGTGGAAGGGTTATGTTCAGGAAGATAATTCCTGGGTCTTTGCCTCTGATGTCCAAGCTGCCGATCTTGTTCGTGCCTTCCATATGGCTCATCCTGGTCGGCCTGGGGGCTCTGGTGAGGGTTCGGTGACCCCTCCTCAAGGGGGGGGTACTGTTGTGAATTCTGTGATCAAGCTCCCTCCTATGGTCACGAGTGGTACTGCGGCTTCTGAGTTTCCTTCCTCAGGTGATGAGGTTAAGTTGTTAGGTGCTGCTCTATTTAACTCCACCTAGTGCTTTGATCCTGGCCTCCAGTCAATGTTCTAGTATTGGTCTTGCTTCCTCCTGGATCGTTCCTGTGGCCTGTCTGCTCAGCATAAGCTCTGTTCTGCTTGTGTTACTTTTTGCTATATTTTCTGTCCAGCTTGCTTTTTTGGTTTTGCTTGCTTGCTGGAAGCTCTGAGACGCAGAGGGAGCACCTCCGTACCGTTAGTCGGTGCGGAGGGTCTTTTTGCCCCACTGCGTGGTTGTTTGTAGGTTTTTGTGTTGACCGCAAAGCTATCTTTCCTATCCTCGGTCTATTCAGTAAGTCGGGCCTCACTTTGCTAAATCTATTTCATCTCTGTGTTTGTATTTTCATCTTAACTCACAGTCATTATATGTGGGGGGCTGCCTTTTCCTTTGGGAAATTTCTCTGAGGCAAGGTAGGCTTATTTTTCTATCTTCAGGTCTAGCTAGTTTCTCAGGCTGTGCCGAGTTGCATAGGGAGCGTTAGGCGCAATCCACGGCTACCTCTAGTGTGGTTTGATAGGTTTAGGGATTGCGGTCAGCAGAGTTCCCACGTCTCAGAGCTCGTCCTATGTTTTGTGGTTTTTGTCAGGTCACTTGTGTGCTCTGAACTTCAAGGTCCATTGTGGTTCTGAATTACCTATTCATAACAGAGCCCACCAACGGGATTGATATTGTGGTGCATGCGCAAATCCCCACATGCGTTTCACAGAGACCCCAACCATCAAACCTGCTATGCATTCTTCCGGAAGAAACGGCGGTTGCCATGACCTCCAGATATGTGCAGACATGCATAAAGATGCCGAATCATGGGCGGACACAGAGAGCAGAGAGAGGCGCACACGCACATCAATCCCAGAGGTGGCATTTGTCTAGAATGGTACAAAACAATACTGTTATATAGAACCTGAAAAAAGCATGTTCTACCTGCCCCCCATCATCTATATCAAGAATGTGGTGTTTTTATATTTTTACTTACACAGCAGAATTACAGACACCAAAGTTCCAATTTGCTTTACAGACATCTCATAACTGTCGCCATTGGGGCACACAATCTAGATTCTCTACCAGTATGTCTTTGAACTGTCCCAATTTTCATGCTATGCAATTTGCCATTTCTTCTTTTTGAGTTTGCAACTCCTATTAATTAGCATTCTATAAGTTAAAGACTGTCCATTCCCTCTATTTCTAGCATACTTTTTTTCCTACCATGGATATTAAAAATGTGCTCAATGATTTGCCTGCCTAAAACTTCAAGTCTGTCTCAATGTATTCCTGTATGCAGTTTCACAGACAGGAGAGGAGGAACAGGGAGAGAAGACCTGTAATCTATCTTCAGGTGTCTGCTGCTATACTTTACAAAAGGCAGTAGATAGCAGTGGATCGGCAGTGCATAGACAACAAGAAGACATCAAGTAGTCGGACTCTTCACCATGAAGTGGTTTCTCATGGGTAGGACCACATAATATTTAAATAACAGCAGGAGTAGACATACTGCCACTGCAGCTGGTGCAGCTGCACTGGGGCCCGGAGGCAGAGGGTGATGATAATGAGGGAATTCTGGCCTGTTTCTTGGAGCCCAAGGTTCCGTGGGGCCCATTGCCAGATTGCCTTCATGCGCAGTGGGCGGGGAGCGATCCCTGCATTTCTTCTGCTACACGAAAAAATAGCAGTGGAGATTCAAAAATCCGTCCTTTGCTTCCTGTCTGGTGCTTTCTGCCTGACACAGGTTCATGGCTGGATGACTTGAGAAAGTTGCTGCTGCTGACAATTCTGCAGGGAAATGGACAGAAAGGTGAGTGTTGTTCTTATTTTTTTTTCCTTTCCTACCAATACTCTGGGGAGAGTTCAAAGACAATAAGGGATGGTGGGGGAGAACTATGATGGGGGTGGTGGAGAGGACAATTATTGAGGTGGGGGTGAACAATGATTGGGGTGGGGGAGAGGAGATGGTGGAGAACAATAATTTAGGTGGGGGAGAGGACAATGATGGAGGTGAGTGAGAGGACAATGATGGAGGTGGGGGAGAAGATAATTAGAGGAGTGGGGAGAGGACAATGTTGGAGATGGGTGAGAGGACAATTATAGAAGTGGGAAGAAGATAATGATGGGAGTAGGGCGAGGACAATGATGGAGGTGGGGGGGAGAACAATGAAGGAGGTAGGGGAGAACACAGTGATGAAGGTGGGGAGAGAACAGTGATGAAGGTGGGGGATAGGATAATGATGAGAGTGAGCAGAGGAAGGAGGGTGGGAGAGGACAATGAGGTGGTGGGGAAGAGGACAATGAGGGATATGGGGAAAAGAGAGTAGGTGAGAGAGATTACAATTAGGGAGTGGAGGAGAGGACAATGAGGGGTGTGTGGGATTGGTATGGTAGTAATGGGGATTTATAATGGAGTTATGAACAGATGGAGGGGGAAGAGGATGTTAGATATGGATGTAAAATGAATTGGGCTTTTGGAGAAGGTGCTAAGTCCATGATAGCGTCCTCCCCACCTCACAACGCATTATAACACTATCAAGGACTTAAGATTTATTGGAATGAGGATTGGGTAAGATGCATAGGACAGTTTATAATGAATTGAAAGGTGGGAGAAGATGCTATCAGGGACTTGTAATTAATTCAGAGCGGGGTAGGAAGTTCAGTAACTGATAATGTCTTCTCCCACCCCAAAATTCATTATGATGCTATCAAGTACTTCTAATGAATGAGTGGGGACAAAGGTCAGGGACTAAAGCGATGTGCACACATTCAGGATTTTCAGGAGAAAATTCTGCTGCATATCCTAATGTGCTGGCAGGAAGAACTCTGCTTAAAATACATTTTTTGCCACAGTTTTTAAATGCTTTTGTTGCCTATTTTCCCTCACTCATTAGCATGGGTGTTATATGCTGCAAGAATTGACATCATGTAGATTTTAAATTGCTGCAAATCTGCAAAGAAAAAATAAGCAGCGTGTGCATCAGACTTCAGTGATCTCATTCACTTTGCTTGCACTGTAAAATTTTGCATATTTTCCATGTGCACATAGCCTTAAATTTAATTGGGGAGCATCACAGAAACTGAATAGTTTCTATTATTGGGTGGCGGCATTTATAGTTGATGGGGTGAACAGTGCAGCTTATCACTTTATATTTTGGTTGGTGCGTGGATAATAGTATATTAATGGTGGGGTACATATATGTATTCACGGGTGCATTGGTGGGAGACACATGTATCTATACAATGTATGTGACCTTGTTATTTTCAGGGCTGCGACGATCATCATAACAAGACGAGTTGTGACTGGAAGATGTCTGGACTGGAAGATGTCGACATGAATGTTTGACCAGATGAAGAAGACACAGCAGCAAACGACTCTAATCAGATGAGACATCAGAGTTAAGTAACTGGATGTAAATATTATCCTATATCTGCACTGTGTGAGTAAGTAATAATGTTATCTGTAAAATCCTTTACTTCATGTTCTCACATTTGTGTGGAATGTCCATGTGCTGGCAGAGATTTTTTATCAGACAGCACATGGACTCGTAGAAAATCACAGATCTGAGAATGAGATCCATGAAGGTAAGAGAATGTCATGTTCTGATCGGATTTTGAGGATCAGAATAGAACAAGTCTGTAAAAGTGGTCAGCACACCAACACTGCACACAGATACAAGAATGTAGACATGTTATGTATAGCACAGTCCTTTAGTATATAATTTACTCACTTATTGTGCATAGCGCCATCCTTAGTTACATAGTTTCATTTTTTAATATGGACAGCACCGTCCCATATTACGTACCAATCTCTCTAGTTATACATGGTGCCGTCAATTATATAGTTTCCACTGCTGTTATATACAGTGCTATCCCTTATATAGTGTATTTTTTTATTCACCGAACCCTCTTTTATTACATTGCCCTGTCTTCTTAGATATAAAATGACTGCTGATGGAGCAGCATCTCACCAGAAGACCAGTTCATCAGCTACT